>NC_135969.1:39173976-39473976 GCF_053455715.1 Rhinoraja longicauda
AAACACAGAGGCTCTTTGAAGGACTCAAACAGCTACTCAGTAGCCAGCCACAGAATATTACGAGAACACAGAGAGTGATCAACTTTCTTTACTGCTTGGCTGACATCCAAAAGCAGGCCAACTGAAATTTAAAAAAACTAGAGACATAGGCAGCAGTTCAGGAAATGCACAGCACAATACCACAACATTATTCATTCAATGCTGGGAATTAGATGGAATAGCAAAGTTAAATTTCCATCAAGAAAATGCACAATAACCATAGTAGCGGATGTTGGGGGTTTATGGGGAGACAGCAATAGAATGGGGTTGAGAGGGAGAGATAGATCAGCCATGATTGAATGGCGGAGTGGACCTGAATGGCCTAATTCTGCTCCTAGAACTGATGAACACACCTTTGTATTGCTAGAAAAAGACACAAAATGAAAGAGTAACTTAAAGAGGTCAGGCAGCATTTCTGGAGAACATGGACGGATGACGTTTCAGGTCAGATTTCAATCCGATTCACATTCTCCAGAGGTGCTGCCTGATCCACTGAATTACTCCAGCATTTTGTGTTTTCTTTGGTAATCTGTAGTTCCTCATTATTTATATATATATATATAATTATATATAATTATATATATATATATATAATTATCTATATATAATTATATATATAATAAGTCCCACTGCACTTGGAGTATGCCTCCGCTGCTTGGAACCCCGGTACCAGGAAAAATAAAGATGTTCTTCAAAATGTTCAACGAAGAGCAGCCCAGTTTGTGTACGACAACTTCTGATGACAATCCAGTGTGTAACCAAAATGCTCACCAACTTAAACTGGGACTGCCTTGAAACCAGACGCCAGATGGTCAGGTTGACTACCCTTCACAAGGTCATCAACAAGGACATCCACCTTCACGCTGACTTACACGTCAAAGAAAAAAAAACAAGATCCAGAAGAAGCCACGACAAGCAACTTGTAGTTCAACAACACACATCTAATCCCTACATCCAGTCTTTTTTCCCTGAAGCAATTTCCCTCTGGAATGTCCTCCCACAATCCTCTGTTGACATGCCCACCTATGCAACCTTCAAGACCTCCATCCAGGCCCACAGGCAGCAAAGCCCGCGCTAGACCAAACCCACTCTCATCAACTTCCAGTGTAGTCCCTGGTGGACTCTTCGGAGGTGATGACTACTCAGCTTGCTCCAGTGCTCACCACAATATTCAACCTCTCCTTGGCAAAGTCCGTGGTCCCTGCATGCTTCAAAAGATCCATCATTGTACCGGTGCCAAAGAATGCCTCTCCAGCGTGTTTAAATGACTACCGACCGGTGGCCCTCACCTCGGTTGTCATGAAATGCTTGGAGAGGCTAGTCAAGAAGCACATCTGCGCCCTCCTTCCTCGCAACATGGACCCACTACAGTTCGCATACCGTCCGAACAGGTCCACGGATGATGCGGTCTCCCAGGTTCTACACACCGCTCTCTCTCATCTGGACAGCCAGGGGGGCTATGTGAGGATGCTGTTCATTGACTTTAGTTCAGCATTCAACACAATAGTCCCCAGCAGACTGGTTGAGAAGCTGCTGGAACTGGGGCTTAGCACCCCTCTGTGTGCCTGGGTCCTGGACTTTCTCACTGCCAGGCCCCAAGTGGTCAGGATGGGGGAACACACATCTAGCTCCCTCACCCTGAACATAGGATCCCCCCAGGGCTGCGTCCTTAGCCCCCTACTGTACTCCCTGTACACACATGACTGTAGGGCCAGGTTCAGCTCAAACTCCATCATCAAGTTTGCTGATGACACTGTGGTGGTGGGCCGGATCTCCAACAACGATGAGAAGGCCTACCGGGAGGAGGTGGCTGATCTGGCACTCTGGTGTCAGGACAATAGCCTCCTCTTGAATGTCACTAAAACAAAGGAGCTGATTGTGGACTTCAGAAGGGCTAAACATCCAAGGACGTACACGCCACTGGAGATAAATGGGTCTATTGTGGATAGGGTGAGCAGTTTCAAATATTTGGGAGTCCGCATCGCAGAGGATCTGACGTGGGCAACGCACATTGCCGCACTGGTGGGTAAGGCTAAGCAGCGCCTTTACCACCTTAGACAACTGAGGAAATTCAGAGTGTCGCTGAGGATCCTTCATTGCTTCTACTCTGGGGCTGTAGAGAGCATCCTGTCCGGCAACATTACAGTCTGGTTTGGGAACAGCTCTGCCCAGGACAGGATGGCCCTGCAGAGAGTAGTGCGTTCGGCAGAACGCACCATGGGAACTACACTCGTCCCCCTGCAGGACCTATACATCAGGAGGTGCAGATCCAGAGCAAGCAAGATCATGAGGGACCCCTGCCACCCCAGTAACGGACTGTTCCAGATGCTACGGTCAGGCAAACGCCTCCGCTGTCACGCTGTGAAAACGGAGAGGATGAGACGGAGCTTCTTCCCACAGGCCATCAGGACTGTCAACTTTGATAACCCCAGAGACTAAATTTTTGTCGACACTTTTTGTGCTATGTTTAGTAACTTATTAACTTTATTTATATGCTGTAACTGTAATTATTTTTGTGCACAACCCGCAGGCATTGCCACTTTCATTTCACTGCACATCGAGTATGTGTATGTGACAAATAAATTTGACTTGACTTGACTTGACTTGAATATATATATATATATCTTGTTAGGTCTTGTTACCTAATATTCTAACTTAAACTATCATTAAATAAGATTATCTGCTCATAATGACTTAGATGAAGGGATTAAGAGTAAAATTAGCAGATTTGCGGATGACACAAAGCTGGGTGGCAGTGTGAACTGTGAGGAGGATGCTATGAGGATGCAGGGTGACTTGGACAGGTTGTGTGAGTGGGCAGATGCAGTTTAATGTGGATAAATGTGAGGTTATCCACTTTGGTGGAAAGAACAGGAAGGCAGATTATTATCTGAATGGTGTCAAGTTAGGAAATGGGGAAGTACAAAGAGATCTGGGTGTCCTTGTTCATCGGTCACTTAAAGTTAGCATGCAGGTACAGCAAGCAGTGAAGAAAGCTAATGGCATGTTGGCCTTTATGACAAGAGGAGTTGAGTATAGGAGCAAAGAGGTCCTTCTGCAGTTGTACAGGGCCCTAGAGAGACTGCACCTGGAGTACTGTGTGCAGCTTTGGTCTCCAAATTTGAGGAAGGACATTCTTGCTATTGAGGGAGTGCAGCATAGGTTCACTAGGTTAATTCCCGGAATGGTGGGACTGTCATATGTTGAATGACTGGAGCGACTAGGCTTGTATATACTGGAATTTAGAAGGAAGAGAGAGGATCTTATTGAAACATATAAGATTATTAAGGGATTGGACATGCTAGAGGCAGGAAACATGTTCCCAATATTGGAGGAGTCCAGAACCAGGGGCCACAGTTTAAGAATAAGGGGTAGGCCATTTAGAACGGAGATGAGGAAAAACTTTTTCACTCAGAGAGTTGAAAATCTGTGGAATTTTCTGCCTCAGAAGGCAGTGGAGGCCAATTCTCTGGATGCTTTCAAGAGAGTTAGATAGAGCTCTTAATGATAGTGGAGAGGGCAGGAACGGGGTGCTGATTATGAATGATCAGCCATGATCACATTGAATGGCGGTGCTAGCTCGAAGGGCCGAATGGCTTACTCCTGCACCTATTGTCTATTGCCTTTCAAGTACTGTGAAGTGTGTAAATTGCTTATTGTGGTTAGTACAATACCATAGAAAATGCATTTCAAATAACAAAACTAATTGGCTGCAGAAAATTTCAACCCATCCTAAGATTGTGAAAGCTGCTATAAAAATTCAACTTGGTCCATTTTTAATCATTCATTGATCATTCAAGAAATGTTCATTCTAAATTGTTAAACAAAAACGAGTCTGAAGAAGGGTCTGGACCCGAAAGGTCGTCTGTCCATTTCCCTCCACAGATGCTGCCTGATCCGCTGAGTTCCTCCAGCACTTTTTGTGTGAAGGAACTGCAGATGCTGGTTTAAGCCATAGATAGACACAAAATGCTGGAGTACCTCAGCGGGACAGGCTTTTTCAAACCTATCTATGTTCTCCAGAGATGCTGCCCTGCTGAGTTACTCCAGCATTTTGTGTCTATCCCCCAGCACTTTGTTTTTTTGAGTCAAATATTTATCATTCTGCAACCAGATGCAAGGATAAGCACTTGAGGGTGGCACAGCGGTAGAGTTGCTGCCTTACAACGCCAGAGACCCGGGTTCCATCCCGACTATGTGTGCTTATCTGTACAGTGTTTGTATCATATCATATCATATATATACAGCCGGAAACAGGCCTTTTCGGCCCTCCAAGTCCGTGCCGCCCAGCGATCCCCGTACATTAACACTATCCTACACCCACTAGGGACAATTTTTACATTTACCCAGCCAATTAACCTACATACCTGTACGTCTTTTGAGTGTGGGAGGAAACCGAAGATCTCGGAGAAAACCCACGCAGGTCACGGGGAGAACGTACAAACTCCTTACAGTGCAGCACCCGTAGTCAGGATCGAACCTGAGTCTCCGGCGCTGCATTCGCTGTAAAGCAGCAACTCTACCGCTGCGCTACCGTGCCGTATGTTCTCCCCGTGACCTGCGTGGGTTTTCTCCAAGATTCTTGGTTTCCTCTCACACTCCAAAGACGTACAGGTTTGTAGGTTAATTGGCTTGGTATAAATGTAAATTGTCCCAGTGTGTTGGATAGTGTTAATGTGCGGGGATCGCTGGTCGGCGCGGACCCGGTGGGCCGGAGGGCCTGTTTCCGCGCTGTATCTCTAAACTAAACTAAACTAAATTTGAACACTTACTGAGGAGGTGCCCTTTTTTGCTTTCCATTTCTTACACTTCATGACTACAACTGGGCACCTGCACTTAGGAAATTAAAAGGCAATGTCATTTCTTTCGACCCCGTGACTGTTCCTAGGCAAAATCTTTCCTCTCAAGTAAGACGTATTTCCCTAAATCTGGACGTGCGCGTTTTCACATTTCTGTACCTTTTGCCCATAGAAACATAGAAAATAGATGCAGGAGGAGGCCGTTCGGCCCTTCGAGCCAGCACCGCCATTCATTGTGATCATGGCTGATCATCCACAATCAATAACCCGTGCCTGCCTTCTCCCCTTATCCCGATGGGAGAAGACTGCAAAGCGCACACAAAAGCTTTTCACTGTACCTGTAACTAAACTCACTAACACCATATGACTTAAGAGCATCTGCAAAACGAATTCACTGGATTCTCAGCAATTAATGTTATTAAAGTCATAGAACCATACAGTGTGGAAACAGGCCCTTCGGCCCAACTTGCCCACACCGGCCAACATGTCCCAGCTACACTCGTCCCACCTGCCCACATTTGGTCCATATCCCTCCAAACCTGTCCTATCCGTTTACCAGTCTAACTGTTTCTTAATTGTCGGTATAGTCCCTGCCTCAACTACCTCCTCTTGCAACTTGTTCCATACACCCACCTTTGTGTGAAAAAGTTTCCCCTCAGATTCCTATTAAATCTTTTCCCCTTCACCTTAAACCTAAGTCCTCTGGTCTTTGATTCCCCTACTCTGGGCAACAGACTCCGTGCATCTACCCGATCTATTCCTCTGATGATTTTATACACCTCAAAAAGATCACCCCTCATCCTCCTGCGTTCCAAGGAATAGAGTCCCAGCCTACTCAACCTCTCCCTGTAGCTCAGACCCTCTAGTCCTGGCAACATCCTTGTAAATCTTCTCTGTGCTTGACAACATCTTTCCTATAATCTTTAGAAGGATGAGAGGAGATCTTATCGAAATGTATAAGATTATTAAGGGGTTGGAAACGTTAGAGGCAGGAAACATGTTCCCAATGTTGGGGGAGTCCAGAACAAGGGGCCACAGTTTAAGAATAAGGGGTAGGCCATTTAGAACTGAGATGAGGAAAAACTTTTTCAGTCAGACTTCTTTCCGAGCCCTCCACTCCATCACCTTTACTATGGACCGCCACCCCTCTGACTAAAGAAATTCCTCCTTATCTCTTTTCCAAAGGTACATCCTTTTAATCTGAGGCTATGGCCTCTGGTGCTAGACACTCCCATTAGTGGAAACATCCTCTCCACATCCGGCCTTTCACTATTCAGTAAGTTTCAATGAGGTCATCGAGTACACAGAGTGATGCAGTGTGGAAACAGGTCCTCCAGCTCAATTTGCCCACACCGGCCAACATGCCCCAGCTACACTAGTCCCAACTGCTAGCATTTGGTCCATATCCCTCCAAACCTGCCCTATCCATGTACATGTCTCAACTGTTTCTCAAACGTTGGGATGGTCCCAGCCTCAACTACCTCCTCTGGCAGCTTGTTCCATACACCCACCACCTTTTGTGTGAAAAAGTTACCCCACAGATTCCTATTAAATCTTTTCCCCTTCACCTTAAACCTATGTCCTCTGGTCCTCGATTCACCTACGCTGGGCAAGCGACTCTGTGCATCTACCCGATCTATTCCTCTCATGATTTTATACACCTCTATAAGATCACCCCTCATCCTCCTGTGCTTCAAGGAATAGAGACCCAGCCTACTCAACCTCTCCCTAAAGCTCAGACCCTCTAATCCTGTCAACATCTTCGAAAATCTTCTCTGTACCCTTTCCAGCTTAACAACGTCTTTCCTATAACATGGTGCCCAGAACTGAACACCATACTCTAAATGTTCCTCAGAAGGCTGTGGAGGCCAAGTCAATGGATATTTTTATGCTGGAGATTGATAGGTTCTTGATCAGTAAGGGTGTCAGGGGTTAAGGGGAGAAGGCAGGAGAATGGGGTTGAGAGGGAAAGATAGATCAGCTGTGATTGAATGGCGGAGTTGACTTGATGGTCCGAATGGAATAATATACACTGGAATTTAGAAGGATGAGAGGAGATCTTATCGAAACGTTTAAGATTATTAAGGGGTTAATCATGTTAGAGGCAGGAAACATGTTCCCAATGTTGGGGGAGTTCAGAACAAGGGGCCACAGTTTAAGAATAAGGGGTAGGCCATTTAGAACTGAGATGAGGAAAAACTTTTTCAGTCAGAGAGTTGTGAATCTGTGGAATTCTCTGCCTCAGAAGGCAGTGGAGGCCAATTCTCTGAATGCATTCAAGAGAGAGCTAGATAGAGCTCTTAAGGATAGCGGAGTCGGGGGGTATGGGGAGAAGGCAGGAACGGGGTACTGATTGAAAATAATCAGCCATGATCACATTGAATGGCGGTGCTGGCTCGAAGGGCCGAATGGCCTCCTCCTGCACCTATTGTCTATTGTCTATTACATGGTGCCCAGAACTGAACACAATACTCGAAATGCGGCCTCACCAATGTCGTACACAACTGCAACATGACCTCCCTACTTCTATACCCAATACTTGGACTAGGACAATCATATTGGCTTTTTGTGTTTTTGATGAAATGCTCATGACAAAAGATGGCAATTGTGATAAAAATCAAAAGGCAAGAGTTAGCAGTTTACAATTGCTCCCTGACAGTAATGATTCAGAAAGTCTTTATGATAACAAACAGGATGGAAGCAATCGCAGTGGAATGTAATGCAGAAATGTACTTATATTTCTTCCGGTAATTCTCTATTGAGCTATCCCTGACTACATTGCGGGCTACTTGGGAGGGTTCACTTTCCAGAACGGTTCATCATTCACATAAATTTTATCAAAGCTTCCACCTTCTTGAAGTGAAATGAATATTCCACTATCTTCTATTATCTTCTATTACAATATTGTTGCCTTCAAATCCCAAACATTGAAACATTGCAGCCTGGAAACCGTGGGACGATAATGAAAAACATGTTCCTGCAACACGACGGGAAGTCAAATCCACAATCTCACCGATCTGGGGGAGGAAACTTCAATCAAAAAATAATCAGCACTCCCAACTATTTTTCAGCCAGTCAAGACAAAAGACATGAACAACTTTGATTTGTGAACTGTTTCAAATTTACCTATGATCTATTCACCTAACTATTTAATGAGGATTTTGATTTTGGATTATTGGACCAAAAACTCTCTACACGGTCTGATCTGCAAAGGCATGTCGCTTTCTGCTCATTCAACAGTAGTTTAAACGAGATCGTGATTTTAAATCATATTTACTTTTTTTTTAAGGATAGTGCAGCGGTAGAGTTGCTGCCTTACAGCGTTTACAGTCCCAGAGACGCGTGTTCGATCCTGGCTACGGGTCCTTGTCCGCACGGAGTTTGTACGTTCTTCCTGTGACCTGCGTGGGTTTTCTCCGAGGACTTCCATCCTACACAGATATATTCAGGTAGCCTTTCATGTACAAATACTTTTTTAATAGTGCAGGCCAAACTTGCAAAGCAACGCAATCCCTATACATCAAGACCAGCTGCTGATTCGGTAACAACAGTGACAACAAGGAACAAATTAAAGCAACTAAACTAATTGGTTGAAAGACAAAGGTATTGAAATAAAATTGAACACTGAACCCAAGTGAAATATACAAACTGCATACTCAAAAAGGGAACTGCTGGTAATACCGATATAAATCACCACTGTAACCTTCTCATTGCCTTTACAAATATATATTCCTTTTACAAAAATGTGCAAAGAGCAAAATCCCCATCTGAAAACATCAAGTACATGCATCAGTGAGTTATGGATTGAACATGCTTTCACAACCTTAATCCTGTAGTACTCCATTCCCGACCTGCTCCTATTGGCAATCAGATGCGGTTCTCATTGTTAGTTCCTAGTTCTCATTCTTCATTGAATGATAAAACAGTGGGGCAGCTGCCTCTGAAATTGGGCAAGTGGGACTCTTTATCTTATCTTATTGAAACATATAAGATAATTAGGGGATTGGACACATTAGAGGCAGGAAACATGTTCCCAATGTTGGGGGAGTCCAGAACAAGGGGCCACAGTTTAAGAATAAGGGGTAGGCCATTTAGAACGGAGATGAGGAAGAACTTTTTCAGTCAGAGAGTGGTGAAGGTGTGGAATTCTCTGCCTCAGAAGGCAGTGGAGGCCAGTTCGTTGGATGCTTTCAAGAGAGAGCTGGATAGAGCTCTTAAGGATAGCGGAGTGAGGGGGTATGGGGAGAAGGCAGGAACGGGGTACTGATTGAGAGTGATCAGCCATGATCGCATTGAATGGCGGTGCTGGCTCGAAGGGCTGAATGGCCTACTCCTGCACCTATTGTCTATTGTCTATTTAATGCATTGGGTTCTACTGGTGATAGACACAAAAAAGCTGGAGTAACTCAGCGGGACAGGGAGAGAAGGAACGGGTGATGTTTCGGGTTGAGACCCTACTGATACATTGTTTTGTCAGAGGACGTTGGATTCTTACACTGAATCAGTGGAAAATCTTAATCAGTAGAAAATAAGTTCATAGTTTCTAGGAGCAGAATTAGACAATAGACAATAGGTGCAGGAGGAGGCCATTCGGCCCTTCGAGCCAGCGTCGCCATTCAATGTGATCATGGCTGATCATTCTCAATCAGTACCCCGTTCCTGCCTTCTCCCCATACCCCCTGACTCCGCTATCCTTAAGAGCTCTATCTAGCTCTCTCTTGAATGCATTTAGAGAATTGGCCTCCACTGCCTTCTGAGGCAGAGAATTCCACAGATTCACAACTCTCTGACTGAAAAAGTTTTTCCTCATCTCAGTTCTAAATGGCCTACCCCTTATTCTTAAACTGTGGCCCCTTGTTCTGAACTCCCCCAACATTGGGAACATGTTTCCTGCCTCTAACATGATTAACCCCTTAATAATCTTAAACGTTTCGATAAGATCTCCTCTCATCCTTCTAAATTCCAGTGTATATTATTCCATTCGGACCATCAAGTCAACTCCGCCATTCAATCACAGCTGATCTATCTTTCCCTCTCAACCCCATTCTCCTGCCTTCTCCCCTTAACCCCTGACACCCTTACTGATCAAGAACCTATCAATCTCCAGCATAAAAATATCCATTGACTTGGCCTCCACAGCCTTCTGAGGAACATTTAGAGTATGGTGTTCAGTTCTGGGCACCATGTTATAGGAAAGACGTTGTTAAGCTGGAAAGGGTACAGAGAAGATTTACGAAGATGTTGACAGGATTAGAGGGTCTGAGCTTTAGGGAGAGGTTGAGTAGGCTGGGTCTCTATTCCTTGGAGCACAGGAGGATGAGGGGTGATCTTATAGAGGTGTATAAAATCATGAGAGGAATAGATCGGGTAGATGCACAGAGTCGCTTGCCCAGCGTAGGTGAATCGAGGACCAGAGGACATAGGTTTAAGGTGAAGGGGAAAAGATTTAATAGGAATCTGTGGGGTAACTTTTTCACACAAAAGGTGGTGGGTGTATGGAACAAGCTGCCAGAGGAGGTAGTTGAGGCTGGGACCATCCCAACGTTTGAGAAACAGTTGAGACATGTACATGGATAGGGCAGGTTTGGAGGGATATGGACCAAATGCTAGCAGTTGGGACTAGTGTAGCTGGGGCATGTTGGCCGGTGTGGGCAAATTGAGCTGGAGGACCTGTTTCCACACTGCATCACTCTGTGTACTCGATGACCTCATTGAAACTTACTGAATAGTGAAAGGCCGGATGTGGAGAGGATGTTTCCACTAATGGGAGTGTCTAGCACCAGAGGCCATAGCCTCAGATTAAAAGGATGTACCTTTGGAAAAGAGATAAGGAGGAATTTCTTTAGTCAGAGGGGTGGCGGTCCATAGTAAAGGTGATGGAGTGGAGGGCTCGGAAAGAAGTCTAAAGAAGGGTCTCGACCCGAAAGGTCACCCATTCCTTCTCTCCAGAGATGCTGCCTGCCCCGCTGAGTTACTCCAGCTTTTTGTGTCTATCTTAGTTAATAGTTTTCTGCCAAAATAATTATATACTAGGTCTCATACTGTCCTTTTACTTTCAAGATTCCAGTTTGAATCTTGCCCAGATTAATGAGATTGAATTTTACACTGCTGAGGGTATAAGGGGCCCCGAATGAACAAGCTTGTCCCAGAGGTCTCCAATGAGGTGGATGGGAGCTCAAAACCACAATGACTTTGGGTGAAGTTATGTGTATAATTTAACAGTGAGGGTTCACTTTATCCATGCCCCTCGTGATTCAAGGCTGAGGGGTGACCTTATTATGGTGTACAAATCACAAGTGGACATGGATAAAGTGAACCCCCACTGTCTTTTTCCCAGGGTAGAGGACTCCAAAACTAGAGGGCATAGGGTAAGATTAGAGGGGAGAGATTTAAGAGCGATGTGAAGGGCAACTTTTTCTACTCAGAGGGTAGTCCAAACCTGGAATAAACTGCCATAGGAAGCAACAGACACAGATGCAATTCCCACTTTCAAAAAAACATTTGGACAGATATATGGACAGGAAGGATTTCGAGAGATATGGGCCAATTGCAGTCAAATGGGACTAGCCCACCCATGCCAATTTGGTTGGCATGTGCAGGGAGGGCCGAAGGGCCTTTTTCCCCCGGTGTGTCGTTCTAAGATTACGATTCTGACTCATTTACTCTGCTGAAAATATCTTTAATAATCTGACAGTACCGTTGAATATGATCCATCTTCTTCAGATCAAAGTGGCTCAAGATGTTTGGGTGATTAATGACTTAGTCAGAGAACCTGATGTCATCATACCTATATTTCCTTTGAACTTGACAAATCACTAAAATGGTCAATAGAACAAACTAATTATTGCAGTGAAGAGCTGCCAATCTAGATTACAGTAAGAGTTCTGAATGAAGCAGTTAAAAGGATTACTGTAAGTCAAAAATGTTATCCCAGTAATTTGACGTACTCAAATAACTTTATCTAAGTACGGGCTTGTTTAAATATATAAACCCATTAACAAATGAAATGGCACAAGATAATCCTTTTAAACTCATTCACAGCAGGCTAAGATTATGAGGCCTAACTTCCAGTCATCACATTTTGATGAACTGCGTAATTTTATTGCAACACTTGATGAAGTAGTTATCAGCTGTGATAAGATGTTCAATAGATAAGATGTTCAGTGGATAACAGACCAGTTCAGTTCAGTTTTTTGTCATGTGTACCGAAGTACAGTGAAAAGCTTTTGTTGCGTGCAAAACCAGTCAGCTGAAAGACAATACGTGATTACAATCGATCCATTTTCTGGGTGGCAAGGTGGCGCAACGTAGAGTTGGTGCCTTACAGCGCCAGAGACCCGGGTTCGATCCTGACTACGGATGCTGAATGTACGGAGTTTGTACGTTCTCCCCGTGACCATGTGGGTTTTCACCGAGATCTTCGGTTTCCTCCCACACTCCAAAGACCTACTGGTTTGTAGGTTAATTGGCTTGGTAGAAACGTAAATTGTCCCTGGTATGTGTAGGGTAGTGTCAATAGTGTGGGGTTTGCAGGTCGACGCGGACTTGGCGGGCCGAAGGGCCTGTTTCCATGCTGTATCCCTAAATTAAACCGAAAAACTAAACATGATAAGGGAATAACGTTCACAACAAGATAAAGCCAGAAAGGTCCGTTCAAGGATAGTCCGAGGGTCATCAAAGAGGTAGATAGTAGTTCAACACTACTCTCTGTTTATGGTAGGATGATTCAGTTGCCTGATAACAGCTGGGAAGAAACTGTCCCTGAATCTGGAGGTGTGCGTTTTCACACTTCTATACCTTTTGCCTGATGGGAGAGGGGAGAAGAGGGAGTGGCCAGGGTGCGACTCATCCTTGATTATGCTGCTGGTCTTGCCGGGGCAGCGTGAGGTATACAGTGAAGGGATTCAATGGAAGGGGGGGTTGGTTAGTGTGATGGTCTGGGCCGAGTCCACAATTCGTTGCACAATTTCTTGACCAGATAATTTCAACCAAACCAAACCAAGCTGCTATGTTAAAAAGTGCAGGAAGGAACTGCAGATGCTGGTTTACACTGAAAATCTCTGACCCCTCCCACCCTGGCCACAAACTCTTCGAAGCACTTCCCTCTGGAAGACGACTCCGGACTGTCAAAGCAGCCACAGCCAGACATAAAAACAGCTTTTTTCCACGAGTGACAGTTCTACTCAATAACCAAAGTCTGTAGTCTCTTTTTTGCGCTGGTTTATTTTCACCCACATGTTTAGACCGTAATGTTGTATCCTTATTGTTTTGATGTGTTTATGCTTTATTCTTAATTGTTAACTGTATGTTTGTGTTGTCATTTGCGAGCGGAGCACCAAGGCACATTCCTTGTATATGCACATAAACTTGGCCAATAAACTTATTCATTCATTCATTCAAAATAGACGCACAATGCTGGAGTAACTCAGCGGGCCAAGCAGCATCTCTGGAGAAATGGAATAGGTTTCAGGTCGGAACCCATCCTCTGACTTGTTTGTCCCGAGACGAGACTGAGGAAGAGTCTGGGATGTCTAACCAGGGCAGGACCTTCACAGTAAATGGCAGGGTACTGGGGAAGATTGCAGAGCAGAGGGATCTCGGAGGGTACGCACCCAGTTCCTTGAAAGTGGCGTCACAATTGGATACGGTGGTCAAGAAGGCCTTTAGCACATTGGTCTTCATCAGTCAGGCAACCGAGTATAGATAGACACAAAAAGCTGGAGTAACTCAGTGGGACACGCAGCATCTCTGGAGAGAAGGAATGGGTGGCGTTTCCGAGTACAGGTGTTGGTATGTAGTAGCAAAGAACTGCAGATGCTGGTTAAAACACAAAAGGACACAAAGTGCTGGAGTAACTCGGCAGGTCAGGCAACATATCTGGAGAACATGGATGGGTGAAGTTTTGAGTCGAGACCCTTCTTCCGTCACCTATCCATGTTCTCCAAAGATGTTGCCTGACTTGCTGAGTTACTCCACCACTTTGTGTCCTGTTGTGCATTAACCAGCACCTGCAGTTCTTTGCTTCTACTTCTTTATTAAGAAGATCCTGTCGTCATGGTAGTATTATCTGTCTTCACTTCTGTCTTCACTTGTCGCCTGCACTGATGGACATGACAAACGTATCTAGTCATGGTCGATTTGAGTACTGTGGGAGAGTTCTGTGTCATATTTTCTACTTTGCAACAATGATTACACTTCCTAGGTGCTGCAACAACTATGCTGCACTTATGCGCACTCTGTGGCAATGAAATGCCTAACTAAAGGAAAGTTTTAGATTAGTTCAGTTTAGTTTAGATTTAGATTTTTAGATTTAGAGATACAGCGCGGAAACAGGCCCTTCGGCCCACCGAGTCCGCGCCGCCCAGTGATCCCCGCACATTCACACTATCCTACACACACTAGGGACAATTTTTTACATTTTACCCAGTCAATTAACCTACATACCTGTACATCTTTGCAGTGTAGGAGGAAACCGAAGATCTCGGAGAAAACCCACGCAGGTCACGGGGAGAACGTACAAACTCCGTACAGACGGCGCCCGTAGTCAGGATCGAACCCGAGTCTCCGGCGCTGTAAGGCAGCAACTCTACCATTGCACCACCGTGCCGTATGTTTAAGAGATACAGCGTTGAACCGGGCCCTTCGGCCCACCGAGCCCGCACCGACCAACCATCCCCGCACATTAACACTATCCTACACACACACACACACACCAGGGACAATTTACATTTATACCAAGCTAATTGGCCTTGGATTGTCGGAGGAAATCGGAGCTCCCCGAGAAAACCTAAGCAAGTCACGGGGAGAATGCACAAATTCCGTACAGACAAGCACCCATAGTCGGGAACGAACCGGGTCCCTGCTGCTGTAAGGCAGCAAGTCCACAGCTGCGCCACCGTGCCACCCTTTTTTTTTTACCCCCAAAGCTTACGCTGCAACATCCTGTACTTATCATGAGAAAACTGTGAAGGAGGATTTTCCTACACCATTTAATAAACCACTAAATAGACCCTGGAACAGCACAGCACGGTACTGGGGAAGGTGTTAGAGCAGAGGGATCTTCAGCCCATACTGATTGTGCGGTATATGATACCAAGGTCAACTAATCTCCTCTGCCTGCTTTTCATCCTTTCCATGGATTTTTGGAGGGATGTAGGGAATGGAGGGAAAAGGCTCCAAAAGCCTTTTAAATGCCGGCCATCGTATCAGCCTGCACAACCTCCCCTGGCAGCGCGATCTGTAAAGAATTTGCCGCAAAACTTTTCTTTAAAGATTGGCCCTTCCACATTAAAACTATGCCCCTCTAGTCTCTGATATTTCCACTCTGGGGAAAGGGCTTCTGACTATCGACGCCGTATATCGACGCCTCTCACAATATTATATACCTCTCTCCGACCTCCCCTCCACCCCAAACGATTGTAGAGATAAATCATTTTTAATCTGATCAATCTGCGAGAAGACATTTTCTTAGGCTGCGTGTGAAACCACGACTGGATCAGATGTAAGGAATCAATCCTTGATGCGGGAGGCAAGGGACAGAAAGTCTGAGAAAATGAATTTCAAAACTGGCGTGATTTACGGGATTTTACGCAGCGGATCATCTCCTGCATGGGACAAAACAGTCTCTAACACCATATGTGGAGCCACTTCCCACCCCCCAAACCAACTCGCGCCGTAAAGAATCCCGCTGCAGGCGTCTCCCACAAACCTTATGCTGTGGGAAGTTACCGAGGAATCCATTTTAAAATTATTTGGGATAAATCAGACAACCGCTCCTTTCCGCGCATGCGTTGCTTTCCGTTTTTAAAAAAAACACGCGTGTATTAAGTTGCAGGTTTCGAGAGAGAGGGAAAAAAAAATTTTGCTGAAAAAGTGCGGAAAAACCTCAGCCGCTGTTGCATAAGCCTGTCCCGACGATTCCTGGCAAGCCCGGTGTTCCCACAAAGCAGCTGCAGGATGACAGTGATGCTGTCAGATCACCACAGCACGCAACGGTTACAGGCATCCGTGTGGTATTTGCTGAAAAAATGGGACTTGTAGAGTTTAACCGAGTACTGTCAGCTGCCAAAGATACAATTGCCAAGAGCGTTGATTACAACTGCTCCGCATAATCTAGTTCTCCCTGAAAAAAACTGATACCGGGCAAGTATTATTTTCTAGATGGTGCGAGCTCTCAGGGTAGAAAGGTAAGCTTTAAAATTGGTCCCATTTCCTACATGATGCCAGGTCATTGTAGCCAGCTGGATTCAGTGCATTATGTCCAAGAAGAATCGTCAATATCTACAAAGCTTTCCACAAAATCTGTTTTTTATTCCAACTTCAGAATGCATGCAATACAAAAAAGAAAGCCAGCAGATTTGCTTTCTACATCCAGATGAAGACAATGACAAAACAAACAAGTTGGTTGTGTTAACCATAGACCCATCCTGCCCTCTAGTGGGTATAATATTGCATTTTGAGGCATGTTTATTATTTAAACCTGTGGTGAGCTAATAAACTTGTTTTCAACTTTTGGCTATTTACTATGGTAGCTCTATGTCCAATTTGGCACTGTAGTTTAGAACATACTACAGCATATGTACGGCATAGGAACAGGGCCTGAAGCCTACCATGCCTCTGCTGATCCTGAAGCCAGGATCTAAACAAATTCTAGTGTGTTGGAAGGAACTGCAGATGCTGGTTTAAACTGTAGACACAAAAAGCTGGAGTAACTCAGCGGGTCAGACAGCATCTCTGGAGAAAAGGAATAGGTGACCTTTCGTGTTGAGACCCTTCTTCAGACTTCTCCTTTCCTCTAGAGGTGCTGTCTATCTTTGGTCTAAACAAATTCAATCTGCCTACACATGGCTTGTATTGCTCTATTCCCTCTCTGTTCATCTATCTGTCTGAATAGGCCTTAAATATTGCTAAAATGCAGAAACAAAGAACTACATTTCCTGGTCCGTAGGTAGACACAAAGTGCTGGAGTAACTCAGCGGGACAGGCAGCATCTCTGGAAAAAAAAGGACAGGTGACGTCTTGGGTGTGAACTCTTCTTCAGTCTGGGTCTTCAGACTTCTTCCCAGGGTCCCAAACCAAAACGTGACATCCATTTTCTCCAGAGATGCTGCCTGACCCGTTGAGTTACTCCAGCACTTTGTGTCTACCTAAAAATATTGTTTTTGTATCTGCTTCTACCAACTCCCAAGAGGTACAGAAGTTACACCTGTAGAGTATTCCTTGACATACCGAATCTCCTTGTGGCTCCGGTCACGTGTGGCTGCGCCTAACGGCTGCGGCTCTCTGGCAGTCGGTTTGTCTTTTTTTTGTGTGTGTCGGTGTTGGGATGGTTTTTGTTTCTGTTTTTGGCTGTGTATGTGTGGGGGGTGTGGGGGGGGGGGGGGGGGGGGGGTGGGGTGGGGTGGGGTGGGGGAAACCTTTATTTTATTGGGTCTCTTCCCCAGGGCGCAGCTCGGCCGCGGGGCCTTCCATCGCCCGCGGGGCCTTCCAGCTCAGCCGCTGGACTTAACATCGCTGGCGCGGCTCGGCCGCGGGACCTAACAGTGCCCGGCGCGGCTCGGCCGCGGGGCCTTCCATCGCCCGGTATGGCCGCGGGACGGTTCAGTGCTCGGCGCGGCTCGGCCGTGGGGCCTTCCATCGCCCGGTGCGGCTCGGCCGCTGGACTTAACATCGCCGGCGCGGCTCGGCTGCGGGGCGTTTCAGTGCGCGGTGCGGCTCGGCCGCTGGACTTAACATCGCCGGCGCGGCTCGGCTGCGGGACGTTTCAGTGCCCGGTGCGGCTCGGCCGCGGGACTTAGCAGCGGCCGCGGTGCCTTCCATCGCCCGGCGCGGCTCGGCCGCTGGACTTAACATCGCCGGCGTGGCTCGGCCGTGGGACGTTTCAGTGCCCGGTGTGGCTCGGCCGCGGGGCCTTCCATCCCCTTGCGGAGGCTGTGCGTGTCGGTTGCCTCGGTAGGGGTCGAGCTGCCTGTCCGTGGGCACGGGGGGGAAGAGAGTGGAAGTTTTGTTGCCTTCCATCACAGTGAGGGGGTGTTTGGAGTCACTGTGATGGATGTTGGTGTTGAGGTCGTGTGTCCTGTGTTCTTTTCTTTTTTGCTGTGTCTTGTGACTGCTGAAATTTCATTCGGTATTTATACCGAATGACAATAAAGTTCTGTTATACTGTTATGTTATATCTAGCAAGGAGATAGAGGTATTGATGTGTTTTCCTTATGATTGCATCAATGTGCTGGGTCCAGGGCAGATCTTTAGCCATATGCATGCCCAGGAATTTGAAGTTTTCGACTCTCTCCACCACCGTCCCGTCGAGGAAGACAGGTTTGAGGATCCTCAACCTTCTTCATAAGTCATAGGAGAAGTAGGCCATTCGGCCCATTGAGTCTACTCCGCCATTCAATCATGGCAGATCTATCTTTCCCTCTCAACCCCATTCTCCTGCCTTCTCCCCATAACCCTTGACACCCTTCCTAATCAAGTATCTGTCGACGTCCGCCTTAAAAATACCGAATGACTTGGCCTCCACATCCGTCTGCGGCAATGAATTCCACAGATTCACCCTCAGGCTCAAAAAACTCCTCCTGATTTTGAATGATCAGCCGTGATCATATTGAATGGCCAACTCCTGCACCTATTTTCTATGTTTCCAGGATCTCCTTTGTAAAGGTGCGTCCTTTTATTCTGAAGGCATGTCTTTTTATTCTGACAAGTCCACAATCGGTTCCTTGCTTTTATTGATGTTGATGGCATCCAATGGTCCAGAAAAATCTGCTTTCTCCAGCTTCAACAAAGTCCAAAGCATGCCAAAATAATTCTGCAAGTCATTAGCCTCAATGATTGTTTGAAGTACTTTGCACACAAAATTGAGCTGCATTGGGACCAGTGATTGAATCGAGGTTTGCAATCCAGATCAGAATTGTCAATTTTGACCTATTTGGCTTTGGAAACATAGATAAGACACTTCTCCTAAACATTTTCAACAACTTTTCATTTGAAACAGTGCACACTCACGAAAATCTCATTTGTTTCAATTTTTAGCTCAGCACTTTTAAAAAATAATTATTTGAATTGAGATTTATTATCATTCGTAAACATTGTTGACTTTTTAAATTGAGCTTACATCATATTACTTTGACAAATATCCTCAGAGCAGGTTAAAAAAAACCCACAAAATTAGTCAAGGGACTGAATAAGTTAGCAGTAAACAATAGTATTTTCTCAAAGGATCACGACAATCACATATTTGTTTCAATGTGGAGGGAAGTTAATTAACCAGCGGAATCTACTTTATTGCATATGCGGAAAGTTAAAAAGCGTTGAGCTCTTTAATCTATGCATGATTGAAGGCATGGGCTGAAAAACAAAAACAATTTATTCCTACTGCAACTACCAAGTCAATGTCACTTCTTGTCATTCTGAATACCAATTCATTTTGAGGCTACTGTTTACAAATTTCATTTCAGAGAAAGTTGACCTGCACCACTGAATTAGTTCTAGAGAAAGACTTCCCAGGAGCTCTTTCAATCTACTGTGGGAAAGAGAATCTTGCTTCTTGAATATTTTATCCAAGTTAATACATTGTAATTAACCTCATTGGAAATTTTCTCTTTCAATTACCTTAAGTTCCAAACATTTCAATGGTTCATTTTAAAATGTATTCGTGCTGGGTGTTTTGTATTATTAGAGTCTTACAGCGTGGAAACAGGGCCTTCGGCCCAACTTGCCCACACCGGCCAACACTAGTCCCACCTGCCTGCGTTTGGCCCATATCCCTCCAAACCCGTCCTATCCACGTACCTGTCTAACTGTTTCTTAAACGTTGCGATACTACCTGCCTCAACTCGTTCCATACACCTACCACACATTGCGTGAAAAAGTTACCCCTCAGGTTCCTATTCCCCCCCTCACCTTAAACCTATGTCCTCTGGTTTTCGATTCCCCACTCTGGACAAGAGACTCTGTGCGTCCACCCGATCTACACCCCTGATGATTTTGTACACCTCTATAAAATCAATGATGAGAAATTCTTTACACAGCAGACCAAGAGGGATCTAAATTAACACAATGTGCAGGTGCTGGTTTAAATCGAAGATAGACACAAAATTCTGGAGTATCTCAGCAGGACAGGCAGCATCTCTGGAGAGAAGGAATGGGTGACGTTTCAGGTCGAGACACGAAGGGTCACTCATTTCTTCTCTCCAGAGATGCTGTCTACCCCACTGAGTTACTCCAGCATTTTGTGTCTAAATTAACACACACTGTTAAATTGAAAGGTTTTTTTTTTTTAAACAGCCTGGCTTAGCAAAAAGCATCCATTGATTTCAATTCACCATCTTTGTTATCCTCTAGGTACCTACTATTTGCTGAAGATCAGACACATACTGGGCTTGAATAAGCTTTCTGTTAAATGGATCTGCATGTGATGGTCTAGTTATTTGCCAGGTGGCAGCTTGTTTAGAGATAGTCTGCAGGATGTGCAAGCCC
Source organism: Rhinoraja longicauda (assembly GCF_053455715.1). Lineage (NCBI taxonomy): Eukaryota > Metazoa > Chordata > Chondrichthyes > Rajiformes > Arhynchobatidae > Rhinoraja > Rhinoraja longicauda. The sequence goes on from NC_135969.1 coordinate 39,194,295, forward strand.
CAGTACGTGCTTCGTTATTTATGCTCCACACCACGGTGAGTTTGTTCACAGATGAATAGATCGTTCCTCGATCTGTGGCAGGAAATGTTCTGAAACTATACAAATTACCTTCAATTTCAGCCTGATGATGTGCCATTTGACAATTGAGGGGGACCATAAATTTGGCGGGGACATCTGCCTTCCAGATGTGCTATCCAGTCAGACAAGGAGGCATTTATCAAGATGATCAAAGAACCTGCAGGCAGTTGACACCTGCATAAGCATTAATACAGTCTGCACAATGTGGTCCAGCTTTGTAAAACTGGACCCTGTGTGTACGAAGGAACTGCAGATGCTGGTTTAAACCGAAGATAGACACAAAATGCCGGAGTAACTCAGCGGGACAGGCAGCATCTCTGGAGAGAAGGAATGTGTGACCCTTCGTGTCTCGACCCGAAACGTCACCCATTCCTACTCTCCAAAGGTGCTGCCTGTCCTGCTGAGTTACTCCAGCATTTTGTGTCTAAAACTGGACACTCCCTGGTTCAGACTAGTCAGGTTCTGACTCGTGTTGAACCAAAGCGATGGACAGCAACAAACAATCCAATATAAAAGCTGCCGTAATCATCCACCAAGCCTCTGCTGCAGGGAGTTGCAGTAACCTTGCCCGATCTTCAAACAATCATTTACGAAAGTCTGTAAAACATACCTCAGCAGTGACAGCAATTCATGAACTATCTGGAAATAGGTTTCAATGATGGTGGCATGCCAGTGGAATTACAAGGAGAGATCGGTCAGGTTTATCCAAGGAATTAATCATTGGAATAAGCCTGTGGTAATTTCCCTCTACTCCTTCGTATGAGTGCATCACAAAAGGTAGTCTAGTTTAGTTTAGAGATACAGCTCGGAAACAGGCCTTTCGGCCCACCGAGTCCGTGCCAAACAGTGATCCCCGCACGCTTACACTATCCTACGCATACTAGGGACAAGTTACATTTATACCAAGCCAATTAACTTACAAACATGTAGGTCTTTGGAGTGTGGGAGGAAACCGAAGATCTCGGGGGGGAAACTTTTTCTAATCTCTTACCTCGACGGAGATGCGATTTTTTCCCGTATCATATCTCCGTCCGCACTGCGGCCTAACATCGAGGAGTTGGCGGCCTTTGCTGGAGACCGACTTCGAGAGCTCCACTGCGGGAGCCTGGGGATTTACCATCGCGGAGTCCGTGATCCCTTTGCCTGGGGTCGATCTCAGAGCTCCAACCGTGGGTGCTTGCGGATTTTAACATCAAGGAGCTTGCGGTCTCTGGTCAGAGACCGACATCGGGAACTCCAAGCCAGAGAAGTATCGACTGTCCTGACGCGGGAGTTTCGATCGCCCCGATGCGGGAGTTTCGATCACCCCAACACGGGGGCTTCGACCGCCCCCTGTGGGAGCTTCGACCGCCCCGACTGCGGGAGAATAAATAGGAAGGAGATTGGACTTTTTTGCCTTCCATCACAGTGAGGAATCTACTGTGATGGATGTTTATGTTAACTTTTACGTAGTTGTGTATCTTGTTGCTTTTGTTTCGTATGGCTGTATGGTAATTCACATATCACTGTACCTTAAATGTGACAATAAAAGACCTTTGAAACCTTTAAAAAAAAACACACCTGTGGTAAAATGCTGTCAGCAAGTGCTCTGGGCAAATAATTCAGATGATCGTTGACAATATAGCTATTTTTAACTATTTGAGAAAGTTGGTTAGGTTATTTAGATCCACTGGTGTTTTGAAGATAAATTTTACGATGGTTCAGGTTTAGGTTTATTATTTTCATGTGTACCTAGGGCCTGTTTCCGCGTTGCATCTCTAAATCTAAAAAATCAATTAAAATCAGATAACACCGTACATAAATACAATCAAGCCAAACTCAAATACAATGGGTGGAGCGAATGGGAAGATACTTAGTGCGCAATATAGTTCTCAGCATTGCAGCACACCAGGTCCAGAGACAAACTCCAATGTGGATCGGACAGTACCCGAGCTTATGGAAGGATATTTCAGAAGTCTGATAATGGGATGGGTATTGTGAAGCAACAAATAATTGGTTCCTCGACCATTATCCGCCAAACTTGACGTTACTTGGCGCTTCCATTTTAACACTGGTAGCCCATTTCTTAAACCTGGGAAATTGAGTGTCATGTTCCTTTCTCAACAACCTACTCAGTTTATCTGTTAAAATGCAAACAAAAGCGTTAACAATTTGCAACCCAAGGGGAGAAACAAAGAATTCTGGAATACAATACACTACGTTCGACGCGCGTATAACCATCACGTTTCCCGGGAATAATGTTTTTACATGAAAGGTATTACAAGTTTTCAATATTGTAAGTCTAAAGCCATTGCATAATGGTTACATCATTTTAAGTTGGAGAGCACCTAAAACAAAGCTCCTGTTCCTTTAAAGTTCTCGGTTCTTTTTCCCAGGGGAGGGATTATAGTTTTGGGTTAACTTGCATTCGGTTTATGAGAATGATCTCGAGGATGAATGGGTTTACGTGTGATGCGTGTTTGTCGGCACTGGGCCTGTAATCGCTGGAGGGGACCTCATTGAAACGTACCATATAGTGACGGGCCTGGATAGAGTGGATGCGGAGAGGATGTTTCCACTAGTGGGAGAGTCTAAGATCAGAGGGCACAGCTTAAAGAATAAAAGGACGTACCTTTAGAAAGGAGATGAGGAGGAATTTTTTTGCAGCCAGAAGGTGGTGAGTTTGTGGAATTCATAGCCACAGATGGCAGCGGAGGCCGTCATTGGGTATTTTTAAAGCAGAAACAGACAGGTTCTTGAAAAGGGTGTCAATGGTTACGGGAAGAAGGCAGGAGAATGGGGTTGAGACGGAAAGATAGCTCCGTCATGATTGAATAGTGAGATAGACTTGATGGGCCGAATGGCCTAATTCTGCTCCTATGACTTATGAACTTATTCACTGGCCCATAACTGGTGCTCAGTAGAGAAGAAGGATCCCAAACTTAAACGTCCCCTGTTCATTCCCTCCACAGTGCTGCCTGATCCACCGAGGAACCCCAGCATCTTGTGCTTTGCTCAAGATTCCCGCATCTGCAGTTCCTTGTGCCTCTACATGGGGCGACATTTTGCAATACTTTGTGTACGGTATCCAAAACAAAGAATGTCACTGTGACATGTTACAAGTGATAATAAGATTGATCAATCGATCAATCCATTCATTATCTGGTTTCTTTTTACGTGACCCTACCACAAATCTGCACTATTATTTACAAATAAAGGAAGGCAGAATTTGGAGAATTGTGTCAGGCAACCGGTGAGTCCATCAGTTAGAAGATATATCTTCCCACTAAAACAAATCCTGGAACTAAAACTAGACAGAAATCAGTTATTGGAAGTTTGCACAATCCATCCTCAAAATGCTGAATCGACACTGGAAGCACAGGTCCACAAATCAATCTGATATTCGTGGGCAAAGGCTTTTATCACTAAAGCTTACAGGTAGAATTGATTGGATGCAGTGTGAGAAGGCACGTGTGAAGGCAGGTTGACTTTAGCAATTTTAATTTGCACATCGTGTACCATCACCAGTTCAACCAACAAATCTGCCACTTCATCCAAATGGAAGGATCGATTTTTATGGTTCCCAATTTTAGAGATACAACGCGGAAACAGGCCCTTCGGCCCACCGGGTCCGCGCCGACCAGCGATCCCCGCACATTAACACTACCCTATACCCATTAGGGACAATTTTTACATTTACCAAGGCAATTTACCTACAAACCTGCACGTCTTCGGAGTGTGGGAAGAAACCGAAGATCTCGGAGAAAACCCACGCAGGTCACGGGGAGAACGTACAAACTCCGTACAGGCAGCACCCGTAGTCAGGATCGAACCCGGGTCTCAGGCGCTGCATTCGCTGTAAGGCATCAACTCTACCGCTGCGTCACCGTGCCGCCCAATCACTTGGGCTCCCAGAGACCGTCCCGCGAATAGCTGCCATTTATTCAGAAACCTATTCATCCCAAGGAAGAGTCAATGACCGTTAACCTTTCCAATCATCCCTCAGCTGGTCGAGCTGCCCCACAGCTTCAGAGGTCCGGGTTCGACTCTGATCATGCGTTCTGTCTATGTGGGGTTTGCACGTTCTCACCGTGACCGCGAGAGTTTTGTCAGGGTGCTCTGGTTTCCTCCCACATTCCAAAGATTAATTGGCCTCTATAAAATAGCCCCTAGTGTGAAAGTGGGATAACATAGAACTAGTGTGAACAGGAGATCAATGGTCGGCGTGGAGTCGGTGGCTCAAAGGGCCTGTTTCCATACTGTATCTCCAAACCAAACTAAACTAAACTATAAACACTAGCCCTTTTAACTAGGGTCTTCATTTATTAGATCATGAGCTTTCATGCCAATCCAGGTAACAGGTTGCCCAGCTCATTTTGGCCAATGCACACTCGTTTTTATGTCCTAAAATTCATTAATGCTCACTTTCCAGAGGACCATTCAAGACATCACATCAGTGCATGAAGCTGTTCTCCAATAGACCACCAGAGTTGATCTCCTTGCAGAGCGACAATAACTCAAATAGAACAATCCTGGGCAATTTAACATTCAACGAGTTCTGCGTGGAGTTTCTAATTCAATGGCACTAACTTTGCTGATAAAACACCGTTTATCCAAGTGTAATTTTCAATTCATTTGCATTCATTTAGATCAATTGTCCACATAACTTTTAATTTCGGAGTCATATTCTCCAAAACTATTCCTTTGCTAGCTTGGTCCCATGCGTAAATTGACCAATTTGCATTTAATTTCACAAATTGTCACGGAGCAAGATTCGAACAATCTCAATTGTCATCTGTGGAGAACTCCGGAGAGAAAACCACACTCTAGTTAGACATAACATCCCCCAATAATTACACTTTCTGTGCCATACTTCAGTTCATTTCTTCAATATTCCCATGGTTCCACCATCATGGTTATCTGAATCCATTCATGCAAACTATTCCTCTTGTTCCCTTCTTATTATTTATGCCACTTTTAAAACGCAATTTATTTGAGGAATATTAACAGAATCTTTCCACCAACATATTAAAAAAAATTGTTTAGTACCACACGCAAACACTTAAAATGCTGCAAATATTTATTAAAAAATACTACTTTAGTTTAATAATAATTTCTGTGCACACTGAATACAACTAAGGTGTAGGGGAGTCAGGGAAGAGGGGTCTTGACCTGAAACGTCACCCACTCGTTCTATCCAGAGATACTGCCTGAGCCGCTGAGTTACTCCAGCATCTTGTGTCCATCTAAGGTATAGTGGACACAGCTCAGACCATCACACAAACCGACCTCCCATCCATTGACTCCATTTACATCGTGGCAAGACCAGCAGCATAATCAAAGACGAGTCGCACCCCAGCCACTCCTTCTCCCGTCAGGCAAAAGGTCTAGAAGTGTGAAAACGCACGCCTTCAGATTCAGGGACAATTTCTTCCCAGCTGTTATCAGGCAACTGAATCAGAGGGCGGCACGGTGGCGCAGTGGTAGAATTGCTGCCTTACAGCGAATGCAGCGCCGGAGACTCAGGTTCGATCCTGACTACGGGCGCCTTCTGTACGGAGTTTGTACGTTCTCCCTGTGACCTGCGTGAGTTTTCTCTGAGATCTTCGGTTTCCTCCCACACTCCAAAGACGTACAGGTATGTAGGTTAATTGACTGGGTAAATGTAAAAATTGTCCCTAGTGTGTGTAGGATAGTGTTAATGTGAGGGGATCGCTGGGTGGCGCGGACTCAGTGGGCCGAAGGGCCTGTTTCCGCGCAGTATCTCTAAATCTAAATCTAAAAATCGTACCACAATTAGAGAACAGACCCTCCAACTATCTACCACATTGGTGACCGTCCAACTATCTTTGATTCGACTTTACCTTGCACTAAATGTTATTTTCTTATCATTTAAATTGTCGCTAGTGTGTGTAGGTTAGTGTTAATTTGCGGGGATCGCCGGTCGGCGAGGACTCGGTGGGCCGAAGGGCTTGTTTCCGCGCTGTATCTCTAAACTAAACTAAAGTAAAGTGTCTAGTTGTCATATGCATGAAAACGGGAAAATGAATTTCTTACTTGCTGCAGCTTTACAGGGACATTGATGCAACACAACATTTAAATATACAATAATCAATGATATAATAAATTATCAGTGACACTAGGTTATCAGACCGCAATAGTGCAATCCGAAATACATCGTGCAGCCTGAATAAAATCCATAATAGATCAATGCTGACGTGGAGTTGTGCAGTATGATTCAATAGCCTGATGGTTGATGAGAAGAATCTGTTCTTGAACCTGGAGGTAATGGTTCTCAGACTCGTCTACCGTCTTCCTGATGGTAGCAGGGAGATGAAAGCATGAATGGGGTGGTGAGGGTCTTTGATAATACTAGCTGCCTTTCTGAGGCAGCACTCTCTGTAGATCCCTTTGATGGTGGAAAGGTCAGTACATGCAATGGACTGAATAAGGTGTAATTTAGGATTCAGCTACCAGCATTTTCAATGACTTCCAGACTATAGACGGTAGAATGAAGCAAGCAGACAAGCCAGTGTTTTTGAGTAGCCCAGGTTTACAGGTAACAAAACAATCAATGTGGATTTCAACACGAGATTATTTGACATTACATAGAGTCAGTCAAGTGAATGGATTACTTGCGAATATCATTACTCATTATTCAAATGCACCGCTGGTAAACACTGCCAGTGTCCGAGTCAAGGCCATGAACGTCCAAAAACCCCAATTTTCGCAGCGGTAGAGTTGCTGCCTTGCAGCGCCAGAGACCCGAGTTCAATCCTGACGAAGGGTGCCGTCTGTACGGAGTTTGTACCTTCTCCCTGTGACCTGCGTGGGTTTTCTCCAGGTGCCCAGGTTTCCTCCCACACTTCCAAAGACGTACAGGTTTGGAGGTTAATTGGCTTTGGTGAAAGTGCAAAATTGTCCCCAGTGTGCGTTTTGGATAGTGTCAGCGTGCAGAGATTGTTTGTCGGCATGGACTCGGTGGGCCTAAGGGCCTGTGTCCGCGCCGTATCTCTAAACTAAACTTCAGTGTCACCGTAAAAAATCAGAAACACTGTGATTGAAGTCAGACGAGCCAGTCCAGATCAGTCTGCTTGCAAATGGTACAATATTATGACTCAGATGTCTTATTAAATATAAGGATATCCTAGCCCGTGTGATAGTCATTGTACAAATATTCCAACCATTTACTGAAGATGAGGCAAGTGTGACGGATTTAACCTTTTATAAAGCTTATGTTCCCATTTTTACTTCATTTCACTGTCACCACTTCCAGAGGCATATTAAATTACACTTGATACTGGAAAGTCCCAACATCGCACTAATATATAATATATAATAAGAGAGTATAAGAAAATAACTGCAGATGCTGGTACAAATCGATTTATTCACAAAATGCTGGAGTAACTCAGCAGGTCAGGCAGCATCTCGGGAGAGAAGGAATGGGTGACGTTTCGGGTCAAGACCCTTCTTCAGACAATATATATATATATATATACACACACACACACACGCACACACACACACGTGTGTGTGTGTGTGTGTGTGTGTGTGTGTGTGTGTGTGTGTGTGTGTGTGTGTGTGTGTGTGTGTGTGTGTGTGTGTGTGTGTGTGTGTGTGTGTGTGTGTGTGTGTGTGTGTGTGTGTGTGTGTGTGTGTGTGTGTGTGTGTGTGTGTGTGTGTGTGTGTGTGTGTGTGTGTGTGTGTGTGTGTATGTGTGTGTGTATTGAAGCATTTAGGTATTCAGTGAATGCAGTGCATCAAATAAAACTTTCAATTCCCCGAATTCCACTGTGATAAATGTTACTAACAGGGAGAGGATACAAAGATCTCCTCGCAAAAGATGTGTTCAGGGCTTTGTGCTAAATGCTAACCCACTTGTGACTTCTTTAATTTTGAAAGGAAATAGCATTTCATTAGCCAGTAATTTGTCCCACTTCACAATGTGGCAAGCGCATTAAAAAAAAAAAAAAAAAAGCAATATTTCTTCAGAAATCAGTTTTGAAGGCTGGCTAATGAATATACATGATGGAAAGGACCCCAATTATATTGCCACTGGAGTTCTGACACCTTCCGTAAAACAAAGTTATCTCGACAGGGTCACATCTCACGCGAAGATAGCAGACTGGAAATTAATTACCTGCGTGACATATGTCGAAACAAATTCTGAAGAGAATAGCAACCATTTGTAGCCGTATGTTTTATCTAATTGTTAGTATGCCAAATCAGTATTCATGGAGCTCGAAATTTATTCATTTATGCAGAATCCCTCAGAGAAATCAAAAGAAAATGAAGCTTGTTACCCTTTTCCCGATTCCAGATGGAGGTTGGCTAAATAACACTTGTTTAGTGACGAAGGAAATAAAAAAAAACTAGATAGAATTTCATTTCTTTTTTGGTAGAAAATAGCTGACGTCACCATCTAGTTAGGTTGAGAAAGGTAAAAGGTTTTTTCCCTCCCTCTCAAATAAATATGCTCTTAATAAACATAACATTCATGGTGGATAATCACAGAGCAGATTTAGGTCATTCAGCCCATTGACACGATTCAATCATGGCTGATCTATTTTTCCCTCTCAACCCAATCTCCTGCCTTCTCCTCAGAACCTTTGACACCCTTACTAATTAACAATCAATCAATCTCCGCTTTAAAAATAGCCAATCACCTGGCCTCCACAGCCGTCTATGGCAATGAATTCCACCTATTCACCATTCTCTGGCTAAAGAAATTCCTCCTCATCTCCATTCCAAAAGTACATCCTTTTATTTTGAGTCTTTGGCTTCTGGTTCTCGACTCTCCCATTACTGGAAATGTCCTTTCCACGTCCACTCTAATCTAGGCCTTTCATTATCTGGCGGTTTCAATGACATCCCCTCTCATCCTTCTGAACTCCTGTGAGCACAGGCCCAGAGCCATCAAACACTCCTCATATGTTCACTCAAACATCCCCAGGATCGTTATTGTTCTGAACCAGCCAATAAATACTCCCAAATCTACAGTGGAAAAGCAAGCAACATTGGGGTGACACAGAGGCGCAGCTGGTAGAGCTGCTGCCTCACACCGCCAGAGACCCAGGTTCGATCCTGACCTCGGGTGCTGTCTGTGTGGAGTTTACATGTTCTCCCTGTGACCATGTGGGTTTCCTCCTGGTGCCCTCCTGCATCCCAAAGACGTGCGGATTTGTTGTTTCATTGGCCTCTGTAAATTATCCCTGTGGTGTAGGGAGTGGATGAGAAAGTGGGATAACATAGAACTAGTGTGAACAGGCCATAGAGAGAGAGACCAACCAACACATTCCATCTCCAATACTCCCACCTGCCTGCGTTTGGCCCATATCCCTCCAAACCTACCCATCCATGCACCCATCTAACTGTTTCTTAAACGTTTCGATAGTACCTGCCTCAACTACCTTCTCTGGCAGCTCATTCCATATGATCCATACATTCAAGTGATCAATGGTCAGCATGGACTCAGTGGGCCGAAGGGCCTGTTTCCCTGCAGTATCTTTCAATGAATTGACCAAAAACATTTATTCAGGTTACAGGACAACTAGAAGCACTGCAAAAAGTCCGAACTTCAATTATAGTTTTGGCACAAAGTAATATTAAATACTGACAAGCTTTCCCTTCTCCCCAATATCTGGGAATCAGATAAGTGTGAAAACACACACTACCAGATTTAGGGACAGTTTCTTCCCAGCTGTTATCAGGCAACTGAATCATCCCGCCACAACCAGAGAGCAGTGCTGAGCTACTGTCCACCTGTTTGATGTACCTCGAACTATCCTTGACCGGACTTTGCTGGCTTTACCTTGCACTAAACGTTATTCCCTTATCATGCATCTACACATTGTAAATGGATCGATTGTAATCATGTATTGTATTCCTGCTGACTGGTTAGCACGCAACAAAAAGGTTTTCACTGTACCTCGGTACACGTGACAATAAACGAAACTGAACTTCCCCAACGTCGCTTCCTCCACCCATCCTCCCTCCTACGACAATCAAACTGAAAGAAGGCTCCCTGCCCGAAATGTCGCCAATCACTCCCTCCACAGATGTGTGAGAAGGAACTGCAGATTACACTGATGATAGACACAAAATGCTGCAGTAACTCAGCGGGACAGGCAGCATCTCTGGAGAAAAGGAATCTGATGAAGAGTCTCCACCCAAAACGTCACCTATTCTTTTTCTCCAGAGATGCTGCCTGACCCGCTGAGTTACTCCAGCAATTTGTGTCTACCCTCCACAGATGTTGCCTGACCCATCGAGTTACTCCAGCACTTTCTATTTTGCAAGTGGAATCGTTATGTTATATCAACACAGGCTGGGAGGGAATGAACTGAAGCCTTTCAGTGTTATGTCAGAAAATTCAGTGACAGGTAAAACTCCTGTACTTCCTACTCCTACTATGTATCTGGCCTGATTGCGATATCGGGCAAATAAGATTGCTTTAGACTTTATGAAACAATGGAAGGCCAATAGAAAAGAATGCATTGGTAACTGGCTCGCTACGCACACTATTTGTTGGGGAGGTGACTTATAACTGGAATCCCAAGCCAATCTGCAAAGCACACGAGGTGGTAAGTTATTCCCAGCAAGAGGTTGCAGTGCCTTAAAGTTGCAACACGACATAGTTGGTGCTCAGGTATCTTTGAATTTTTATGACAACTTTCAGGAAGTCGAGATAAAAAACTGAACTGCTTACTTTTAAAGTGTATAAGTTGAGCGACTGAAAAACTTAGTTTAATAATAATAATAATAATAATGCATTACATTTATATAGCGCTTTTCAAACACTCAAAGACGCTTTACAGGGATTACTAGAACATAGAGAAGAAAATAAATAGATAAATAAGTAAACGAACAGAAAAAGGAGACAGAAAGTGAGGTGACGGTCAGTGGTTGAAGGCAGTGCTGAACAGGTGAGACTTCAGTGATGTTTTGAATGTGGTGAGTGAGGAGGAGTCTCTGACGGTTTGGGGTGGTGAGTTCCAGAGGGTGGGAGCAGCGATGGAGAAAGCCCTGTCCCCCCAGGATCTGAGTTTGGTCCGGATGGGGGGGGACAGGAGGTTGGCAGCAGCAGAGCGGAGGGTGCAGGTGGGAGTGTGTCTGTGGAGGAGGTCAGTCAGGTAGGATGGGGCCAGGTTATGGAGGGCTTTGTAGGTCATGAGGAGGATTTTGTACTGGATTCTCTGGGGGATGGGGAGCCAGTGGAGCTTGTAAAGGACGGGGGTGATATGGTCACGGATCGGGGAGTTTAGAGTTTAGTTTAGAGATACAGCACGGAATCAGGCCTTTCGGCCCACCGAGACTGCACCGACCAGCGATCCCCACACATTAACACTACCCTATGCTAGGGACAAATTTTACGTTTATACCAAGAAAATTAACTTACAAACCCGGGTCTCTGGCGGTGAAAGGCAGCAACTCCACCGCTGCGCCACCGAGCCGCCCTTCAAGTCCAAGCATAAAAAGACAGTCAGCAGTAAGTTACAGACTGACAGAATGTACTTCTTCAAATGAAAGTGCACAGTTAAATGTTTATGAGCACAATTGTGGATTGCTGAAGCTATGATTGCTAACTTCAATCGACGCAGTCTTTTAACTGCTGCTAACCTTCTGGCATTAATTGCAAAGAGCTGGCAAAGGCTGCACAGTCAATGGATGCCCAAGGATACAACTGCGACTGGGAATTCACCAAGCGGAGAATCACGAGTGAAAACCTGCTTGTCTCTGCAGGTTAAATGTGTAGGAAGGAACTGCAGATGCCGGTTTAAACCGAAGTTAGACACAAAAAGCTAGAGTAACTCAACGGGACAGGCAGCATCTCCGGAGAGAAGGAATGGGTGACGTTTCGGGCCGAGTCTGAAGAAGGGTCTCGACCTGAAACGTCACCCATTCCTTCGGACCAGAGATGCTGCCTGCGCCCTGCGGAGTTACTCCAGCTTTATGCGTCTATCCTCTCTGCAGGTTGTTGGTTCGTTGACATCACAGGGATGGACTGACTGTCCGACTCTCACACTGACTATCTTCACAATACTCAGCCTTCCTGTTGATGTTGGAACGAAACGCGCTGACACTGATAATCTGCTTGTATCGCACATCAGCGGTTCTGGTGTGGCCTGCGGCGTGAACAGTTGGGCCGAGGAATTTTCCCACAGAACATTCCCACAGATGCCAGACAAATATTGAAAGGGGAGTCATTCCAGGCGAGGTTGTGCACTTCTGCCGCCTGGATTAAGCACAATGTGTGCACAGAAGCAATCCCCCATCAAGCAAATCCGTCCACAGTGCTCACACATGTATTTACAAGTTGCATCTAATTTCAAGCAGCTGGGTTTTTCTTTCGTGAAACAAGAACTTGATCCTACCCTTGGCTGAGACGCCCTCGCCAGAATAAAACAGAGCAGCCAGAAATCAACAAAGAACTGCAGATTCTGGCTGGTACTCAAAAAAGACAGAGTGCTGGAGTAACTCAGCGGGTCAGGCAGCATCCCCAGAGACAGACACAAAAAGCTGGAGTAACTCAGCGGGTCAGGCAGCTTTCCCAGAGAAAGACACAAAAAGCTGGAGTAACTCAGCAGGTCAGGCAGCATTCCCAGAGACAGACACAAAATGCTGGAGTAACTCAGCGGGTCAGGCAGCATCCCCAGAGAAAGACACAAGAAGCTGGAGTAACTCAGCGGGTCAGACGCCATCCCTGGAGAAAAGGGGTAGGGAAGAGAAGAAAACGAAAAGGAGAAGGCAGGAGAATGGGGTTAGGAGGGAGAGATAGATCGGCCATGATTGAATGGGCTGAATGGCCGAATTATATTCCTTATGACCCTATGAATAGGTGACATTTCGGGTCGAGGCCCTTCTTCAGATTGAGAGTCAGGGGAACGGGAAATGAGAGATATAGATGGTAAATTAATGAAAGATAGGCAAAAAAGTAACAATGATAAAGGATTTACAGGCCATTGTTAGCTGTGGGCTAGGTGAAAACAAGTTACAGACTATGAGACTCACCAAGATGACTTTGAGACTAGTACACTGACTTGGGTTTGGAATGGATCGAGAGAGAGGGGGAATGCAAGGGTTACTTGAAGTTAGAGAAATCAAAATTTATACCACTGGGTTATAAGTTGCCCAAGTGAAATATGAGGTGCTGCTCCTCCAATTTGCATTTGGCCTCTCTCTGACAGTGGAGGAGGCCCAGGACAGAGCATATGGATAGGTGAGGTTTCGGGCTGAGACCCTTCTTCAGACTGTCTTTTCAGGTCAGGTCCTTATCAGAAATCAGAAATTTGTTCAGCACTGTTCAGAAATTTGTTCAGCATTGTTAACCCATTGGCCCCAAGTCATCAGTGTGAATTAGCTCCAACTGTACAACTTAGAACAGTATAATTTTAGGAGATACAAAGAACTGCAGAGGCTGGTTTACAAAAGAAGACTCAAAGTGCTGGAGTAACTCAATAGACAATAGGTGCAGGAGGAGGCCATTCGGCCCTTCGAGCCAGCACCGCCATTCAATGTGATCATGGCTGATCATTCTCAATCAGTACCCTGTTCCTGCCTTCTCCCCATACCCCTTGACTCCGCTATCCTTAGGAGCTCTATCTAGCTCTCTCTTGAATGCATTCAGAGAATTGGCCTCTACTGCCTTCTGAGGCAGAGAATTCCACAGATTCACAACTCTCTGACTGAAAAGGTTTTCCTCATCTCCGTTCTAAATGGCCTACACCTTATTCTTAAACTGTGGCCCCTGGTTCTGGACTCCCCCAACATTGGGAACATGTTTCCTGCCTCTAACGTGTCCAACCTCTTAATAATCTTATACGTTTCGATAAGATCCCCCCTCATCCTTCTAAATTCCAGTGTGTACAAGCCTAGTCGCTCCAGTCTTTCAACATAACAGGCGGTCACGGAGAGAACATACAAACACCGTACAGTCAGCACCCATAGTCAGGATTGAACCCGGGTCTCTGGTGCTGTGAGGCAGCAACTCTACCGCTGCGCCATTGTGCCGCTGTACAATGCTGGTAAAACTGAGGAACAGCAGCCAAGGACTGTTGCCGGGACTGACCATTAAGAGATCTGATGGCAAATAACATTCCGCTTATATGGTCACGTGGTCATAAGCTCATAAGTGACAGCAGCAGAATTAGGCCATTCGGCCCATCAAGTCTACTGCGCCATTCAATCATGGCTGATCTATCTCTCCCTCCTAACCCCATTCTCCTGCCTTCTCCCCTTAACCTCGGACACCCGTACTAATCAAGAATCTATTTATCTCTGCCTTAAATATATGCACTGACTTGGCCTCCACAGCCTTCTGTGGCAAAGAATTCCACAGATTCACCACCCTCTGGCTAAAGAGATTCCTCCTCATCTCCTTCCTAAAGGAACGTCCTTTAATTATGAGGCTATGACCTCTAGTCCTAGACTCTCCCACTGATGGAAACATCTTCTCCACATCCACTCCATCCAGGCCTTTCACTATTCGTGAAACAAAGTGGAAAATAGTTTCAAACCCACTCACACTTGTGCTGTCAAATATAGTGACTGCTTACAACATACATCAGCAGCAATATATTATCAAATCAACAAACACTTATCTACAGTTAACGTCTAAAAATGTTTAAAATATTTCAATTTGTTTAAATTGTGTAAACACTGAGTGAAATGTTGGCGAACGGAACGAATAATTGCACTGTTTCAAACCCTCATGAATAAATCTGGTAGCTTCATGCAAATGATTTGCCTCACATTTAGTCTAACTTTTAGAATGGTGTAAAAGACATTTTCTTTTGCTCAAAAGACTAAAGTATATTGGAGCGGCACGGTGGCGCAGCGGTAGAGTTGCTGCCTTACAGCGCTTACAGAGCCAGAGACCCGGGTTCGATCCTGGCTACGGGCACTTGTCTGCACGGAGTTTGTACGTTCTCCCAATGACCAGCGTGGGCTTTCTCTGAGATCTTCAGTTTCATCCCACAGTCCAAGGACGTACAGGTTTGTAGGTAAATTGGCTTGGCATAATCGTAAACTGTCCCCAGTGTGTGTAGGATGGCGTTAATGAGCTAGGACCGCTGGTTGGTGCGGACTCGGTGGGCCTGTTTCCGCGCAGTATCTCTAAACCAGACTATATCTCAGATCATGATAATGGGCCAAATGGTGCTTACTTTTATAAAGACGCTCTTTAATTTATGTGGTACACTCATATATATATACATTAATGACGTGGATGAAGGGATTAAAAGTACCACTAGCAAATTTGCAGATGATACAAAGCTGGGTGGCAGTGTGAACTGTGAGGAAGATGCTATGAGGTTGCAGGGTGACTTGGACAGGTTGTGTGAGTGGGCGGATGCATGGCAGATGCAGTTTAATGTGGATAATTGTGAGGTTATCCACTTTGGTGGTAAGAATAGGAAGGCAGAGTATTATCTGAATGGTGTCAAGTTAGGAACAGGGGACGTACAACGAGATCTGGGTGTCCTAGTATAAGATTATTAAGGGGTTGGACACGTTAGAGGCAGGAAACATGTTCCCAATGTTGGGGGAGTCCAGAACAAGGGGCCACAGTGAAGAAAGCGAATGGTATGTTGGCATTCATAGCAAGAGGATTTGAGTTTAGGAGCAGGGAGGTTCTGCTGCAGTTGTACAGGGCCTTGGTGAGACCGCACCTGGAGTATTGTGTGCAGTTTTGGTCTCCTAACCTGAGGAAAGACGTTCTTGCCTTAGAGGGAGTACAGAGAAGGTTCACCAGATTGATCCCTGGGATGGCAGGACTTTCATATGAGGAAAGACTGGATAGACTGGGCTTGTACTCGCTGGAATTTAGAAGACTGAGGGGGGATCTTATAGAAACATATAAAATTCTTAAGGGGTTGGAGAGGCTAGATGCGGGAAGATTGTTCCCGATGTTGGGGGAGTCCAGAACCAGGGGTCACAGCTTAAGGATAAGGGGGAAGTCTTTTAGGACCGAGATGAGAAAACATTTTTTCACACAGAGAGTGGTGAGTCTGTGGAATTCTCCGCCACAGAAGGTAGTTGAGGCCAGTTCATTGGCTATATTTAAGAGGGAGTTAGATGTGGCCCTTTTTGCTAAAGGGATCAGGGGGTATGGAGAGAAGGCAGGTACAGGCTACTGAGCTGGATGATCAGCCATGATCATATTGAATGGCGGTGCAGGCTCGAAGGGCCGAATGGCCTACTCCTGCACCTATTTTCTATGTTTCTATGTTTCACAGTTTAAGAATAAGGGGTAGGCCATTTAGAACTGAGATGAGGAAAAACATTTTCAGTCAGAGAGTTGTGAATCTGTGGAATTCTCTGCCTCAGAAGGCAGTGGAGGCCAATTCTCTGAATTCATTCAAGAGAGAGCTGGATAGAGCTCTTAAGGATAGCGGAGTCAGGGGGTATGGGGAGAAGGCAGGAACGGGGTACTGATTGAGAATGATCAGCCATGATCACATTGAATGGCGGTGCTGGCTTGAAGGGCCGAATGGCCTCCTCCTATTGTCTATTGTCTATTTCTTGAAGTAATTACAATTATAGGTGAGTAAATATTGCAAAATACAGTAGGAAAATTAAATGTTATGTTAAATTTCTGATTCAGTGAATATTGTTTCAGTCAGCATATCATGAAGCATTAAAAGTTCCCACGCTCAAAATAAAAACAGTCTGCCATCTGCAAATTAGTTCAATTACAAAGTGCCTTACACTAGCTTTACATTTAACTGCACCTGTTTGTATATTTAAAAAATATATTATTCTCAGAGGAATGTAACCTTGGAAACGAGGTTATGGATTGTGAAGAATTTGATCACTCGTTAGTCCAAGTCATTATTTTGTTATCATTGTTTAGTTTAGAGATTAGTACGGAATCAGGCCCTTTGGCCCACCGAGTCCATGCCGACCATCGATCATCCATTTACACGAGTTCTAAGATCATAAGAGATAGGAGTAGCATGAGGCCATTCAGCCCATCGTCTATTCCATGGCTGATCTATTGCTCCCTCCTAACACCATTCTCCTGCCTTCTCCCCATAACCTCTGACACCCGTACTAATCAAGAATCTATCTATCTCTGCCTTAAATATATCCACTGACTTGGCCTCCACAGCCTTCTGTGGTAAAGGATTCCACAGATTCACCACCCTCTGACTAAAGAAATTTATCTTCACCTCCTTCCTAAAAGAATGTCCTTTAATATAGAGGCTACGATCTCTAGTCCCACACTCTCCCGCTAGTAGAAACATCCTCTCCACATCCACTCTAGCCAAGCCCTTGTTATACCATTAAAGTATCCACTCCCTACACACTAGGGGGAAGTTACAGAGGCCAATGAACCCTCAAACCTGTACATCCTTGGGATGTGGTGGAAACCCGAATACCCAGAGGAAAACCACGTGTCACAGGGAGAACGTGCAAACTCCATACAGACAGCAGCCAAGGTCGGGATCGAACCTGGACCTCTGGCGCTGTGAGGCAGCAGCTCCACCAGCTGTGCAACTGTGCCGTCCTGGCAACTAAGTTATTGCGCATAGTGGAGCAGCGGTAGAGTTGCTGCCTTACAGCGAATGCAGCGCCGGAGACTCAGGTTCGATCCTGACTACGGGCGCCGTCTGTACGGAGTTTGTACGTTCTCCCCGTGACCTGCGTGGGTTTTCTCCGAGATCTTCGGTTTCCTCCCATACTCCAAAGACGTACAGGTTTGTAGGTTAATTGACTGGGTAAATGTAAAAATTGTCCCTAGTGTGTGTAGGATAGTGTTAGTGTGCGGGGATCGCTGGGCGGCGCGGACACGGTGGGCCGAAGGGCCTGTTTCCGCGCTGTATCTCTAAATCTAAAAAATCTAATTGCCTTTGTCAGGATGTGCATTTGTTTACATCACAAACATATGAAAATAGATGATCTTTGGTTGCTCCGTGTTTATTGGTAAATGGAAGCTTGTTATTCCACATATAATAGAATATATTCACAAAATGCTGGAGTAACTCAGCAGGTCAGGCAGCATCTCGGGAGAGAAGGAATGGGTGACGTTTCGGGTCGAGACCCTTCTTCTTCCTTCTCTCCCGAGATGCTGCCTGACCTGCTGAGTTACTCCAGCATTTTGTGAATAAATACCTTCGATTTGTACCAGCATCTGCAGTTATTTTCTTATAATAGAATATACACTGATCAGCCAAAACATTGTAATCTGATGAGCCAAAACATTATGACCACCTGCCTAATAGTCTGTTGGTCCTCCAATGTGCAACCCCATGTACAGCAGGGTGCGATGCACTGTGTATTGTGACACATTCCTCCCGTGACCACCATTAAAATTTTCTGTGACTTGTGCCACAGTAGACCTTCTGTCGGTTCGGACCAGACGGGATAGCCTTCGTTGCCCTCGCGCATCGATGAGCCTTGGGCGCCCAACACCCTGTCGCCGGTTTGTGGTTTGTCCCTCCTCGGATCACTGTCGGTAGGTACTCACCACTGCTGACCGGGAGCACCCCACAAGCCTTGCCGTTTCAGAGATGCTCTGACCCAGTCGTCTGGCCGTAACAATTTGGCCCATGTCAAAGTTGCTCAGGTCTTTACTTCTGCCCATTTCTCCTGCATCCAACACATCAATTTCAAGAACCGACTGTTCACTTGCTGCCTAATATATCCCACTCCTTGACAGGTGCCATTGTAACAAGATAATCAATGTTTTTCACTTCGCCTGTCAGTGGTCATAATGTTTTAGCTGATCGGTGTATTTCAACAATGGACACAAAGTGCTGGAGTAACTCAGCAGGTCAGGCAGCATCACTGGAGAAAAACCCTCATCGGGTTCCAGCCCGCCATGAAGTAGAGGTTTTCATCTGTTGCCTCCATCACTGTGCCTTCTGCTGTGTGAAGGAGATACAGCGCGGAAACAGGCCCTTCGGCCCACCGAGTCCGCACCGACCAGCAATCCCCACACACTAACAATATCTTACACACACTAGGGACAATTTACACATATACCAAGCCAATTAACCTACAAACCTGTATGTCTTTGGAGCGTGGGAGGAGACAGGAGATCTCAGAGAAAACCCACGCTGTCACGGGGAGAACGTACAAACTCCGTACAGACAGCGCCCGAGGTCGGGATCGAACCCGGGTCTCTGGCTCTGCAAGGGCTGCAAGGCAGCAACTCTACCGCAGCGCCACCGCACCGCCCTTGTTAACTGCCTTAACTTTTCTCCTCCCCTTACCTACTCTAACCCTCAGACCCTCTGAAAAAAGCTTTGTTCTGCAGAGATCCTGGGTGACATGCTGAGTTACTCCAGCACTTTGTGTGTCTATCTTCGGTATAAACCAGCACCTGCAGCTCCTTTCTACATATTTTCGACAAAGTTTGGGAAAAGAACCTTCACCTATATTGTAAGCCAAGACTACAATCAAACAAAGAGCTCAATTGCCTCAATTGTTGCAGTCCATCTAATTCCAATACAAACTGCAGCAAAATAACTATTCCTTATCTTTGAAGGAATCAATTGAACTGATTTTAGTGTATAAAACCAATCTACAGAGATACACTTTGACTGCAAGACTCATCTGTGCTCTGTCCCAACATGAATATCATAAATTTGATCCCGATCACAACAATCCCGTGTTAGTTATATATTACCTAAAGATTCATTGCAAACATCAAAACTTCAAATTCTTCTAAATCCTTTCCTATAATATCAGCAATAAATTACGTTTATGGAACGAAATTGTGTACGTAAGAAATATCCTCATGGATTTTAAATGAATTGATCAACATTTAAGAGATACAACGGTAGAAAATACAATTTACGGAGAGCTGATCCATTCTGGCACAATTGATTAGCAAGAGTGATTGGAGTTATAGGGGGAAGGAAGGAGAATGGGGTTAGGAGGGAGAAATAGATGGGAGTAGACTTGATGGGCCGAATGGACTAATTCTGCTTCTATCACTTATGGCCTTACGATAATGCAACTGGGTTAGATTGTGCCTCTCTGCAGTCAACAGTTCCATAGAGGGGCATCGACCGGCCAAGTTTAGGTTAGCTTTGGTTCAGAGATTCAGCAGGGAAACAGGCCCTTCGACCTACCGAGTCCATGCTGACCATCAAACACCTGTTCACACTAGTTCTACATTATCCCACTTTCTCAACCACTCCCTACACATTAGGGGCAATTTTACAGAGGTCAATTAACCTACAAAACCCACTTGTCTTTGGGATGTGGGAGGAAACTACAGAACCAGGAGGACTGGTAGGGCCGAACGGGCCTGTTTCCGTGCTGTAATTGTTATATGGTTATATGGAAACCCATATGGTGAACATGCAAACTCCACAAGGACAGCACCCACGGTCAGGATCAAACCCGGGTCTCTGGCGCCGGGAAACAATAGACAATAGACAATAGGTGCAGGAGGAGGCCATTCGGCCCTTCGAGCCAGCACCGCCATTCAATGTGATCATGGCTGATCATTCTCAATCAGTACCCCGTTCCTGCCTTCTCCCCATACCCCCTGACTCCGTTATCCTTAAGAGCTCTATCTAGCGCTCTCTTGAATGCAGCTCTACCAGCTGTGTCACTATTTCTGTCGATGTAGAAACGTGGATATAGTGCGTAGATAAGCGCGCCCCTGATTTCTGTGTGCATACGATGCAATGCAGAGTCAGGAGCGAGCTGGGTCAGATGCATCCGACCACCTGCTCCACATCTACATTCAGTACTGAGCCCAAAATACTGACCTCCCCACCGTCGAAGGGAACTACAGTGGTCACTGCCTCAAAAAGGTAGTCAGTATCATCAGATCTACATTCAGTACTGAGCTGCAGAAACATCTGAACTGACGGTTTGAATGCAAATATATTCAGTCCCTCAATTCTACACCGAGTATGATGCTGGCTGCCTTTGTGGGATAACATAGAACTAGTGTGAACAGGTGATCGATGGGCAGCGTGGACTCGGTAGCATATTTGGTGAAACTTCATCCATTAAAATGAGGCTACCAACCTTGTAGGAATAGATAAATGCAATTTTTTTCCAGTTTTTAAGATTAATATTTACTATGCGTTTGAAATTAGTTTATTTATTCAAGTGACTTCTAGTCCTTTACATTGTTTTCACATCCCCTGATCATCAGAAATAGTCAAGTGTTATTCAAAGATCTCTTTTGGGGTGGCACGGTGGCGCAGCGGTAGAGTTGCTGCCTTACAGCTCAGTCTGTACAGAGTTTGTATGTTCTCCTTGTGACCGCATGGGTTTCCACCGGGTGCTCTGGTTTCCTCCCACACTCCAAAGAGGTACAGGTTTGTAGGTTAATTGGCTTTGGTAAAATTGTAAATTGACCCTTGTGTGTAGGATAGTGCTAGTGTACGGGGTGATCGCTAGCTGGCGTGGACTCAGTGGGCCGAATGGCCTGTTTCTCGCTGTAACTCTAAAGTCTAAAGGACAATGGATTGTCAAAGGGTCATTGGGATGGACTGCTGTCCCAGGTCCTATGATGCTTTTTTTGTGATCAGGATCATTATTTTGCCCATTACCTCGGCACAGTGGCGCAGCGGAAGAGTTGCTGCCTTACAGCACCAGAGACCCGGGTTCGATCCGGACCACGGGTACTGTCTGTACGGAGTTTGTTCGTTCTCTCCGTGACCTGCGAGAGTTCTGCTCTCCTCCCACAATCCAAAGATGTACAGGTTTGCAGGCAAATTGGCTTGGTATAAATGTAAATTTGTCCTAGTGTGTGTAGGATAGTGCAAATGTGCGGGGATCGCTGGTCGGTGCACTCTCAGTGGGCCGAAGGGCCTGTTTCCGTGCTGTATCTCTAAACTAACCTAAATAATCATCAACCATCAGCAAACACATCACCAAACACACAACCACCATAATAATCCAGGGACCCACACTCCAACATCTGCAAGGAATCCTCCAGCACAGACACTCCATTAATAAAAGGATATCATTATCACCCAACTTCCACCATTTTAATTCACAAGCAGAATTTAAAAAATATATCTTATTCAGGTTGGGTGGAAGAATAGGCAGCAATAATCAATTGCTATTATTAATTACTACTATATTTCAATATAATATAATAATAAATAATAAAATAATCATTGATTAATAAATGTTATTATTTTTAAAATGCTACTAGACCAAGTGGACCCGTTGGGCCCAAACCTCTCCTGCATTGGTGCACCACCCTGTCCTCCCCCCCCTCCCCTGTCTCCTCAACCCCCACTCCCCTCTCCCTTCTCCCCCACTCCCCCCTTCCCTCCCCTCCCCCTCCCTTCCTTTTAAACTTTAAAATGTGAATAACTTTAAAAATATAACACCGATTTCAATAGAACTACTTGCATTATCACTAAAGTGACAATGGTGAGTAAGGTGGGCCTAAAATTGTCGCGCTATCGTGTACCGTTTTGGCTGAAGTTCAGTCACAAACAAGATAACAAACGAGAGTTTTAGTATATAGATTGTGTTGTTGACTAGTGTTCCAAGAAATAAATTAAAAAGTTGCATTTTAAAAAAAATCTGCAGTGTGAAATGGTGATTTAACTGACCTCTCGTTTCACTGTGCTGCCAAAGCCCCTGTAGAGTCCTGGGATACCCTGGAAGGAGAAAACAGAATGGTAATTCTCTGGATAAATAGGTCAACGAATATATTCTCTTAAACTTCTAACGGTGTACAGTAGAGAGCATATCGGCCTGGTTCGGCAACTCCAACACGAAGGAGCAAAGAAATGAACAGAGAATGGAGACACGCTGCCCGGTCAATCACGGGCACCAACTTCCCCACCATTGAAGGGATCTACAGGAGTCGCTGCCTCACAAAGGCAGCCAGCATCATCAGAGACCCCACACCACCCTGGCCTCGCTCTCACTTCACTCCTGCCATTGGGAATGAGGTAATAGGAGCCTGAAAACTGTAGGTTCAGGGGCAGGTTCTTTCCTGAAACCATCAGGCTATTAAACAGGATGTAAAATGTATTACAAACTAGAGAAATAATGAAGTTTCGTCAAAATGACAATACAATACAATATATCTTTATTGTCATTGTACCCAGGGGTACAACGAGATTGGGAATGCAACAATGTCACAAAGGACAGTTTTGGTTCTCTTCATGGTGCCTTTAGTAAGCAACAATTCCTTTTGACAAATTCTTTGTTTTAAGTAGGTGGTCGCAACTGATCAGACAGACAGGTCCTTGAGTGACAAACGAGGTCTATTCATTCTTATTTAAATACAACACAGGAGTAGGTTGCAGGCTTTTTGGGTACATATTTAGGAGGTTTGGTTGCTCCTGTCAAAACTGAAAAACAAAACCAATGTGCTACCTTCTTCAAAATGGCTGGAAGAGCAGCTGCCTCTCAGCACCAGAGATAAGGATTCAAACCTCTGGTGCTGCCTGTGTGGAGTTTGCACGTTCCTCCGGTGACCGCGTGGGTTTTTCTCCGGGTGCTCCGGCTTCCACCCACTTCCCAAAGATGTGCCTGTTTGTGGGTTAATTGGCCTCTGTAAATTGCCCCTATCGTGCAGGGAGTGGATGAGAAAGTGGGATAGCACGGAACTAGCGTGAACGGGTGATCGATGGTCGGCGAGGACTAGGTGGGCCGAAGGGCCTTGCTTCCATGCTGTTCCTTTCAATCAATTCGATCAAAGTGAAAACAATTAATAAAAATAAAATAAATATTGAAGAGAATATTCTCACAGCATGAATGGCAATATTCACATCACTAAGCTTACCTCTTGCCTTATTGTCTCCACAAACACTCTGCGAGTACCCTGGGTGGGGCAAGCTTGGGACCGTTGCTTGACAACCTCAGTAGGGACCCTAATCAGGCATGCGACCTGCAAACAAACAAAACATCGCATCAAACACAAGTAGAACCAGGTCGTGGAACAGTGGATAAAAAAAGATTTGACTTTTCAAAATTTGACCTAAAAAAATAAACATGTAATTTTGAAAAATTAAAAATGTTTAAAAAAAGCCACAGAGGGCCATGGAGGCCAAGTCATTGGGTAAGAAAATAACTGCAGATGCTGGTACAAATCGAAGGTATTTATTCACAAAATGCTGGAGTAACTCAGCAGGTCAGGCAGCATCTCAGGAGAGAAGGAATGGGTGACGTTTCGGGTCGAGACCCTTCTTCAGACTGATGTCAGGGGGGCGGGACAAAGGAAGGAGACAGGAAGTTAGAGGGAGAATTGGGAAGGGGGAGGGGAAGAGAAGGACAGAGGAACTATCTAAAGTTGGAGAAGTCAATGTTCATACCACTGGGCCTCATTTGACAGATACTCAATTGGCAAGGGTTATGGGGAGAAGGCAGGAGAATGGGGTTCAGAGTGAGAGATAGATCAGCCATGATTGAATGGCGGAGTAGACTCGATGGGCCGAATGGCCTAATTCTACTCCTGCCACTTATGACACCGTTGCACAAACAAAGAGGCGTTACTGCCAAAAGCACAGAGAGGAGGGACTGAGCCAGAAGGTAAATATGAATACAATTTCACTCACAGAACTGTACACATGGAAACAAGCCACTTGGACCCATTTCATCCTGAGGGCCTGAAATTGAGGGGAGACCCGATAGAAATGTATAAAATTATGAGGCACGAATAGGATAGACAGTGACTTACGAACTTGTACTTTCCCATGTTTCTATAATTCCAATACCAAATTTCTCAGTTCTGCATCAAACGCCATGGTGCATAAGAGTGGTGACAATTGTGTGAGGCTCCTGATAAAAAACACTTAAAACTGGTTTTTGTTATCATTTCTCCCTACCATTTATCCCTTACGAAGCTGAGAAAATCATTAGTTGCAGCACTGAATGTCCCATGTCATTCATCACTATTTCCAAAAGAACTCTTGGAATTATCTTTCTTTATTCCACCACCTCAACCTGTATAGACAGGAACACTTACAGATCAAGTGTAGTAGTCGGGGGGGGCTTCATGGATGGCTTCAACGACAAGGACACTGGCGTCCCCACTCTCCAGCATACCTCTAGTTAATATTCAATTCCTTCACAACAGGCTTGAAGAGCTTGGAGCAAGGGTGCCGTTTCACCACTGGTTGCATCACGGCCTGGTTTGGAAACTTGAATGCCCGGGAGCAAAGACTGCAAAAAGTGGTGAACCGGTCCATCACGGGTACTGCCCGGTCCATCACGGGTACTGCCCTCCCCACCATCGAAGGGATTTACTGGAGTCGCTGCCACATAGAGGCAGCCAGCATCGTCAGAGACCCACGCCACACTCTCATTTCACATCTGCCATCGGGAAGAAGATATAGGAGCTTAAAAACTGTAACGTCCAGGTTCAGCTTCTTCCCTACAGCCATAAATATATATACGGTGAGTGTGTGTGTGTGTGTGAGTGTGCATATATACATAGGCACACACACATATATAGATACACACACACACATCATATATAGTTCCTTCTCTCCTGAGATGCTGCCTGACCTGCTGAGTTACTCCAGCATTTTGTGAAATAAATACCTTCGATTTGTACCAGCATCTGCAGTTATTTTCTTACACTATATATAGTTTGTGTATATATATACATATGTATTTGTTGCAGTATGTATATGTATATGTATATATATACACACACACACACTCGGGCATATATATGATATATATATATTGTGTGTGTGTACACGAGCATTATAATAAACAAAAAGTTCAGAGTGTGTATATTCAAAAAAGAAAAAGTTCCGAGCAAATATAAACACATATAGGTATACATGTGTGTGTGTGTGTGTGTGTGTGTGTGTGTGTGTGTGTGTGTGTGTGTGTGTGTGTATATATATATATATACACACTGAACTTTTCTTTTCGTTTATAGTATTGTTTACAGAGTACTATGTTTACATATTCTGTTGTGCTGCTGCAACTAATAATTTTATTGTACTGTTTGGGACATATAACAATAAAACACTCTTGACTCAAAGGGAGATTGCTGTGTTCATAGTTTCACTGAAACACAGCTCACCCCTGCTCACTTGATCCTGCTCTGCAAGCATGTGCAGGTTTACAGTGAGAGCTCGATCAATTGGGTAGGTGGGCTGAGAAATGGCAAATGCAATTTAAATTCTGACAAGTAGGTGGTGTTGCACTTGTGTCCGTTAAGCTTGGACAGGTCTTGTGCACTGAACGGTTGAAAAGTGGAGTGGAGTGTGTTGTGGAACGGAGAGATCTGGGAGCAGAGGTACGTGACTCCCGAAGCAGTGATGGTTCCGATGGACAGGATGGTAAAGAAAATGTTTGACATCCTTGCCTTCATCGGAAACAAAAGTTGGAACTTCCATGATACAGCCGTACAGCCACTTTTCTGATGCCATTTTGCATCCTTGAAGTTTCAATGCTCTTAAAAATGCAGAGTCTGAACATGGCCTTAAAGGCCCGTTGTCATGGCAACGGCACTGGGTCAGAGTTGCAGGGGTCGGCCTGGCCAAGCGATGTCCTCCACTGCTACAAAACCCCGCAATAGTTAAAATGAAAGACCAATTGAAACCATTTAGGGTGGTTGGTGATTCCATTCAAATGAATAGGGTTGGGGTTATCTCCCCATTTATACCAGCCTCGGCTAACATAATTGTACATACAATGGGGGAGGTATCTGACCTTCAAGGAGTTCCTGAGAAAACGTGCTGCAATGCACAGATGTGCAAGGCAGGAGCCCATTGACCCACTGGTTGCCCCCTAATGGGCTCCAAGCTGCCAGGGAAAAGCATGTATTCTTGTTTAGACTTGCAGTGCGGAAACAGACCCTTCAGCCACCGAGTCCACGCCGACCGGCAATCGCCCTGTACACTACCACTATCCTACACACTAGGGATAATTTTACAATTTTACGGAAGCCAATTAAGCCTACAAGGCTGTACGTGTGGGAGAAACTGGAGCAGCCAGAGAAAACTCACACGGTCACAGTAAGAATGTACAAACTCCATACAGCCAGTCAGGATCGAACCCGGGTCTCTAGCACTGTATGGCAGGAACTCTGCCACTGCGTCTAATTATTTGAAATATGCAGGAGACACAATTTCAATCGTAATATCTTTCCTTAGACTTTAACTAAGTAGTTTCAAAAGAAATGCCTCCGTTATGTAGTTTAATCATTGGTGAACGGTCACAAACACCAAAGCCCTTGTTTTCCATCATTGATAATAGTCAAAAGAGCAGCTATTTAAATTCCGGGCTTCATCTTCCGTTTGAAATAGCTCGCAATCAAAGCTTAATTTTCTTTGTGCTATCGTGAAAAGCGCATTTAAAATAATAAATGGGAATATTTTAGCATTCATATCAACTAATTACGTTACATCGTCAATCTTCTTGATTCTCAAAGGAACATCCAACATTTCTAACCCATCCACACACCATTTTGATCTCACAGTAGGTGGTCACTGTAGTTACCTACACATGTTCTAAGATTTCAAAAAAACAAAAGTCAAATCTATGCTGCTTCAATGATATTTGTTCATTTATTAGTAGCCCACTAGACCCAAGTGGATCCGTTGGGCCCAAACCTCTCCTGCATTGATGCAGCACCCTCTCCTCCCCCCCTCCCCTCTCCCCTCTCCCCCTCTCCCCCCTTCTCCTCCCTCCCCCCCCCCCCCCCCCACGACATCCCATTCAACCTCACTCCTCCCCCCTCCTTCCACCCCTCTCTCCCTAAGAGATAGATTTAAACTTTAAAATGTGAATAACTTTAAAAATATAACACTGATTTCAATGAAACTTCTTCCATTAGCACCAAAAGGACGACGGTGAGTAAGATGGGCCTAAAATTGTCGCGCCATCGTGTACCATTTTGGCTGTAGTTCAGGAACAAACAAACGAAGGTTTTAATATATGGAAGATATATCAATCTTGAAGTCTTTAGGCTTCAGAGATACAGCGTGGAAACAGGCCCTTCGGCCTACTGAGCCCACGCAGACCAGCGATCAACCCGTTCGCTAGTTCCATCCTACATGCGAGGGATAATTTACAGAGACCAATTAACCTACAAATCTGCATGTCAAAGACCTGGGTTTGATCCTGACCATGGGTGCCATCTGTACACAGTTTGTACGTTCTTCCTGTGACCTGCGTGGGTTTTTTCCAGGTGCTCCGGTTTCTTCCCACGCTCCAAAGACGTACAGGTCTGCAGGTTAATTGGCTTGGTAACATTGCGTGTGTGTAGGACGGTATTAATGTGCGGGGATCACCAGTCAGCACGGACACGGTGGGCCAAAGGGCCTGTTTCCGCGCTGTAAACTAAATAAGCGAAAAGAAAAAAGAAATGGCCAACTTCTAAAGTAGGCATAAATATTTATAGCGCTTCATGTCAGAGCATGTCCTTATGCCGGCTTTTTATCTTTTATTAATATGGTGACAAGGTGAACTGTGTAAAAACTCACTGATGTAAAGCAATCTCTCCAGCTGAGGGGAACAAAGGAGTCAGCAGAGAGACCTGGCTTCCAGCAAGCAGCTATTTCAATGACACACGATGCAGCCAGCAGTCCATTCTGATTTCTATATTCTTTTTTGAATAAACTTTCATCTCCTTAAGAATCCAGTCAGACCCACAAAGTTTGTATTGATAAACAAATTCAGTATGTTACCCAAACTCCACAAACAGAATAATGGAAATTCAAACACTTTAGCAACATTGGCCATCGAGAGAGAATGAAAAAATTCTGTGGAAGTATAATTCTAACGTTAATTTTACCAACTGTGGTTTTCGATAACGATTTCTTTGCCTCTTTACTTGCAGTTCTCCAATGCTAATCTAAACCTCCTAGTGGCAGTAATGATGCAACATAAAGCAGAATTCAATAAGAATCTATTCCATATAAGTATAACATAGCAAAGAAGAGCGGGAAGCCAGAGGATTGGGACTCTTTTAAAGAGCAACAGAAGAAAGCTAAAAAGGCAAAACGGGGAGAAAAGATGCCAATAATATAAAGGAGGATAGTAAAAGCTTCTTTAGGTATGTGAAGAGGAAAAAAATAGTTAAGGCAAATGTGGGTCCCTTGAAGACAGATGCTGGGGAATTTATTACGGGGAACAAGGAAATGGCAGACGTTATCATATCATATCATATCATATATATACAGCCGGAAACAGGCCTTTTCGGCCCTCCAAGTCCGTGCCGCCCAGCGTTCCCCGTACATTAACATTATCCTACACCCACTAGGGACAATTTTTACATTTACCCAGCCAATTAACCTACATACCTGTACGTCTTTGGAGTGTGGGAGGAAACCGAAGATCTCGGAGAAAACCCACGCAGGTCACGGGGAGAACGTACAAACTCCTTACAGTGCAGCACCCGTAGTCAGGATCGAACCTGAGTCTCCGGCGCTGCATTCGCTGTAAAGCAGCAACTCTACCGCTGCGCTACCGTGCAGGTACTGGTACTTTGGATCTGTCTTCACTAAGGAAGATACAAACAATCTCCCAGATGTTCTAGTGGCCAGAGATCCTAGGGTAACAGAGGAACTGAAGGAAATTCACATTAGGCAGGAAATGGTGTTGGGTAGACTGATGGGACTGAAGGCTGATAAATCCCCAGGGACTGATGGTCTGCATCCCAGGGTACTTAAGGAGGTGGCTCTAGAAATCATGAACGCATTGGTGATTATTTTCCAATGTTCTATAGATTCAGGATCAGTTCCTGTGGATTGGAGGGTAGCTAATGTTATCCCACTTTTTAAGAAAGGAGGGAGAGAGAAAACAGGAAATTATAGACCAGTTAGTCTGACATCAGTGGTGGGGAAGATGCTGGAGTCAATTTTCAAAGACGAAATTGCGGAGCATTTGGATAGCAGTAACAGGATCGTTCCGAGTCAGCATGGATTTATGAAGGGGAAATCATGCTTGACTAATCTTCTGGGATTTTTTGAGGATGTATCTAGGAAAATTGACAGGGAAGAGCCGGTGGATGTAGTGTACCTTGACTTTCAGAAAGCCTTCGACAAGGTCCCACACAGGAGATTAGTGAGCAAAATTAGAGCACATGGTATTGGAGGTAGGGTACTGACATGGATAGAAAATTGTTGGCAGACAGAAAGCAAAGAGTGGGATAAATGGGTCCCTTTCAGAATGGCAGGCAGTGACTAGTGGGGTACCGCAAGGCTCGGTGCTGAGACCGCAGCTATTTACAATATACATTAATGACTTGGATGACGGGATGAAAAGTAACATTAGCAAATTTGCAGATGACACAAAGTTGGGTGGCAGTGTGAACTGTGAGGAAGATGCTATGAGGTTGCAGGGTGACTTGGACAGGATGTGTGAGTGGGCGGATGCATGGCAGATGCAGTTTAATGTGGATAAGTGTGAGGTTATCCACTTTGGCAGTAAGAATAGGAAGGCAGATTATTATCTGAATGGTGTCAAGTTAGGAAAAGTGGACGTACAATGAGATCTGGGTGTCCTAGTGCATCAGTCACTGAAAGGAAGCATGCAGGTACAGCAGGCAGTGAAGAAAGCCAATGGAATGTTGGCCTTCATAACAAGAGGTGTTGAGTATAGGAGCAAAGAGGTCCTTCTGCAGTTGTACAGGGCCCTAGTGAGACCGCACCTGGAGTACTGTGTGCAGTTTTGGTCTCCAAATTTGAGGAAGGATATTCTTGCTATTGAGGGCATGCAGCGTAGGTTAATTCCCAGAATGGCGGGACTGTCGTATGTTGAAAGGCTGGAGCGACTAGGCTTGTATGCACTGGAATTTAGAAGGATGAGAGGGGATCTTATTGAAACATATAAAATTATTAAGGGGTTGGACACGTTAGTAGCAGGAAACATGTTCCCAATGTTGGGGGAGTCCAGAACCAACATTGTAAATGGCTTTATTCACAAAATGCTGGAGTAACTCAGCAGGTCAGGCAGCATCTCGGGAGAGAAGGAATGGGTGACGTTTCGGGTCGAGACCCTTCTTCAGACTGATGTCGGGGGTAGGACAAAAGAAGGATATAGGTGGAGACAGGAAGATAGAGGGAGATCTGGGAAGGAGGAGGGGAAGGGAGGGACAGAGGAGCTATCTGAAGTTGGAGAAATCGACGTTCATACCGCCGGGCTGCAAACTGCCCAGGCGAAATATGAGGTGCTGCTCCTCCAATTTCCGGCGGGCCTCACTATGGCACTGGAGGAGGCCCATGACAGAGAGGTCAGACTGAGAATGGGAGGGAGAGTTAATGGCTTGATTGGAAACAGGTATTGTCCTTCCGCTGACTAGATAGCACGCAACAAAAAGCTTTTCGCTGCACCTCGGTTATACCTGACAATAAAGCAAACTGAAACTAAAACAGTCCTTGTTACCTGACTCAAACGTTGCATCTTCCAATAATAATAATAATAATAATATTCATTTATTGTCATTGCAACGAGTACAACGAAATTTAAAAAATAGCCAATCCTGACGGTGCGTACAAACATATATGCAATAAATGCAAAAACAAATAAATACAATTATATTAAGTACAAAAGATTTTTTAACAGTGTTGCCTAGTGCAGAAGGTGGTGTTCAGTTCTCGTATGGCCCTGGGGTAAAAACTGTTCTTAAGCCTGTTTGTTCGGGATTTGATCGACCTGAAACGTCGACCAGAGGGCAGATGAAGAAACAGACGGTGGCCGGGGTGGGATGGGTCTTTTATTATTTTGCCTGCTCTACTGAGGCAGCGTAGGCTGAACAGGTGCTCCAGGGAGGGCAGTGAGCAGCCGATGATCTTCTGGGCCGTCATGATGACCCTCTGAAGGGCCTTCCTGTCCTTTTCTGAGCAGCTGGCATACCATGTGGTTATACAGTATGCCAGCACACTCTCGATGGAGCAGCGATAGAAGGACAACATGAGCTTCAGACTTAGATTTGTTCAAAATCCTTCTTTTTGACCCTGTGGCTCATGTATCAAAAACAATAGAATAATTCCCGAGGCTCCATCTTCCATGCAGGGGAAACATATGTTTCATAATTCGGCTACATTCTTCAGTTGAAAGAAAACTCCTTGTAACATTCTTCACATGGCCAGCCTGCAAAGATGTTGTGTTTGTGCAGCTCAATCCTTCACTCTCCTGCCTGAGGCCTTCTACATCTCCCGCCTTTCATCTGAAGTACAGCACCACATAACATCACGTTATAAGATTATTAAGGGGTTGGACACGTTATAAGATTATTAAGGGGTTGGACACATTAGAGGCAGGAAACATGTTCCCAATGTTGTAGGAGTCCAGAACCAGGGGCCACAGTTTAAGAATGAGGAGTAGGCCATTTAGAACGGAGATGAGGAAAAACTCAGAGAGTTGTGAATCTGTGGAATTCTCTGCCTCAGAAGGCAGCGAAGGCCAATTCTCTGAATGCATTCAAGAGAGAGCTAGATAGAGCTCTTAAGGATAGCGGAGTCAGGGGGTATGGGGAGAAGGCAGGAATGGGGTACTGATTGAGAATGATCAGCCATGATCACATTGAATGGCGGTGCTGGCTCGAGGGGCCGAATGGCCTCCTCCTGCACCTATTGTCTATTGTCACTCATCCCCCTTAAGCAATGGTCAAACATGAAAATGAGGGCGGCACGGTGGCGCCAGAGAACCGAGTTTGATCCCGGCTACGGGCGATGTCTGCACGGAGTTTGTACGTTCTCCTCGTGACTGCGTGTGTTTTCTCTGGGATCTCTGGTTTCCTCCCACACCCCAAAGACGTACAGGTTTGTAGGTTAATTAGGGTTTTTTTTTAGATGTCGATTTAGATACAGCGCGGAAACAGGCCCTTCGGCCCACCGAGTCCGCGCCGCCCAGCGATCCCCGCACATTAACACTATCCTACACACACTAGGGACAATTTTTACATTTACCCAGTCAATTAACTTACAAACCTGCACGTCTTTGGAGTGTGGGAGGAAACCGAAGATCTCGGAGAAAACCCACGCAGGTCACGGGGAGAACGTACAAACTCCGTACAGATGGCACCCGAGGTCAGGATCGAACCCGAGTCTCCGGCGCTGCATTCGCTGTAAGGCAGCAACTCTACCGCTGCGCCACCGTGACGCCCTGACTTGATCTAAATGTAAAAATTGTCCCTAGTGTGTGTAGGATAGTGTTAATGGGCGAGCATCTGCAGTACCTTCCTACACCAAGCAATTGATTGTTGACTTTAGAAGAGAAAGGCTGATGATTTAAATTTCATGTGTATGAAGGAACTGCGGATGCTGGTTTAAATCGAAGATAAAATTTAACAATAGACAATAGACAATAGGTGCAGGAGTAGGCCATTCGGCCCTTCGAGCCAGCACCGCCATTCAATGTGATCATGGCTGATCATTCTCAATCAGTACCCCGTTCCTGCTTTCTCCCCATACCCCTTGACTCCGCTATCCTTAAGAGCTCTATCTAGCTCTCTCTTGAATGTATTCCGAGAATTGGCCTCCACTGCCCTCTGAGGCAGAGAATTCCACAGATTCACAACTCTCTGACTAAAAAAGTTAACATGTGATTGCAGATCTGCTTCTGTAGCTAACACACAAAGAGTCGTCCGGGTTGGGCGCCATCATGGAAGCAGCATTTAAAATTGAAGCTAATTCCTGACAGAAGTCTCAGGCTCTCATCCTGAAGAAGGGTAGACACAAAAAGCTGGAGAACTCAAAGGGGGTCAGGCAGCATCTCTGGAGAGAAGTAATGGGTGACGTTTCAGACTGAAGAAGGGTCTTGTCCCGAAACATCACCAATGCCTTTTCTCCAGAGATGCTGCCTGACCCGCTGAGTTACTCCAGCATTTTGTGTCTATCTTTGGTGTAAACCAGCATCTGCAGTTAACTTCCTATACAGAAATAAAATACAACTAAATTCAGAAGGCAGACCGAGTACGTAAAATGTAAGATAAGAAAATAACTGCAGATGCTGGTACAAATTGAAGGTATTTATTCACAAAATGCTGGAGTAACTCAGCAGGTCAGGCAGCATCTCAGGGGAGAAGGAATGGGCGAAATATGAGGCGCTGTTCCTCCAATTTCCGGTGGGCCTCACTATGGCACTGGAGGAGGCCCATGACAGAAAGGTCAGACTGGGAGTGGGAGGGGGAGTTGAAGTGCTCGGCCACCGGGAGATCAGATTGGCCAACGCGGACCGAGCGCAGGTGTTGAGCGAAGCGATCGAATGGTTAATCAAAATGTTAAGATCATTGCTGTAATTGTGGGTGGGAATGCTGCCTCATTGTGCAAACAAAACCTAGTTGAAGCAGAAAAAAAAGTTAAATAATTAAATTCTTCCACTGCTCAGCAGAAAATCAGCAAAAGTTGGCGGTAACAAAAAATAATCATTTCCGGAGTTAATCGTGTTTACAATCAGGAATGTTTTCAACGTATTATTAAAGATTATTTAGTTGTTTATCTTTTTTAAATATTTTACCTTGTATGTATCGTTAGCTTTTAGAAATGTTTGAATGGTGCACTGACTGGCTGACATTTTACAATTTCGTTGTACATGGCTCATGTTACAATGACAATAAAGGAACTATTCTACTATTCTATTCTAAAGATGATAACTTAAAAAACTGATTTGGTATGACAAGACTGACCCCTTCAGGCAAGAAGTAATATTGCGGTTTTGCAAAACCAATTTCTCTGGTTTGAAATGAACGCCTTTCAATACCTTGATACAAAAATATACAGGTACTGTATTAAGATTGGTTCACCATAATCTTCAGGTAGTTAAATCATCTCAAACTTGAAAATGAACAACCAAGTATGTAATAGAGCACGAAGAAAATGGCGACAATCTTTAGAGTTGAAAGTAAATATTAAAACAGCAGACACAAAAAGCTGGAATTACTCAGCGGGTCAGACAGCACCTCTTGAGAAAAGGAATAGGTGACGTTTCGGGTCGAGACCCTTCTTCAGACTCCCTGTACAACTGCAACAGACTGCAGTTGTACAGGGCCCTGGTGAGACCACACCTGGAGTATTGTGTGCAGTTTTGGTCTCCAAATTTGAGGAAGGACATTCTTGCTATTGAGGGATTGCAGCGTAGGTTCACCAGGTTAATTCCCGGGATGGCGGGACTGTCGTATGTTGAAAGAATGGAGCGACTGGGCTTGTATACACTGGAATTTAGAAGGATGAGGGCGGATTTTATTGAAACATATAAGATTATTAAGGGATTGGACTCGCTAGAGGCAGAAAACATGTTCCCAATGTTGGGGGAGTCCAGAACCAGGCGCCACATTTTAAGAATAAGGGGTAGGCCATTTAGAACGGAGATGAGGAAAAACTTTTTCACCCAGAGAGTTGTGGATCTGTGGAATTCTCCGCCTCAGAAGGCAGTGGAGGCCGATTCTCTGGATGCTTTCATGAGAGTTAGATAGAGCTCTTAAAGATAGCGGAGTCAAGGGGTATGGGGAGAAGGCTGGAACGGGGTACTGATTGTGAATGATCAGCCATGATCACAGTGAATGGGGTTTTCTGGCTCTAAGGGCCGAATGGCCTACTCCTGCACCTATTGTCTATTGACCCGAAACATCACCTATTCCTTGTCTCCAGAGATGCTGGCTGTCCCGCTGAGTTAGTCCAGCTTTTTGGGTCTATCTTCGGTTTAAACCAGCATCTGCAGTTCCTTCCTACACAAATATTAAAACAGATTTTAGCTTACCACCTCCTTTCGAGTGGTTAAATGATTAAAATCAGGATCGTAATAGGACTTGTGGTGCAAGCTAAACAACGATTACCTACTTGTATGGTAAAATAGACACAAAAAGCCGGAGTAATACAGCGGGACTGGCAGCATCTCTGAAGAGAAGGAATGGGTGACGTTTTGGGTCGAGACCCTTCTTCAGACTCGTATGTTAATATGTTCATTTTGAAACAATGATTACCAACGTGTGCTAATATTTTCATTTTGTAAGGTGTAGATAAACGACTTTTATTTGTTGCTTCTGCCATTTTGATGCAGGTTATGTGCGAAGAGCCGACAGCTTCCAGTTTACAGGCTTCAACCCTTAATTGCATGATGGATTTGCTTGATATGTCAGAGGGTTTCACACTCCATTCATCTTTATTTATGGGCAATTTTTACTCCTGGTTTAATTGGGGATTTGGTCTGATGTGCCCACAAACATCACCTGCATTCAACAGCGTGACTTTGTGGCAGCAATCTAATTTCCTAGGTGCCGATTAGGTTAATCTTAATCAGACTGGTGTTTCAGGGTGGCTGAGAACAACAACCAAGACAATTCAAAAGGACACGGTTGACATTTTACAGCAACACTGAAGCAAGCAATCAGCATTTTAACATGGATAAAGAGAGATGTAAAAAAATGCCGCTTTGTGCAGGAAGGAGAGAATGACATTCAACCGCAATTTCAACAGGAAAACATTTTGCCAGTATCCTGCATGCACAGAGCTTTGTTGAAGTGTGGGAAGGAGCTGCAGATGCTGGTTTACACCGAAGATAGACACAAAATGCTGGAGTAACTCAGCGGGGAAAAGGCAGCATCTCTGGAAAGAAGGAATGGGTGACGTTTCAGGTTGAGACCCTTCTTCAGACTTTGTTATTGTATTGTGTAGGAAGGAACTGCAGATGCTGGTTTATACCGAAGAAAGGTCCAAATTTGAGGAAGGATATTCTTGCTATTGAGGGCGTGCAGCGTAGGTTTACTAGGTTAATTCCCGGAATGGTGGGACTGTCATATGTTGAAAGACTGGAGCGACTAGGCTTGTATACACTGGAATTTAGAAGGATGAGAGGAGATCTTATCGAAACCTATAAGATTATTAAGGGGTTGGACACATTAGAGGCAGGAAACATGTTCCCAATGTTGGGGGAGTCCAGAACAAGGGGCCACAGTTTAAGAATAAGGGGCAGGCCATTTAGAACTGAGATGAGGAAAAACTTTTTCAGAAAGAGAGTTGTGAATCTGTGGAATTCTCTGCCTCAGATGGCAGTGGAGGCCAATTCTCTGAATGCATTCAAGAGAGAGCTGGATAGAGCTCTTAAGGATAGGGGGTATGGGGAGAAGGCAGGAACGGGGTACTGATTGAGAATGATCAGCCATGAATGACATTGAATGGCGGTGCTGGCTCGAAGGGCCGAATGGCCTCCTCCTGCACCTATTGTCTATAAAGTACTCAGCGGGTCAAGCAACATCTCTGGAGAAAAAGGATGGGTGATGTTTCGGGAGGGAAGCCTTTCCCTGAAACGTCACCTGTCCTTTTATTCCCCAATGACGTTGCCGGACCGCTGAGTTACGCCAGCACTTTGTGTCTATCTTTGTCATTGTGTAGTTCCACAAAGAATTGGATTATAAACCTCCAAAGTTGAGGAGCCGCCATCGCGGCAGTAGGTCCTGGTGAGCCGCAGTCACAGCAGGCCTGGTTCACCCGCCGCGGAACCGGGAGAGAGGAGCCGCCGAGCCCGTCCCCAAAGACCAGGAACCGGAGAAGAGGTGTCATAGAGTGATACAGGTTGGAAACAGATCCTTCTTGCCCACACCGGCCAACAATGTCCCAGCTACACCAGTCCCACCTGCCTGCGTTTGGTCCCTCTCCCTCCAAACCTGATCTATCCATGTCCCTGTCTAACTGTTTCTTAAACGTTGGGATAGTCCCAGCCTCAACTACCTCCTCTGGCAGCTTGTTCCATATACCCACCACCCTTTGTGTGAAAAAGTTACCCCTCAGATTCCTATTAAATCTTTTCCCCTTCACCTTGAACCTACGTCCGCTGCTCCTCGATTCCCCTACTCTTGGCAACAGACTCTGTGCATCTACCCGATCTATACCTCTCATGATTTTATACACCTCTATAAGATCACCCCTCATCCTCCTGCGCTCCAAGGAATAGAGTCCCGGGCCTACTCAACCTCTCCCTATAGCTCACACACCCTAGTCCTGGCAACATCCTCGTAAATCTTCTCTGAACCCCTTCAAGCTTGACAATAACATCGTGCTGAGAACTGAACGCAATATTCTAAATGCGGTCTCACCAATGTCTTATACAACTGCAACATGACCCCCCCCCCCCCCCCCAACGTCTACACTTAGTGGTGGAGGGAGTCAGCTGGACAAGGGGGAACAGTACACCCACAGTTTGTGGGCCAAAGGGTCTGTTTGTGTGGTGTACAGTTCCGTGTAAGAAGAACAGGGGGGTCTCAGGGAGTCGGCTGCAGGAGGCAGGAAGGCTGAAGATGGGCCGGGCGAAGACAGGGCCTTTATTGCCAGCTGCAGCCGGGACTGTCAACGCTGGCCACTCATGCATATGGACTCGGTGGATGTTTCTATACAATATGTACTAAACCGGGGATTGTACTCGTGTCTGGCAATAACCTTACTGACCTGCATGCAAAAACAAAAAGAATCTCGCTGTACCTTGGCACACGTGATAATAAAAGGATCATTGACCCATTGAGCGATGTGAAGAGCAAGGCAGACGTCTTCATGGTTTCCTTATGACAAAGGAGGCCGTTCAACCCATCGAGTCAGTAACATCGCGGTAGAGTTGCTGCCTTACAGCGCCAGAGACACAGGTGCGATCCTGACAACGGGTGCTGTCTGTACGGTGCTTGTACGTTCTCCCTGTGACAGCGTGGGTTTCCCTGGGTGCTCTGGTTTCCTCCCACACTCCGAAGACGTGCAGGTTTTGGAGGTTGAAGAAGGGTCTGAAGAAGGATCTCGACCCAAAACGTCACCCATTCCTTCTCTCCTGAGATGCTGCCTGACCTGCTGAGTTACTCCAACATTTTGTGAAATAAATACCTTCAAGGTTTTGCAGGTTAATTGGCTTAGGTAAAAAAATGTAAATTGTCCCTGGTGTGTAGGGTAGTGCGAATGTACAGGGAGCGCTGGCTGGTGTCGATCCTGAAGGGCCTGTTTCTGCGCTGTATCTCGAATCTAAATGACTAACCACTGCAGAAAGCTTATTAAACAGAATTAAACATTGTAAACGTACAGCTTGAGTAATTCCGTAAACTTAAGAAAGGCATTGATCTTAACAACATCAATGCTTTCGTTCCACCAAAACAAAATGATCCCAGTGTTACGCTAGAACAAAGCAAAAACAACGAAACCAAGCATCGTTTTTTTCCTTTATAAGTGCAATGTATCTTGTTTCAAGCAGTCTTTTGCATCCAAAAATTTGTGGATGAGTTGATGTGTCAAGTTAAATGCTTGCCAATTGCTTCGCCTTGTCATGTCACACAGTATTTTCTTGCATGTCCTCAGGGAGAATAAGGTTTATAAATGCAAGTAAGTGATTCACTTCAACTTGACAAATGAGTTCTCGAGAAATACATACGTGGAATACAAATGAAGCCAAACTGGCATAGAGATCTATAAGAAATACAGAGCTTAAAGAAAGGCAGAAGATAGACACGAAAAGCTGGAGTAACTCAGCAGGACAGGCAGCATCTCTGGAGAGAAGGAATGGGTGACGTATCGGGCCGAGACCCTTCTTCAGACTGGTTAGGGATCAGGGAAACAGGAGATATAGACGGTGATGTGGAGAGATAAAGAACAATGAATGAAAGATGTGCAAAAAAGTGACGATGATAAAGGAAACAGGCCATTGTTAGCTCTTTATAGGGTGAAAATGAGAAGCTGGTGCGACTTGGGTGGGGAGGGTAGAGAGAGAGGGAATGCCGGGGCTACCTGAAGTGAGAGAAATCAATATTTATACCACTGGGCTGTAAGCTGCCCAAGCGAAATATGAGATGCTGGTCCTCCAATTTGCGTTTAGCCTCACTCTGACAATGGAGGAGGCCGAGGACAGAAAGGTCTGTGCAGGAATGGGAAGGAGAATTAAAGTGTCCAGCAACCAGGCGATCAGGTTGGTTCACACGGGCTGAGCGAGGGTGTTCCGCGAAACGATCGCCCGGTCGGTCTGTGTTTGGTCTCGCTGATGTATAAGAGTCTACATCTTGAACGGATGCAGTAAATGAGGTTAGAGGAGGTGCAAGTGAACCTATGCCTAACCTGAAAGGACTGTCGGGGTCCCTGGACAATAGACAATATAGACAATAGGTGCAGGAATAGGCCATTCGGCCCTTCGAGCCAGCACCTCCATTCAATATGATCATGGCTGATCATTCTCAATCAGTACCCTGTTCCTGCCTTCTCCCCATACCCCCTGACTCCGCTATCCTTAAGAGCTCTATCTAGCTCTCTCTTGAAAGCATTCAGAGAATTGGCCTCCACTGTCTTCTGAGGCAGAGAATTCCACAGATTTACAACTCTCTGACTGAAAAAGTTTTTCCTCATCTCCATTCTAAATGGCCTACACCTGATTCTTAAACTGTGGCCCCTGGTTCTGGACTCCCGCAACATTGGGAACATGTTTCCTGCCCCTAACGTGTCCAACCCCTTAATAATCTTACACGTTTTAATAAGATCCCCTCTCATCCTTCTAACTTCCAGTGTATACAAGCCTAGTCGCTCCAGTCTTTCAACATACGACAGTCCCGCCATTCCGGGAATTAACCTAGTAAACCTACGCTGCAAGCCCTCAATAGCAAGAATATCCTTCCTCAAATTTGGAGACCAAAACTGCAAACACTACTCCAGGTGCGATCTCACTAGGGCCCTGTACAACTGCAGAAGGACCTCTTTGCTCCTATACTCAACTCCTCTTGTTATGAAGGCCAACATTCTATTGGCTTTCTTCACTGCCTGCTGTACCTGCATGCTTCCTTTCAGTGACTGATGCATTAGGACACCCAGATCTCGTTGAACGTCCCTTTTTCCTAACTTGACACCATTTAGATAATAATCTGCCTTCCTATTGTTACCTCCAAAGTGGATAACCTCACACTTATCCACAGAGTCGAGGGCGGAGGTATAGCGACAGGTGTTGCATCTTCTGCGGTTGCAGGGGAAGGTACCTGGGGAGGGGCTCGTTTGGGTGGGAAGGGATGAGTTAACCAGGGAGTTGTGGAGGGAACGGTCTCTGCGGAAGACGGAAAGGGGTGAAGATGGGAAAATATAGCTAGTGGTGGGATCCTGTTGGAGGTGTCGGAAAGTTCGGAAGATTATGTGTTGTACGCGATGGCTGATGGGGTGGAAGATAAGGACATGGGGGACTGTCTCTGTTGCGACGAGGGGGAGCAAGGGCGGAGCCGCGAGGTATCGAGGAGACACGAGTGAGGGCCTCATCTATGATGGGAGAGGGGAACCACTGTTCCCTAAAGACTGAAGACACCTCGGATGTTCTAGTATGGAACACCTCATCTTGGGCGCAGATGCGGCGTAGACAGAGGAATTAGGAAGGGGGATAGTCTTTGCAGGAAGCGGGGTGGGAAGAACTGTAGTCGAGATTATTGTGGGAGTCAGTGGGTTTGTAATAGACGTGAGACAGTAGTCTATTTCTTGTGATGGAGACTGTGAGATCAAAAAAGGGGAGGGAGGTGTCAGAGATAGTCCAGGTAAATTTGAGTGCAAGATGAAAATTGGTGGTGACGTTGATGAAGTCCATGAGTTCTGCATGGGTGCAGGAGGTAGCACCGATGCAGTCGTCAATGTAACGGAGATAGAGTTCGGGGATAGGGCCAGTGTACGCTTGGAACACGGATTATTCGATGTACCCTACAACGAGGCAGGCATAACTGGGGCCCATGCGGGTGCCCAGAGCTATGCCTTGGACTTGGAGGAAGTAGGAGGAGTCAAAGGAGAAGTTGTTGAGGGTGAGGACCAGCGGAGTAGAGTGTTAGTTGAGGGAAATTGGATGGTTCTGCGGTCGAGGAAGAAACAGAGGGCTTTAAGGCCTTCCTGGTGGGGATGGAGGTGTATATAGCATCCCTGCATAATAACCCTTTCAAGACTCTCATACTTCTGTGACAAATCATTTTAAATAGTCTACTGCAAATACAATGGAAGATTCTATACATTACAAAATATACCTATATAATTGACACATTCAAAAGGCCCAAATTTGAATTGCATTGTTTATAATCATCTACAATACCTAAACGTGGACCAAAAAGTGTAGCTCAGCGGTAGAGTTGCTGCCTTACAGCGCCAGAGACCCAGGTTCGATCCTGACCACGGGTGCTTGTCAGTACAGTTTGTACGTTCTCCCACGCAGGTCACGGGGGGGAGAACGTACAAACTGTACTGACAAGCACCCGTGGTCAGGATCGAACCTGGGTCTCTGGCGCTGTAAGGCAGCAACTCTACCGCTGAGCTACACTTTTTGGTCCACGTTTAGGTATTGTAGATGATTATAAACAATGCAATTCAAATTTGGGCCTTTTGAATGTGTCAATTATATAGGTATATTTTTCCCCAGGATCTTCTGTTTCCCCCCACACTCCAAAGACGTACAGGTTTGTACGTTAATTGGCTTGGCATAAAATGTAAATTGTTCGTAGTGTGTGTGGGATAGTGTTAATGTGCGGGGATCGCTGGTGGATGTGGACTCGGTGGGCCGAAGGGCCTGTTTCCGCGCAGTATCTTTAAACTAAAAAAAACTAAATTTGCACATTCAAATTTGAA
This sequence comes from Rhinoraja longicauda, assembly GCF_053455715.1. Lineage (NCBI taxonomy): Eukaryota > Metazoa > Chordata > Chondrichthyes > Rajiformes > Arhynchobatidae > Rhinoraja > Rhinoraja longicauda. Next base: position 39,236,789 of record NC_135969.1, read on the forward strand.
TTGTAACGTTTGAAATAATCTACAATACTCAAATATGGACAAAAAGTGTATTTATATACGATTCTACACATCTTATTGCAGATCCTTGTGCCAGGAACACCTGAGTCCTAGAGCCAGAATCTGAATCACTCAAATGATTAAGCAGGTTGAAATCCTTTGTTAATATCATATCATATCATATATCATCATCATATACATACAGCCGGAAACAGGCCTTTTCGGCCCTCCAAGTCCGTGCCGCCCAGTGATCCCCGTACATTAACACTATCCGACACCCACTAGGGACAATTTTTACATTTACCCAGCCAATTAACCTACATACCTGTACGTCTTTGGAGTGTGGGAGGAAACCGAAGATCTCGGAGTAAACCCACGCAGGTCACGGGGAGAACGTACAAACTCCTTACAGTGCAGCACCCGTAGTCAGGATCGAACCCGAGTCTCCGGCGCTGCATTCGCTGTAAAGCAGCAACTCTACCGCTGCGCTACCGTGCCGCCCTTGGGGAACAATACATGAAATGCCCCAGGCTCACCGGAAAATGAATAAAAGTCAAAGACTGAAAGGAACCCCAACACATTCATTTGGACATTAATTACTTTTAGTTTAGTTTAGTGATACGGCGCGGAAACAGGCCCTTCAGCCCACCAAGTCTGACCGACCAACGATCCCCGCACACTATAGACAATAGACAATAGGTGCAGGAGGAGGCCATTCGGCCCTTCGAGCCAGCACCGCCATTCAATGTGATCATGGCTGATCATTCTCAATCAGTACCCCGTTCCTGCCTTCTCCCCATACCCCCTGACTCCGCTATCCTTAAGAGCTCTATCTTGAGCTATCCTTAAGAGCACTAACACTATCCTTCACACACTAGGGGCAATTTACAATTTATACCAAGCCAATTAGCCTGCAAACCTGTACCTCTTTGCAGTGTTGGAGGAAACCGGAAATCCTGGAGAAAGCCCACGCGCCCGGGGAGAACGTACAAACTCCGTACACACAGCATCTGTCATCAGAAATGAACCCGGGCCTCTGGCGCTGTGAGGCAGCAACTCTACCGCTGCGTCACTGTGTGGCCCCATGGGTTTTTATTAAAAGAAAGTTATTCATTTGTGATATCTGTGGAACTGAAAATAAACCAAGCCACACCATTCAACATCAGTACGAATCCCAAAATATGACAATATCAGGATGTAACATATTTGGTCACCAATGGTCAAGTTAATCACCCTGGCCACTCCCACCTCTTTTCCAGCTTTTCTCCCCACTAACGTAATCGGTCCGAAGAAGGGCTCACACTCAAAATGTCGACTATCCATTCTTTCCACAGATCATAACATCAACCTTATAACACCTCATAACACTTAAGATCCCAGTTTAGACCATGAATTCATGTCATTGGAGTAGAAGTAGACCATTTGGTCCATTGAATCTACTCCCGCCATTCAATCGCGGCTGGTCTATCTTTCACTCTCAATTCCATTCTCCTGCCATCTCCCCACAACCCTTGACACCCTGACCAATCAAGCATCTGTCAATTTGTGGCTTAAAAATGCCCAATGACTTGGTCTCCACTGCCGTCTGTGGCAATGAACTCCACAGATTCACCACCATCTGGTTAACGACATTCCTCCTCATCTGGACAGGCAGCATCTCTGGAGAGAAGGAACTGGGTGACTTCTTCAGTCTGATTGTTCCAACAATGAACCATTCTGCATTTACTTGACCATCGTCTCCTTTGATTTGTGATTTTCACACCTTACCTTCCATATGTTTAGAGACACAGCACAGAGACAGGCCCTTTCGGCCCACCTGGTTCACGCCGACCAGCGATCCCCGCACATTAACACTATCCTATACCCAATAGGGACATTTTTAAAAATATATACCAAGCCAATTAACCTACATGCCTGCACATCTTTGGAGTGTGGGAGGAAACCGAAGATCTCGGAGAAAACCCACGCAGGTCACGGGGAAAACGTACAAACTCCATACAGACAGCACCCGTGTGTGTCTCTGTGTCTCCCTCGCCTCTGATAGTCTGAAGAAGGGTTTGGCTCCGAAACGTCACCCATTCTTTCTCTTCAGAGATGCTGCCTGTCCCGCAGAGTTACTCCAGCATTTTGTGAATATCCTGTTGTATTGGCTCATTTTAAACTTTCAGAGAGTGCGTGATGATTCAGAACTCACCATCTCGCCCAGAGAAGCAGCAAACATCTGCAGAAGTGGAGCCGTTTTTGCAGACACCAGTGGACCCAGCGCAGATTTTGTGCACTCGTAAGTAACAAAGAAAAGAGCAGCTGAAATGAACGGCACACAAAAGAAAAGGGTTGCATTCAGTGAAAAATTGCTCTATAAAGAATTTCCAACTCAGAACAATTGATCACTCACTCAAATTACTTTCAATATTGATTCGATCAAGATTTTTAGATTTTTAGATTTAGAGATACAGCGCGGAAACAGGCCCTTCGGCCCACCGAGTCCACGCCGCCCAGCGATCCCCGCACATTAACACTATCCTACACACACTAGGGACAATTTTTACATTTTACCCTGTCAATTAACCTACATACCTGTACATCTTTGGAGTGTGGGAGGAAACCGAAGATCTCAGAGAAAACCCACGCAGGTCAAGGGGAGAACGTACAAACTCCGTACAGACCGCGCCCGTAGTCAGGGTCGAACCTGAGTTTCAGGCGCTGCAATCGCTGTAAGGCAGCAACTCTACCGCTGCGCCACCGTGCTGCCCATTGTTAACTCATTGTAAACTTGAAAGCTTGTAACTATTAACAAAAGTCAGCATCTAATACATTATTAAACTATAACGCGGGCAGCAAGGTGGCGCAGCGGTAGACTTGCTGCCTCACAGCGCCAGAGACCCGGGTTCGATCCTGACTAAGGGTGCTGCCTGTACGGAGTTTGTATGTTCTCCCCCTGACCGTGTTGGTTTACTCTAGGATACATACCCTGTAGATACATAGATACATAGACAACAGGTGCAGGAGTAGGCCATTCGGCCCTTTGAGCCAGCACCGCCATTCAATATGATCATGGCTGTTCATCCACAATCAGTATCCCATTCCTGCATTCTCCCCATATCCCTTGATTCCGCTAGCCCTGAGCTCTATCTAACTCTCTTTTGAAGGCATCCAGTGAATCGGCCTCCACTCCCTTCTGAGGCAGAGAATTCCACAAATTCACAATGCTCTGTGAAAAAGTTTGCAGGCAAGGAGTATTAGTCCCTGTCAGATCTCAGCCTGGTGGTTAGTGTGGATGAAGCCCATTACAAAACTCTATTTAAAGGGCAGTTAAAAATATCTACAATTACAGCAATATTTGCAGTCTTAAAATGGATAATATTACAACTGCAGAATTTAGAAATTCACTATCAAAATGGAGAGCACATTTGTACTTTGAGTGTCTTTGATCACACCATGATATACACAACACTGCTGCACCTCATCAACTGCAGTCTATTTTATTTAGAGATGTTAATAACTACTCTGTGGAATGGAAAAGTCATTTGTAATAAGATTTTTTTCAACAGCTTAGCTAAATGGAATATATAGTAGAAAATTGATGCAAAATCAAAATGTTCTTTCAAAGTAATTGCGTCGATGACATTTTCTTGTTAAATGTGCTCTCTATAGTCTCAACCCAGTACATCATCGAGTCGAGGCCAAGTCCAGAAATTTGAGCACAATGTCAGCTATTTATTACTGCAGTCGTTTTTTTAGTTTAGTTTAGAGATACAGCGCGGAAACAGGCCCTTCAGCCCACTGAGTCCACACCGACCAGCGATCTCCGCACACCAACACTATCCTACACACACTAGGGACAATTTACATTTATAGCAAGCCAATTAACCTGCAAACCTGTACATATTTGGAGTGTGGGAGGAAACTGAAAATCTCGGAGAAAACCCTGACAAGTCACAGGGAGAATGTACAGACTCTGCAGAGTTTAGAGAGATACAGCACGGAAACAAGCCCTTTGGCCCACCTAGTCCACGCCAACCAGTGATCCCTGTGCAGTAGCACTATCCTATACACTAGGGACAATTTACAATCTTCACCAAAACCAATTAACCTACAACCGGCACGTCTTTGGAGTGTCGGAGGAAACTGGAGCAACTGGAGAAAACCCACGTGGTCACAGGGAGAATGCACAAACAAGCACCTGTAGTCAGGATCAAACCCGGGTCCCTGGCACTGTAAGGCAGCAACTCTATTGCTGCGCCACCGTGCCTTGAAAAATGCTGGATTATCAGTTGAAACCGGAAACATAAATCCATCTGAGACACAAGAAACTACTGATACTGGAACCTTGAGCAAAAAAAAAACCCAGCGGAACTCAGCGGGTCAGGCAGCGTCTGTGGAGGACAACACATTCTGCACTTGTCAACCATGCCCCATGAACCAAACTCGACGCCAGTGAAACATTGCCCACAGATTGTTAGTTGCAGGTTGCAGCGATGCAATCTCTCAAAGGATCAACATACATCAATCAGCGCATTTAAAAAACACTTAACATGTCGATCTACAAGTGCTCAAATGCGATGCTAATCAAGAGGAAAAACTGGTTTTAATTTGATAAGATGCCGGTAACTGGTGACCTTTGCAGTTAATTAGGCAATACTCATCACCACAGGGAACCATTAAAAATTCACTGTTACTGGAATGAAAATCTAATGGATGATTCTCCAAACACCTAGTTAATGGGCAAGTGACACTTGAAGGTGGCTGACAAATTATGTGCCTTTGGGTTTCTCTTGTTGAGCTTTATGGCTGCGTGTTGCGATTGTTTAACAGAAATACAACATGCCATTCACTAGTTCCAAACCATCAGTACACAGAGATTTTATGTACAAATTTTTGACGTAAATATGCCGGACCTGCAATGCATATTTAGGATAATGAAGAGCACGTCACCAACAGCGATGCAGCCGGTAGAGCTGCTGCCTCACAGCGCCAGAGACCCGGGTTCCATCCTCACCTCGGGTGCTGTTTAGGTGCAGTTTGCACACTCCTCCAATGACCATGCAGGTTTCCTCAGGGTGCTACTGTTTCCTCCCACGCCCCAAAGACGTGTGGGTTTGACGGTTAATTGGCCCTCTGTAACCGGTCGGTGACCCTTGCCGTTAATTAGACAAATGCTTATCACCAGAGTTCACTGCCACAGGAATAAAATTCTAATGGATGCTTCTCCAAACAGTTAGTGCCCCCTTGTAGGCGTGAAAGTAGGATAACATAGGACTAGTGTGTATGGGCAGGTCATGCGGCATCTCAGGAGAGAAGGAATGGGCGACGTTTCGGGTCGAGACCCTTCTTCAGACTGATGTCAGGTGGGCGGGACAAAGGAAGGATATAGGTGGAGACAGGAAGATAGAGGGAGAACTGGGAAGGGGAAGAGAGGTTGTCAGGTGGGCGGGACGCATCCCTTCCTTCACATCACCCATTCCTTCTCTCCTGAGATGCTGCCTGACCTGCTGAGTTACTCCAGCATTTTGTGAAATAAATACCTTCGATTTGTACCAGCATCTACAGTTATTTTCTTACACTAGTGTGTACGGGGATCACTGGGCGGCGTGGACTCGGTGGGCCTGTTTCCGCTCTATATGTCTAAACTAAACTAAAACAAAATCAGGTCGCGTCCTTTTGAAACTGAAGCGTACTCGGAGTTATTAAACAACTTACCGTTGGGAAAAGATCCGATGGCTGCAGAAGGAACGCCGGCATAAATCCCACGGAATCCTCCGGCCTTAGAGAACCCCTGCTGACTCTGAAGTCTGGTTTTCATGGTGTCCAGTGGGAACAGGGTGAGGTCAACACACATCCCGGCCATTCCACCGGCCTAAGGCAACAAGGAACGGTAATGTGAATCACATGGCCTGGCAGCACCACATTAGAAAACAACACACAAATCGCTAACTCAACAGATCAGGCAGCATCTCTGGAGAATATGGATGGGTGATGTTTCGGGTCATGTGATAGGAACAGATTAGGCCATTCGGCCCATCAAGTCTACTCTGCCATTAAATCAGGGCTGATCTACCTCTCCCTCCTAACTCCATTCTCCTGCTTTACAATTCCCGTGAACTTTCGGACTTTAACCATTTTTCTCACAAGTCCAACAAACAGATACACACATAAGTTCTGAAAGCAAAGTTCATTTTAATAACACGTTTGAAGTTTAATATGTAGAGTTTAAAGTGTTTAACTTTCGAAGAAATTCTAATGTTAAACACTTTAAACTCAATATATTAACTTTAGAAGTTCTAAAATGGGCCCTTCAGACCACCGAGTCCACGCTGACCACCCGCTCACACTAATTCTATGTGATCCCACCTTCTCATCCACCTTCTCATCCACTCCCTTCACACTAGGGACAATTTACAGAGGCCTATTAACATACAAACCCACTCATCTTTGGGATGTGGGAGGAAACCGGAACAGCCAGATGAAACACGAATGGTCAGAGGGAGAATGTGCAAATTCCACGCAGACAGCATTGAACCCGGGTCTCTGGCACTATGTGGCAGCAAATCCACCAGCTGTACCCCTGCAAAGAGGTTCAATATAAATGGGCATTCTTTAGCAACTTCCACCTGTCTAAAGTGCTATCAAGTTGCATTTGCTTCCTGATAACCTACTCACTGATACTCGTTTTTTTAAAAATTAAACCTCAATGATGAAGGATTAAAGGGAATTGGACAGGTTGTACTTGGCCTAACTTTTGTGGTCAGATACATTTCCTATCATCAAGAACATGGCCTTGTGTTGCTGCTCGAGCAAATCTCTGCTCGATCTGATGCAGATACTCTCTGCCCCACAGCTAATTATGGTTTAAGTATCACGCCCTTGTCGAGCGTTTTCAGCCACTTCTTGATTTGACATAGCAAGAGTCAAAATGGCTTCAACAACAGTGGGATTTCAGGAGTATGGTGAAACAAATCATTTGCTCAGCCCTTCTGACTACAGTTGGTTGCAAATGTGGCAAAACTGTCAGCGTGACTTAAAGCTTGGGATCATAAGATCTTAAGTAATAGGAGCAGAAATAGGCCATTCAGCCCATCAAGTCTATTCCGTTATTCAATTATGGCCAATCTATCTCTCCCTCCTAACCCCATTCTCCTGCCTTCTCCCCATTTTTTACCTGACACCCGTACTAATCAAGAATCTATCTATCTCTGCCTTAAATATACCCACTGACTTTGCCTCCACAGCCTTCTGTGGCAAAGAATTCCACAGATTCACCACCCTTCCGTCTTCCACAGAAGAAAATGCCAAATTCAACTTTACTACATTTTTCACATAAAGTTCTTGGACAGGCAATGCTCCAAATGAATGCACTACAAAGCTGCACTCTAACGATTGGTAATTAGCCTGACTACCAAAATTATGTCAAATTATTACCACCTTTCTTTCCTGAACAAACAAAATGATTCTCAGTACATATCTCAGTAAGGAAATAGGGCAGCTCAGAGGTGCAACTGGTAGAGGTTAGGAGGGAGATACAGATCATCCATGATTGAATGGTGGAGTAGACTTGATGGGCCAAATGGCCTATTTCTGCTCCTATCACTTATGTCCTCATGAGCTGCTGCCTCACAGCTCCAGAGACCTGGGTTTGATTATGACTCGGGTGCTGTCTGTATGGAGGATGCATGTTCTTACTGTGACCTCGTGGTGCTCTGGTTTTTCCCCCACATCCCAAAGATGTGCAGCTTTGTAAGTTAACTGGCTTCTGTAAATTGCCGTGAATGGGCGACTGTTAGTTGGTGTGGACCTGGTGGGCTGAAGGGCCTGTTTCCATGCTATACCTTTCAATCAATCAACAATAGAGCTGGCTGCATGATACAACCCAAATACTAATGCCTGGATCACCAGAAGAGCTATAACCTAATATTGAACATTAATAACTAACCAACATGAGGCTTTGCTGCAAATTTTCAATGTTTATACAATTTCCCAAATAAAATATAACTAGATTGATACAGCATCTTTCAGGCCAATTCCAAAACATGCCCCAATGCCTTCACTGTCATATTCAAAGAGAGAAAAATGGGTGAATCATACGTTAAAGTGCATGAAAATGTATGGAAATATTTCATGCTTCAGTTCAACTGCCCGTGTGGCCAAAGGGCGAGTTTATTGAAGCTCGAGTTTATTGCAATGCAGCAAACAGCCAAATTATCCAGGCAATTGCGTGTTTATTCGCTTCCCACTGATCTGCGTTGAGTCAACCCGCTTCCCTGCTGGGAGAGTTTAAGGCGCCAGCGAATGACGCGCGTCGGCACTCACCACAAGCGATGCCACGAACTCCCTCGCCTCCATCAGGACTTTGTGCAAGGACTGGGCTCAGAGTCACCTGGGCGCCGCCATCTTGCCGTGACCCCGGACACCGCTTCCGGGTGGGTGCGGTGGGTGGTTTCCGGTTTCTGCAAGATTTAACCAATCAGCTGCCAGGGTCGCTGACTGGGCATCATTGCCATGGCAACTAACAGGAGTGCATCCCAAGTGGTCCTCTCTGGTCCTCTCTGGTCCTCTCTGGTCCTCTCTGGTCCTCTCTGGCCCTCTCTGGCCCTCTCTGGTCCTCTCTGGCGGAAGAGGTAAGCCCCCAAGCCAAGGTTAGGGTGGAACAAAGGAATTAATTACGGAAACATAGAAACTAGGTGCCGGAGGAGGCCATTCGGCCCTTCGAGCCAGCACCGCCATTCATTGTGTAAGAAAATAACTGCAGATGCTGGTACAAATCGAAGGTATTTATCCACAAAACGCTGGAGTAACTCAGCAGGTCCGGCAGCATCTCAGGAGAGAAGGAATGGGTGACGTTTCGGGTCGAGACCCTTCTTCAGACCGCCATTCATTGTGATCATGGCTGATCATCCACAATCAGTAACCCCGTGCCTGCCTTCACCCCATTATCCCTTGATTCCACTAGCCCCTAGAGCTCTATCTAACTCTCTCTTAAATTCATCCAGTGATTTGGCCTCCACTGCCTTCTGTGGCAGAGAATTCCACAAATTCACAACTCTCCGGGTGAAAAAGTTCCTTCTCACCTCAGTTTTAAGTTCATGCTGTTCATGTTATGAGCTACCCAAGTGGAAGCCCGAGGTCAAAGTGTAGGAAGGAACTGCAGATGCTGGTTTACGCTGAATGCTGGAGTATTCGCACAAAATACTGGAGTAACTCAGCAGGCCAGGCAGCATGTCTGGAGAAAAAGGAATGGGTGACATTTCGAGTCGAGATCCTTCTTCAGGATTAAAAGTAGCTTGACATAGCTAAAGGGTTTTATGCACATGGTAAAGAAATCGAAGAAGGGTCTCAACCCGAAACATCACCCATTCCTTCACACCAGCGATGCTGCCTGACCCGCTGAGTTACTCCAGCTTTTTGTATCTATCTTCGGTTTAAACCAGCATCTGCAGTTCCTTCCTACACATAGAATAGTACAGCACAGGAACAGGCCTTGGGTCCCACATTGTAGCAGCCAACTCATCATAAATTATGGAGTAGAATTAGAATTAGGATTCGGCCATTCGGTCCATCAAGTCTACTCCACCATTCAATCATGGGTGATCTATATTTTCCTCTCAATCCCATTCTCCTGCCTTTTCCCCATAACCCCTGACACCTTTACTAATCTAGAATCTGCCAATCTTTGCCTTAAAAATATTAATTGACTTGGCCTTCACAGCCTTCTGTGGCAATGGATTCCACAGATCCACCACCTTCTTACTAAAGAAATTCCTCCTTATCTCCAAGGAGACAAAAATGGTACTATCCTGAAAATGATCTGGATCTCAAATGTATCATGTATCAATTATTCCAGCTCTTTGTGTCCATATAAATAAAAAGGAATGCAACAGTGGTAATGCAGATTCCATCTAAATGTAACTTGACCTGACTTAGCAAATGAGGGTGTTACATGGAAGAGTAGAGGTAACTTATAGCGACTGGGTAATAAAAATAATTCATTTTATGGATCTTATAATGAATAGAGTGATATATCTGAGGAAGGGTTCTGATCTGAAATGTTACCTATCCATGTTCTCCAGAGATGCTGCCTGACCCATTGAGTTACTCCAGCGTTTTGTGTCCATCTTTGGTATAGGATCTGAGCATCTGAAATTCTTATTTATTGCAGAGTGATATATATATATATGAACGTTATTTAGTGTAGTGGGCTACACCTCATTGTAATTGAGGGAGTGATCAGATAATACTGTACATAAATGCAATCAAGCCAAACCCAAGTACAATAGGTAGAGCAAAGGGAAAGATACAGAGTGCACAATATTGTTATCGAACAATGTAATGGATTTTGTCGGTTTTTTGGTCGTCAATGAGCTGAGTGAATCCGACTGATGGTGTAATGGACAGAGGATGTTAACTTAGTTATATGGTATATTCATAGTTATTTAATGGAAGGTTTGAATCATTTGATAGTTTAACTGTGACCAGAGAGCAGTGCTGAACTACTATCTACCTCTTTGATGTTCCTCGGACTATCCTTGACCGGACTTTGATGGCTTTACCTTGCACTAAATGTTATTCCCTTATCATGTATCTATATACTGTAATCATGCATTGTCTTTCAGCTGACTGGTTAGCACGCAACAAAAAGCTTTTCACTGTACCTCGGTACACGTGACAATTGAAACTGAATGACAACTTTTTGAAAGACTTTGAAACTTTGGTTGTTGTTTTATCCTGAGTAACCTGCTGAGTTACTCCGGCATTTTGTGCCTATTTTCATGCTGTTTTAAAATGTTGGTATTGGTTATTATTGTCACCTGTACCAAGATACATTTAGTTTACATTAAGACTATCACAGGGTCACATCTAACCCTGCAATGTTATGCATGAATACAATCAAGCCATACACAAGAACAACAAGCAGTCTAGGTTATGGGAGCCGGTTGGGTGAGGAAGGGGCCAGCGGTGAGTGCCGGAGGACGGACGCGCCGTTGAGAACAAAGGGGGATCCGGCATGGGGGGGGGACGACGACACCGAGAGAACAAAGAGGGACCCGATGTGGAGGTGACGTCGAGGGAACAAAGGAGAACCTGACGTGGGGTGGCCACCAAGACATAAGGGGACCACAAATGGGATACTTTGTAACTTTCTCGGCGCCCTTTATGTGGCGACTATTTGGATCTTATAGAAACTTACAAAATTCTTAAGGGGTTGGACAGGCTAGATGCAGGAAGATTGTTCCCGATGTTGGGGAAGTCCAGAACAAGGGGTCACAGTTTAAGGATAAGGGGGAAGTCTTTTAGGACCGAGATGAGAAAGTTTTTTTTCACACAGAGAGTGGTGAATCTGTGGAATTCTCTGCCACAGAAGGTAGTTGAGGCCAGTTCATTGGCTATATTTAAGAGGGAGTTAGATGTGGCCCTTGTGGCTAAAGGGATCAGGGGGTATGGAGAGAAGGAAGGTACAGGATACTGAGTTGGATGATCAGCCATGATCATATTGAATGGCGGTGCAGGCTCGAAGGGCCGAATGGCCTACTCCTGCACCTATTTTCTATGTTTCTATGTTTCTATACCTTGGGTTCGCAAAACAAAGAATCTCACTGTGACTTGTCACGTGATAATAAACTATCATTCATTCATTCACTCATTCATTCATTCATTCATTCATTCATTCATTCATTCATTCATTCATTCATTCATTCATTCCTTCATTTATTCATTCATTCAAGTGGAGCAAAGAGAAAAATACAAGAGTGCTGAATATAAATTTCAGCATTGGTGCATTTTAGTTTCAGAGAAAGAGTCCAATGTCCACAATGAGGAAGATTGGACATTTGGGACTGCAGCCAAGCTTTTGTGATGTCGTCCTAATCCTCCAACCTACCTCTTTGCGGGCATTGGACTTTTTATAGTTTAGAGACGTTGACTTTAAAAGATACTTGAATTTACACAAAAAGTTTTTCCGCTGTAGAATTAGTTACACAGATTTGAATTTAGCTTGGAATGTTTATATTGTTGTTCATTAAATTGAGTAATATTTAAATTCTATAAAATTCAAGTGAAACATCCTCGAGGGAAAATAGTATCTTAACTTCAAAACATAGCTGTACAGAAATAGTTGATTTCTAATGGCCTGTAATGACTTTGCTCTTAAATTAGTTTGATGTTCATACCCATACTTCTTCAGTTTTACAGCAACTAGTAACTACCCAATTAATATACTTTAGCAGCAATGGCTCCTCAGGGTATTGATGACAATTATAATTAAAGCTCAGTAGTACAAATGCTTGAGGATAGTGTTTAAAAACCATGTTGTGATTTTTCTAATATACTTCTCCGGTAAGTACGTGTGGAGATTTATAACCAACGTACCTCAAAATATCAACCGAAATGTTATTAGAAATATAGAAAATAGGTGCAGGAGTAGGCCATTCGGCCCTTCGAGCCAGCACCACCATTCAATATGATCATGGCTGATCATCCAAAATCAGTACCCCTTTCCTGCTTTTCTCCCCATACCTTTAGCCCAAAGAGCTAAATCTAACTCTCTCTTGAAAACATCCAGTGAATTGGCCTCCACTATCTTCTGTGGCAAAGAATTCCACAGATTCACAGCACTCTGGGCGAATTTTTTTTTCTTCATCTCAGTTCTAAATGGCCTACCACCATGTTTATTCTTAAACTGTGACCCTTGGTTCTGGAAGAAACCTGGTTCAGGAGGAACCTTCATTGCCTATGAAGTCGGTCGTATCAACCTAATGCATATATTTTGACCATTTTAGCCTTTTAACACTGATTTTATTTTGTACTAAAACTGTAGAATGCTGCATGCCTTAAACTATCATAGTTTTAAGAAGATACATTATGCACTATTACTACAAAGGCGTATAATTACAACAGGCTATTTCAATTTTTACAGCACAGACTTTAGATAATTAATGGGAGCTACATTTAACAACTTTTGTTCATTTTTGCTGTTAATGGTTCCACGGTGCTTTATTTGTCACATGTGCAACTGCACAGTGAAATTCTTTTTGCATATTTACACATGCAGGCGCCACCATGTTTTGGCGCCATTTCCATTGTCCCAAAGTCCCCCCACGCGTGCTCTGTTTAATGAAGCGGGATACCCGATCCAGGTAACCCCCAGGCTCCTGGAGGGCCTTCCTTCGTTGCCGGGATTATTTAAGAAGACGTACGCCTTCTCAAGGAAGATATAGACTACGGTGCATTTTGCTTCGCTGGCTGCACATCATCCACAAATATATTTATTGGGAACAGATCAGGAACATAACTAGAAAGGCACGTTGGTTGACCATCGGATTGGAGCAGCTTACTTTAGTTCAGAGATACAGCGGGGAAGCAGGCTCTTCGGCCCACCGTTTCCGTGCGGTCCAGCGATCACCGCACACTGATGCCATCCAACACACACTTGGGACAATTTACGATTATACCAAGCCATTTCGCCTACAAACCTGTGTGTCTTTGGAGTGTGGGAGGAAACTGGAGATCCCGGAGAAAACCCACGCAGGTCACGGGGAGAACGTACAAACTCCGTACAGCCGGCACCCGCAGTCAGGATCGAGACCGGGTCTCTGGAGCTGTCAGGCACCAACTCTACTGCTGTGTCACTGTTCCACCCACAAGGAGGATATAGAATAAATATATTTGTGAATGATGTGCAGCCAGCGAAGCAGAATGCATTCTGCTTCGCTGGCTGCACATCATCCACAAATATATTTATTGGGAACAGATCAGGAGAACTAGAAAGGCAAGTTGATTTACCATCAGATTGGAGTAATGGCTGCACAGCAGTGGAGCAGCAGTGAAGGACATCAACACATCACTTGACCAGGAGGACCCTGCCATTCCAACCCAGTGCCGCCACCAGGACAACGGTCTTTACAGGCACGTTAACAGTTTAATAGTACGAGATGGTGCCAGAAACGTGGTGACTACTCTTGTGTACTGTCTCAGCGTAATCTACCATCTTACAGTGTAGAAACCAGGCACTGCAGATGCCGATTTACAAAAAAGGACATCATGTGCTGGAGTAACTCGTCCTTCTTTTCACATTCTCCAGCCTATCACAGATATTCCATGTGTTCCTTCGAAGCCTCCCTGCCACATCTCTGCAAGTTGAAGGACAATACAATACAATACAATATATCTTTATTGTCATTGTACAGGGGTACAACGTGATTGGGAATGCGCCTCCCATACGATGCAATAAATTAATTAGCTAGTCAGTATTAATTTAAACAACCCAATGAAACAAATTAGAACAGTTTTAAAACAGAATAAAGTGCAAGTAGATCTGTGCCGGTTCACTGTGCGATGTGACCATCCGGCTCAGCAGGACTGGTTCATCGCAGCTATGGCCCTGGGGATGAAGCTGTTCCTGAGTCTGGAGGTGCGGGCGTAGAAGGCCTTGTATCGTCTGCCCGATGGTAGAAGTTCGAACAGACTGTTGCAGGGGTGTGAAGTCTTTGTGGATGCTGGTGGCTTTTCTGAGGCATCGTGTGTTGTAGATGCCCTCCAAGGCTGGTAGCTGTGTTCCGATGGTCCTCTGAGCTCTATGGACTACCCGCTGAAGAGCTCTCCTCTCTGCCGTTTGTTTTCTAAATTTTCTAAACTTCTGAAGGGTCAAGGATTGAAACATTCACTCTGTTTCTCTCTGCACAGATGCTCCCTCTCCACAGCGTTTTTTTCTGTTTTTATTAACGCTTTCTCATGGTCCCAGATAATTTTGGCTCGAATTCAACTGCATTTCAGCCAACAGCCCTGTCAAAGCTGGATAGGAAAGACTTTTTTTTTTTTTCTCTCCCGACTTTCATCAGGAAAAAGAGTTTAGGTTTGATTTCATGTCACAGTTGAAGCTCTCAGGGGAAATACATCAATTCTTGGTATTACTGGTAAGAAATGTCCAGAACAGGTTATGTATTGCATCTGCATGCGTTAAGAAAGCAGAACAGCAGTTCAACGCGATGAACGCTCATCTGTAAATCACACAGTGCAATAAGTAAAACCTCTCTGAGATCTCCTTGACTTTAATGCCAAAGGACACGTGAAAATAGATATACGTTTATCCGATCTCTTGAATTCTACGAATAACAGCGTTTTCTGAACCTTGGTGTTTTATCCAAGCTTTGAATCACAGAGACGCATCTTACAATCTGTACAATTATATCCGCAAATGTTAAATAATATAAGAAAATAACTGCAGATGCTGGTACAAAGAAGAAGGGTCTCGACCTGAAACGTCACCCATTCCTTCTCTCCCGAGATGCTGCCTGACCTGCTGAGTTGCTCCAGCATTTTGTGAATAAATATCCGCAATTGTTAAATTGTGTGGTGTTTCTACCACCAAAACGGTATTAAATAAACTGGGTTTTTTTTTGTACCCAGCGATCGGGAGACTGAAATTTTATAGGCGTGGCTCTGAATGTCACACACTCTGGGTAGTCTAATAATAATGATTTATAGGGTCATTTTTCTGAAAACTGCAATCATTTTCAGAATGCCAACATTGCATCGGGTTTGTACTTTGCTGTCAGACTGGCACTTTGCTGTGTCAGTGTTGCCTGGAAGCGGTTATTGTAATTCGTATTGTTAGCTGAATTAATAATTCATATGAAATATGCAGAGAGGTGACGCCAGAGATGACTGATGAATGTATTACATTTTTAGCTTGTTTGACATGCATCAAAGTTACATGATGAAAAGCTATTGTAAAATAGCCGGAGGATATTTTAATGTTGCAGATGAGGCTAGGAACAACATGATGAACAACACGATCCAGGGAATGAGTGGGTTAGCATATGATGAGCGCTTGACAGCACTGGGCCTGTACTCGCTGGAGTTTAGAAGGTTGAGGTGGGGGACCTCATTGAAACTTACGGAATAATGAAAGGCATGGATCGAGTGGATGTGGAGAGGATGTTTCCACTGGTGGGAGAGTAGGACCAGAGGTCACAGCCTCAGAATTAAAGGGCGCTATTTCAGAAAGGAGGTGAGGAGGAACTTCTTTAGTCACGGGGTAGTTAATCTGTGGAACTCAATGCCACAGAGGGCTGTGGAGGCCAAGTCAGATATTTTTAAGGCAGAGGTAGACAAATTCTCGAGTCGAACGGGTGGCAAGGGATACGGGGAGAAGGCAGGAAAATGGGATGAGGAGGCAGAGATCAGCCATGATTGAATGGTGGAGTAGACTCGATGGGCCGAATGGCCTAATTCTACTCCTATCATGTGTGAACTTGTGAATTTTCTTCCTCCATTCCCTTCAAGATTTACATCACACAAATCTAAATATATATTGAGGTCATTTGCACACTTGGCATATTATTCATGGGTCTATTGAATACATTGCATATCGTTAGAACTGTGACAAATAATGTTAACTTTCAGAGAACGTGCAATATAAGGGCCATAAAACCACCTACAAGATTTTTCAATGCAAAGATGTCGATTGTACAACGTTTGACCTTTCTACGTCTTGGCACGTAGATTTGTTGGTAAGTGCTTCACAAGATCATAATTAACATGTATCTATATATGAGCCAGAATAGTTTGACTCCTCTTGCACACAACATTAAAATGGTGTGTGTGACCACAACAGCAGACAGCTACGTTGAGTTATTTATAGGGGATAATAATGAAATTCTAGCCTGCTTTGTTCACTTCTTGTGAAGTGACAAAGTGCAGTGCTTTATCTGACACAATGAAATAAGCTTTACCCACCGCAAGAATTTCATATTAGAATGTGTACCACTTTTGGTTGAATTTATGCATGATAATTGTTTTAAAAAATCACTTCAGGGGCCTCTTGGGTTGAAAAATTCATGGAAAGGTGTCTTGTCCCAGAACGTCAGATTTATTGTTTTTGATACAACTGGTTTCCAAAGCAGGAAATGTCTAACATGAAGTGATTCATTTCTGAAACTGAAAAGGTGAAAATATTTTCATCAATAATAAATCCTGAATGGTTGAAATGGGTGACATTGAAGAATAATTACCAAATTAGAAATAACTTCAAATGAGGCTAATGAAAAGAAAATATATTTATTTTTGGTCGCCGATGTATAAGAGTCCACATCTTGACATATAACACAACACATAATCCTCCGAAATTTCCGCCCCTCCAACAAGATCCTACCACCAGCCACATTTTTATCAATTTCTACCCCTTTCCGCATTCCACAGAGACTGCTCCCTCCGCAACTCCCTGGTTGACTCATCCCTTCCCACCCAAACCATCCCCTCCCCAGGTACCTTCCCCAGCAAACGCAGAAGAT
Organism: Rhinoraja longicauda; assembly: GCF_053455715.1. Taxonomy (NCBI): domain Eukaryota; kingdom Metazoa; phylum Chordata; class Chondrichthyes; order Rajiformes; family Arhynchobatidae; genus Rhinoraja; species Rhinoraja longicauda. The sequence continues at coordinate 39,254,068 of NC_135969.1, forward strand.
GCAACACCTGTCCCTGTTGTTCTAGATGTGGACTCTTATACATCGGCGAGACCAAACGCAGACTGGGCGATCATTTCGCGGAACATCTTCGCTCAGTCCGCCTGGACTTACCTGATCTCCCGGTTGCTGGACACTTTAATTCTCCTTCCCATTCCCACATTAACCTTTTTGTCCTCGGTCTCCTCCATTGTCAGAGTGAGGCTAAACGCAAATTGGAGGAACAGCATCTCATATTTCATGATTGTATTCATGTATCATATTACCAGATTGAGGAAAAACTTTTTCAGTCAGAGAGTTGTGAATCTGTGGAATTCTCTGCCTCAGAAGGCAGTGGAGGCCAATTCTCTGAATGCATTCAAGAGAGAGCTAGATAGAGCTCTTAAGGATAGCGGAGTCAGGGGGTATGGGGAGAAGGCAGGAACGGGGTACTGATTGAGAATGATCAGCCATGATCACATTGAATGGCGGTGCTGGCTCGAAGGGCCAAATGGCCTACTCCTGCACCTATTGTCTATTGTCTATTAATTGGATAGCATGCAAATAAAAGCTTTTCGCTGTACCTTAGTACGCATGACAGGTCAGGTAACAACTGAAGAAAGATCTCGACCCAAAAGGTTTAGAGATACAGCACAGAAACAGGCCCTTCGGCCCACCGAGTAAGCACTCGACCAGCGATCCCCGCACACTAACACTATCCTACACACACAAGGGACAATTTACATTTCCCAAGCCAATTAATCTACAAACCTGTACTTCTTTGGAGTGTGCGAGGAAACCGAAGATCTCGGAGAAAACCCACGCAGGTCGCGGGGAGAACGTACAAACTCCGTACAGACAGCGCCCGCAGTCAGGATCGAACCCGGGTCTCTGGCGCTGCATTCGCTGTAAAGCAGCAACTCTACCGTTGCCGATAATCTTGTGTTATTCAAGTTTTTTAAAAGCCGACGGTGCTCCCTTGTTATTACACACACACAGACAATATATTGGCAGGGAAATAAAGGTAAAATACTCAGAACACAAAATTGAAACAGGAAACGATGAGTGTTCAGTCAGAAAGATGAGTTAATATTCCAAATGGGATACTTCATGAGACCCCGGAAATAGCATATTTACTGTTTTGCATTGAAGCAGTTGTTTCATAGACCACTCCCAAACTATATTTCTCATTAGGATGACATCTGAAATAAATGTTCATTGTGGTGCTCAAAAAGGAAAGATAACTCACCTGTGGACAGCCTGAATCCTGATTGCAATCTTTGCCTTAATCCTTGGCTCTCTGTCACACCAGTCCCCAAATTGTGACACAGACATAGTCCCTGATTACTTCTCACTTGTGCTGGAGGGAAAGATAATTACAGGGTTCTTGCCTGACACATGTCTGACAGAAGAAGCAATGAGAAGTGGCTTTTGTGAGTAATAGAACTGCCATTCTGGTCTACGTTATTTGATGTATCTGTCTATCTCAGCTTTTACACCAGGTCACAATACGCAGGTCTGTTTTTTGAGATACAGCGCGGAAACAGGCCCTTCGGCCCACCGAGTCTGCGCCGACTTTCTACATTTATACCAAGCCAATTCACCTACAAACCTGTACGTCTTTGGAGTGTGGGAGGAAACTGGGAACTTCCCAGAGAAAACCCAAGCAGGTCACGGGAAGAACGTACAAACTCCATACAGACAACGCCTGTAGTCAGGATCGAACCCGGGTCTCTGACGCTGTAAGGCAGCACCTCTACCACTGCGCTATCACGCCGCCCAGGCTGACCACGCAAGTGGATCCTTGCTAATCTTCATCCATTTCTGGACCATGGTGATTCTGACGTTATTCTGAAAACATCCTGTTTGGATTATGCAAGTTTGCAGGATTCTACAAGTTGTTTTTCATTGATGATTTAAACAATATCCTATGGCGAGTCCGAAACTTGTTGGTTGTAGACGAAGTTTATTGCAGCCGCAATACACGAATACAGAGTTAAACAACAAGGTACAGGACAACCAATACAAACTTACTGTCTTCCTTGAAGACTTCGCCGAACTGACTAAAACGGGCGCCAAACGCGCACATGACATCGCTGGCCAATCAGCGATGTCGCTCCCTGGACCAATCCCCATGGTCGCGTTCCCACGTGACCTCGCTGGCCAATCCGAGGGTTCGACGACCTGGACCATTCTCTATGGTCGCTACATGACCCCCCCCAGAACCCGAGGTGCGGAACCTAGCAGGGAGCCGGATTTCGCGACCATAACGAGTACGGAGAGGGACAGCCGGAACCACAGGAGCCGGAGGTTCCGGACTTGGTGGAACGGCCGGAACGAGAGGTTCTGGAGGAACTACCGGCACGGGGGGTCCTGGAGGAACTGCCGAAACGGGGGGTCCTGGAGGAACTGCCGGAACGGGGGGTCCTGGAGGAACTGCCGGAACGGGGGTTTCCGGACTGGGCGGAACTAACGGAGGTCGGCCTCTCCTAGGGGTTTGACCGACCAGGACTGGTTGATCCGGGTCCAAATGGGCCGGTTTGAGCCGGGACACCGCTGGCCAATCCGAGGGTTCGACGACCTGGACCATTCTCTATGGTCGCTACAATCCTATCATTTTGCTTTTAAATTATTTAAACATTATCAAAATATACCAATCGGTTTGTTTAACATATCTGCGATGATCCCATTTCTTCAGGAGGTGACCAGCTCCACCTTGGAAGTAATAAAGGTCGACATAATGTGCTGGAGTAACTCAGCGGGTCAAGCAGCATCTCTGGAGAAAAAGGATGGGTGACATTTCGGGTCAGGACCCTCCTTCAGACTAAAAGTATGGGGGTTGATAGGGGGGAGTGGGGTGGGGGTGTGGGGGGGGTGGGATTTGAAGAACTGGAGGCGAGAAAAGACCAGGACCTAATTGGAACTGGGAGGACTGTATGTCACCACCTTGGCAAAAAACAGTGAAGAAATTCAAGTAACTCTTACATCCCCTCTCTCTCCGTCCCTCCCCCACCCAGAAGGAACGGGTGACGTTTCGGGTCAAGACTCTTGGGTCTCGACCCGAAATGTCACCCATTCCTTCTCTCCAGAGATGCTCCCTGCCCCGCTGAGTTACTCCAGCATTTTGTGCCCATCTACAGAGTTTGCATTTCCTTGTCAACCAACACTCATCACAAAAATGAAGACTGATTAAATGAACCCACACGCGGTGAAAACTTTACAAAGGTTGTTGGTATTATTAATGACTGGTTTCTATTTATGGAATTCTATGAGCAGATCAAGTCTCTCTGGAGGCTCTGAAAAAATGTATCTTAGTGTAATTACAAAGAAACATGCTTCATTCTGCTATCAGTAATTACAGATTGAAAGCTTGCCTGAAAGCTATAATCTGCAAAACATGTTTCTAATTAATTTGTTTTAATGCCTAATATGTTGTGACATTTCTGGTGCACTCTCAGTGTACTTAATCATGAAAAACCATATTGAAAGGACTGTATTCACTCAGTTTCCTCATTGATCCTGAGGGATATCGAAGGAAGAGGCCGTGAATGACGTGGATTAAAAAGTGTATTTGTATTCACATACTTGAACGGGAAAGATGAAATGTTGAATAATCCAGTTTTGACCTGAGCTTCAATGAAATATTTCATGTACACACGAGTCTGAAGAAGGGCGGCACGGTGGCGCAGCGGTAGAGTTATTGCCTTGCAGCGCTTACAGCACCGGAGACCAGTGTTCGATCCCGACCATGAGTGCTGTCAGTATGGAGTTTGTACGTTCTCCCCGTGACCGTGTGGGTTTTCTCTGAGATAGAGTGATACAGCGTGGCAGCAGGCCCTACTTGCCCACACCAGCCAACATGTCCCAGCTACACTAGTCCCACCTGCCCACATTGGGTCCATATCCCTCCAAACCTGTCCTATCCATGTACCTGTCAAACTGTTTCTTAAACGTTGGGATTGTCCCAGCCTCAACTACCTCCTCCGGCAGTCACAAAAATAGGAATCTGAGGGGCAACCTTTTTCACCCAAAGGGTGGTGGGTGTATGGAACAAGCTGCTAGAGGAGGTAGTTGAGGCTGCCCAGCGGGACAGGCAGCATCTCTGGAGAGAAGGAATGGGTGATGTTTCGGGTGGAGACCCGTCTGAAGAAGGGTCATGGCCCCAAAGGTCAGGCATTCCTTCTTCTCTCCAGAGATGCTGCCTGTCCCGCTGAGTTACTCCAGCTTTTTGTGTCTATCGTCAGTGTAAACCATCATCTGAAGTTCCTTCCTACGCACACCAATGTTCTTGCTGAATTACAACGCCCATTAATGCGCTCCTCATGGGCAGAAAAGAAGGGCCTTGAAGACATTTCTTGGCCTTCTGCACTCTCACTCCAAATTACCTGCCGTGCTTTGTTGCTTGGTTTGTTTCTTAAAAGTTGGGATTGTCCCAGCCTCAACTACCGCCTCTGGCAGACCCAAAATGCTGGAGTACCTCAGCGGGACGGGCAGCATCTCTGGAGTGAAGGAATGGGTGACCTTTAGAGTCCCCAACTCTCTCTCCATCCCCCTCCTCATCCTCAACTCACCCTTTCTCCCTCCTCTCCCCCACCACCCCTCTCCTCCTCTCCCCCACTCCCACTCCCGCACCTCCCCTCCGCCTCCCCTACCTCCCACTCCCCCTCTTTCTCCTCCCCTTCTCTCCTCCATCTCGCCTCTCACATCTCCCCTTCTCTCCCACTCTCCCTTTACCCCTCCCCCTCTCCCCTCTCTCCCCACCGCCCCCTCTCCCCTCTCTCCCCACTTCTCTCTTCCCTCGATGAGGGCAACATTGGGCAACTTTGCTGTAAGCAGCGAACAAAGTGCGAGGAACCAGGGGGTTTTACCTTCCACACCCTCAAGGTGGGTTACGGGAGGCCTCCCCGCCCCCCCCCCCCCCACCCCCCGAGGAACGAAGGCTGAATGAAGAGGGCCGGGCGTGGAGAGGGTCGGCGGTTCGCGGGACGACCGATATGGAGGAGGAGACGGCTGCAATGGGCCTTCGTGGCCAGCTGCAGCTGCGACTGAAAAATGGCACCAAAATGGCGCCTCTTGCCTATGGACTCGGTGGGCTGCTCTGTGCATACTGCACTAATTGGGACCATTGTGTTTATGAATGGGGATAGACTGGCGAATCTGCATGAAAAAAAATGTATTTCACCGTACCTGGTCCACGTGACAATAACAAAACCATTGAACAGTGGGTGAGTCTAGAACTAACCTCAGAATTAAAGGACGTTCTTTTAGGAAGGAGATGAGGAGAAGATTCTTTAGTCAGAGGGTGGTGAATCTGTGGAATTCTGTGCCACAGAAGGCTGTGGAGGCCATGTCAGTGGACATTTTAGGGCAGAGATAGATAGATCCTTGATTAATATGGCTGTCAGAGGTTATGGGGAGAAGGCAGGAGAATAGGGTTAGGAGGGAGAGATAGATCAGCCATGATTGAATGGCGGAGTAGACTTGATGGGCCGAACGGCCCAATTCTACTCCCATTCCTTATGACCTTTTTCCCATTGAAACCATTGACCATTGAACAAAGAGTGTGTGCATCTGCATGCAGGCAAGTGACCAAGTGAGGTGAGTTGAGCAACTGGAGATTGTCTGTATTGGCGGTTGGAGAAAGGTAACTCCAAGCATTGAAGAAGTAAAGAATACAACAACCCGCTGTGCTTCAGGAATCCATGTTTTTTTGCGCCCCTAAAGTTGGTTCTGGAGGCTTTTGTTTAGTCATGCATCATGTCGCTTGAGACAACAACTCAATGATCCATAATAGACAATAGACAATAGACAATAGGTGCAGGAGTAGGCCATTCAGCCCTTTGAGCCAGCACCGCCATTCAATGCGATCATGGCTGATCACTCTCAATCAGTACCCCGTTCCTGCCTTCTCCCCATACCCCCTCACTCCGCTATCCTTAAGAGCTCTATCCAGCTCTCTCTTGAAAGCATCCATCTTGTGTGACCGGGTAATTCTCATGCAATACAATTGTACATCATTGCCCAAAGAGATGAATAGCAACGGAGTTGAACTGTATTCTCCTGTAAGGTGACTTTTAGGCATGAATGAACGAGATTACGATAATATAGCATTAATCAGGCAGTATTAATCAATCTGTAACTGCTAAAGCCTTAATGACACAACCCATTCCATTCCTTATATATCGTTTTCCAATAGCAATCTAAGAATTATAATTCAGTATTCACACCAGAGTTGATTTTTATACAAAGTTTAATGAGCAAAACAATTGTCCGTTCAATGGGGTGACTAAAACAGATGGTTCTGATTTAGTGTCATATTGATCTTTTCATTATAAACTGCACTTCATTATAAGAGCTCAGAGGACAATCGGAACACAGCTACCAGACTTGGAGGGCATCTACAACACATGATGCCTCAGAAAAGCCACCAGCATCCACAAAGACTCTTCACACCCCTGCAACAGTCTGTTCGAACTCCTTCCATCGGGCAGACGATACAAGGCCTTCTACGCCCGCACCTCCAGACTCAGGAACAGCTCCATCCCCAGGGCCATAGCTGCTATGAACCGGTCCTGCTGAGTCGGATGGTCACATCGCACAGTGATCCGGCACAGATCTACTTGCACTTTATTCTGTCTTAAAACTTACAATTTGTTTTGTTGGGTTGTTGTTGTTTAAATTAATACTGATTAGCTAATTAAATTATTGCATCGTATGGGAGGCGCATTCTCAATCTCGTTGTACCCCTGTACAACGACAATAAAGATATATTGTATTGTATTGTATTGTACATTATTTGCAGTAAAGCGCACAGTGCTGGAGGAACTTCTGAACATTTCCTCCACCGATGTTGCCCGCCTGGCTATGTTTCGAGTCAGGACCCTTCTTGGGACTACATACTGCCATTGGGAAGATGTATACAGTTCCACTTGCAGTATTGATGATACCTTCAATGTTGTTGAAACTGATACTGGGGAAAAGATGGATCATAAAGTCATAGAGTCATACAGTGTGGAAACAGGCCCTTCGGCCCAACTTTCCCACGTCGACCAACGTGCCCCATCTGCACTAGTCCTGTCTGCCTGCATTTGGCCAATATCCCTCTAAAACTATCCTATCCATGTACCCTCTAAATGCTTCTTAAATGTTGCGATATTACCTGCATTTTGGATCAATTGATTTCAAGTAGCAACTCAATGATCCATAATCTTGTGTGACCGGGTAATTCTCATGCAATACAATTGTACATCATTGCCCAAAGAGATGAATAGCAGCGGAGTTGAACTGTATTCTCCTGTAAGGTGACTTTATTCACCAACTGTATTCTCCTGTAAGGTGACACACACATATATACATATTGGTCTGTCTTGGAAGGCTTTCTTGCAGGCTGCTAAAATGATGGTGACATGTGGCGCAGCGGTAGAGTTGCTGCTTTACAGCGAATGCAGCACCGGAGACTCAGGTTCGATCCTGACTACGGGTGCTGCACTGTAAGGAGTTTGTACGTTCTCCCCGTGACCTGCGTGGGTTTTCTCCGAGATCTTCGGTTTCCTCCCACACTCCAAAGACGTACAGGTATGTAGGTTAATTGGCTGGGTAAATGTAAAAATTGTCCCTAGTGGGTGTAGGATAGGGTTGGTGTGCGGGGATCGCTGGGCGGCGCGGACTTGGAGGGCCGAAGGGGCCTGTTTCCGGCTGTATGTATATGATATGACATGTCACTAGTTTAGTGCAAATGAGATGCAAGGCATGATTTTAGATTGGGACTCAGATTTACTCGATTATCATTATTATTTCGGGTAGCACAGTGGTGCAGCAGGTAGAGCTGCTGCCCCACAGTGACAGAGACACAGGTTCAATCCTGAACATGGGTACTGTCTGTGTGACGTTTGCACGTTTTCCCTGTGACCATGTGTGTTTCCTCTGGGTGTTCCGGTTTCCTCTCGCATCCAAAGGAGTTGCGGGTTTGTAGATTAATTGTCTTCTGTAAATTGCTCCTCGTGTGTTGGGAGTGGATAAGAAAGTGCAATAACATAGAACTAGTGTGTGAACAGGTGATCAATGGTTAGTGTGGACTCGTTTCCTTGCTGTTTCCTGTTTCCTTGATGTATCTCTAAAACTGAAACTAAAACGTTCCTCATTGCACTATCCATTTTCCTGCACCATCCCCATATCCCTTTTGTTTTTTGTCTTAATGTCTCGATATAAGGTCATAAGTAATAGGAGCAGTATTAGGCCATTCGACCCATCAAGTTTACTCCACCGTTCAATCATGGCTGATCTATCTCACCCTCCTGACCCCATTCTCCTGCCTTCTCCCCATAACCCTTGACACCCGTACCAATCATGAATCTATCTATCAAGAGAGAGTTAGATTTAGCTCTTGGGGCTAAAGGAATCAAGGGATATGGGGAAAAAGCAGGACAGGGTATTGATTTTAGATGATCAGCCATGATCATATTGAATAGCGGTGCTGGGTCGAAGGGCCGAATGGCCTACTCCTGCACCTATTTTTCTATGTCTCTATCTCTGCCCTAAAAATATCCATTGACTTGGCCTGTGGTGTTCACAAACATTATGGGCAGCATGATGGCATAGCGGTAGAGTTGGTGCCTTACAACGCCAAAGACCCGGGTTCGATCCTGACTACGGGTGCTGTCTGTACAGAGTTTGTATGTTCTCTCCGTGGGTTTTCTCCAAGATGTTTGGTTTCCTCCCACACTCTAACGACGTACAGGTTTGACTTGGTGTAAATGTATAAATTGTCGCTAGTGTGTGTAGGATAGTATTAGTGTGCGGGGATCACTGGTCGTTGCGGACTCATGGGGCCGAAGTGCCTGGTTCCACATTGTATCTCTAAACTAAAACACTAATAAGGAATGATACACAGGACTATTTATAAAGAGAATAAATCATGTTGTAAATTAACATTTTTGATGATTTTAATGAAAATCACTGGTTCATTAGTACTTTATTGTTACCTGTACCATGACATGGCAAAATTCTTTTTTTGCAGCCATTTCAGTAAAGATCTTCCCATATATAAGAACATGGGTGTGAGAAAAATAGATGACACTGAGGCAGTCCACAAGAGTGGCCAAGTTTCATGCTTGACCTTATATGGATAGGACAGGTTTGGAGGGATATGGGCCAAATGCGGGCAGGTGGGATCAGTGTAGATGGGACATGTTGGCCGATGTGGGCAAATTAGGCCGAAGGGCCTGTTTCCACGCTGTATCAATAGTCAATTGTCAATTTATTTGTCACATACACATAAATGTGCAGTGAAATGAAAAATTACCCGCAGTTCAACAATAAGACCAATAAAAATAAGCAATAAAAATATGCAATAACACATACAATCATAAACCAACATCAAACAAAAGAAACATCCATCACAGTGAGTCTCCTCCAGTCACCTCCTCACTGTGATGGAAGGCCAGAATGTCTTTTTCTCTTCCCCTGCCGTCTTCTCCCACGGTCAGGCTGTTGGAGTTGCCACATCGGGGCGGTCGGGGCTCCCGACATTGAAGCGCCGCGCCAGACAGTGAAAGGTCCGCGGCGGGCCGACCCAAGCCCCGCGATTCGGGGCGGGCGAAGACGCTGTCGCTGCCGGTGCTCCCGATGTCAGCCCCCACCCAGGGGCCTGCGGGCTTCTGACGTCCAGGCGGCCCGCGCCAAAGCCTCCGGAGACGAGTTGCAGCCGCTTCCGCAGCATCCGAAGGCAGCCAGCGCCGCAGGTGGTGAGTCCGGGCCGTGGGCTCTGCGAACCAGAACCCAGGTGGTCCCAGCCGGAGGCTGCCAGCTCCAGGTGCATGGCCGGTGGTAGGCCGCAGCGGGAACGGAGACACGACACAGAAAACAAAGGTCGGGTCTCCGTTTGGGAGAGACACTTTTACAGTTCCCACCCCCCCCCCCCCATAACACACAACCACAAACACTACATCATATTTAAACTACAATTAAGACAAAAACAACAAAAAAACACAAAAGACAAGCGGACTGCAGGCAAGCCGCAGCTGCGAGGGCAGTGCTGGCTCCTCCTCCACGACTCTATGACTTTGTATTCTTTCAAAATAACTCTGAAAACATTCTGAATTTGTTGGCTCCCTGATTTATTTATTTTTGAAAACAAACTACTTAATTAAAAATATAAATATTCTGCCTGACTGACTTTGACCATCAATGCACCTTATCCAGCATTTCCATGCCAAAAGCAATGGAAAATGGCTGCATTCTTCATCCACTCTGATCTTCAATCAATATTTTTCTTCAGCTTGTACCGCCTGAGTGGTGAAGGTGCATCGATGGGACATTATTTTTCATCAGCCAACAACATACCCTGTTGCTGGTGCCCCATCCAAACCATTGGTTTCTCATTTTCCACAGTGCATCCCTTCAATCCCCTTCGAAACACGCCCCTCCCTCTGCCAGATCCCCTATTTATCACCCGTCTGTCAGAAAGGGGGAATTTCTGCGTTGGGAAAGTCGTAGTCTTTCTTTTCGTTTATGTCGCTGCTTTCTTCCGAATGAGAAAACTCTGCTTGAAGCTGCCCAGAAAATCATCCATCTTTGTGATTCATTGCTCAGGAGGATTTTTCTTCCAATCCCAAGAGGAAAAGAACACACAGATTAAAAAAGCTCGAAACAGGGAAAGACTGCACAACTTAATGAGGTGCTTTTTTTTTTTGTTTAGTCAGTTTATTGTCACATACAGCGAGGCACAGTGAAAAGCTTTTTGTTTCATGCTACCCAGTCAGGGGCAAGACCACACGTGATTACAATCAGGCCGTCCACAGTGTACTGATACAGAATAAAGGCAATAACATCTGTACAGATGTTATTGTGTACAGGATATAGTGTGCAGATACATGACAAAGGTAAAGCCCTCCCTTTGACCTGTTTTTACAAAATATTAAATGGTCAGCTCGACATAGATTACCATATCTACACCAAACCCAAACCTATCAGGTGTAGTCGAGGGCATTCGATTCAATTTGAGATACCAGCTATCAATAGACAATAGGTGCAGGAGTAGGCCATTCGACCCTTCAAGCCAGCACCGCCATTCAATGTGATCATGACTGATGTGTATAGCAATTCATTCTTCCCTCGCACAATTAAAGCATGGAATAGCCTTCACCCTACTATAGTTACTCAACCCGACGCAACTAAATTTAAGGCAGTTCTTCTCCAAGAAGCCCTTCTTGCTTAAGTCCACACTCCGCCACCTCCAGTTTAAATTCCATTTGGAATATTTTGGAGGACCAACAACCAAGAACCAAGAAGAATAATGGGCAGCATGGTGGCACAGCGGTAGAGTTGCTGCCTTACAGCGCTTGCAACGCCAGAGACCCGGGTTCGATCCCGACTACAGGTGCTTCTCTGTACGGTATTTGTATGTTCTCCCCGTGACCACGTAGGTTTTCCCCGAGGATTTCGGTTTCTGCCCACACTCCAAAGACGTACAGGTTTTTAGGTTAATTGGCTTGGTATATATGTAAAAAAGTGTAGGATAGTGTTAATGTGGGGGTTCACTGGTCGGTGCACTCGATGGGCCGAAGGGCCTGTTTCCGCGCTGTATCTCTAAACTATCTAGTGCAAGATAAAGTCCACTAAAGTCAAATTAAAGATAGTCCGAGGATCTCCAATGAGGTAGATGGGAGGCCAGGACTGCTCTCTTGTTGGTGATTGGATGGTTCAGTTGCCTGATAACAGCTGGGAAGAAACTGTCCCTCAATCTGGAGGTGTGCGTTTTCACAGTTCTGTACCTCTTGCCTGATGGGAGAGGAGAGAAGAGAGAGTGTCCGGGGTGAGACACCTTCTTGATTATAGATGACAGCATGACATGTAGATGGAGTCAATGGAAGGGAGGTTGGTTTATGTGATGGCCTGGGCTGCGTCCACAATTCTCTGCAATTTCTTGCGCCCCTGGATGGAGCTGTTTCTTAACCACGCTGTGATGCATCCCGATAGTAACCAAAAACAACTCAGGGTGATTTATGTTACCTTTAAGAGCTACTAGCTCAAGTGGACCCGTTGGGCCCAAACCTCTCCTGCATTGGTGCAGCGCCATCTCCTCCCTCCCCCTCCCCTCTTCCCCATCCCCCCCTCCACTCTCCCTCCTCCCTCCCCCCGCTCCCCCCTCCCCCCTCCTCCCCCCTCCTCCCTCCCTCCTCCCCCCTCCTCCCCCCCTCTTCCCCCCTCCTCCCCCTCCCTCCACCCCCCTCCCCCTCCCCTCCCCTTTCCCTCTCCCTCCACCCCCCTCCCCCTCCTCTCTCCCCTCCCTCCCTCCCTCCTCCCCCCTCCCTCTCCCCCCTCCAACCCCCCCCCTCTCCCCCATCCAACCCCCCCCCCTCCCTAGGAGATAGATTTAAACTTTAAAAGGTGAATAACTTTAAAAATCTAACACCGATTTCATTGAAACTTCTTCCATTAGCACCAAAGAGACGACGGTGAGTAAGGTGGGCCTACAATTGTCGCGCTCTCGTGTACCGTATCTAGTTCAGGAACAAACAAACAAACAAGAGTTTTAGTATATCGATGGCCCAAAAAAAGAGCAGGATTTATGCAGAATTTTAAGAGAAGTAAGTAAACTGAAACGAAAGCATAAATTCACTATGCATTAAGCATGTAATGTGCCGTTGATATCAAACCAGAAAATATTCTAAATAAGGGCACATTCAAGAAACATTTTGATGAATTTTAACATTCCATTTCTTTGAGACAGGGGTGATTTGGTAATGCATTTAGCCCAGGTATTTCAGCAGCTAATGGGTTTTTTTTCAATCCAGCCACCATATTATGTCCCGGCTACCCAATTAGTTAGGCCGTGCAGGTAGCATGATGATATGCGTGACTTAACCTCAGCTATGCCTCTTAAGGAGACATTGCAAAATTTGACAATTTATGGATTATGGACAGGCTATACCGAGTCCGTGCAGAATACAAACTAAAATCAGTCCTGCATTCAGTGACTCCTTTTTGGAAGTCACACTGGGTGCAATGAGGGGGCAGTTAATCTGAAGCTTTAGACTTTAGAGAGAGATACAGCGCCGAAACAGGCCCTTCGGCCCAATGAGGCCGTGCCGACCAGCAATCATTCCGTACACCAGCACTATCCTACACATCAGGGATAATTTACAATTTACAGAAGACAATTAACCTACAACCTGTAGGTCTTTGAAGTGTGGGAGGAAACCGAAGCACCCGAAGAAAACCCACACGGTCACAGGGAGAACGTAAAAACTCCGCACAGACAGCACCCGTAGTCAGGATCGAACCAGGGTCTCTGTCGCTGTAAGGCAGCAACTGTACCGCTGCGCCACCGTGCCACCCTGTGAAGCTGTGGACATTTGCCACTAATGGATGAATGATGAAGTTTGGCATCATTCAGTCCCTTATTATCATTCCACCTTGATAGGTTTTGAGGTGGTTGATGAGACCAATGTCCGATCTGTAGACTGTGCCACAGCAAGGCAGTGGGCAGCACAGTGGCGCAGTGATAGGGTTGCAGAATTGACGCATCATTGCTAAAATCACATTACACATATCATACGGTCAAAACAGGCCATTGATGCACTGTTTATGCAAATGAATAAAACGTTAAAGCTGTGTAGAAAGGAACTGCAGTTGCTGGTTTACACCGAAGACACACAAAATGCCGGAGTAACTCAGCGGGTCAGGCAGCATCTGTGGAGAAGGAAAGGGTGGAGTCTGATGAAGGGTCTTCCCCCGAAACATCACCTATTCCTTTTCTCCAGAGATGCTGCCTGACACGCTGAGTTACTCCAGCGTTTTGTGTGTATCTGCAGTTTGTTGGTTTACACCAAAGACGGACACAAAGTGCTGGGGTGACTCAACGGGTCAGGCAGCTTCTCTGGAGAAAAAAGGATGGGTGACGTTTTGGGTCGGAACCCTTCTTCAGACTGAAAGTAGAGGGGGGAGGAACTGGACGTAGGGAAAGGCCAGAACGAATAGGGCCGGCAACCGATGACATCAGGAATTTAAAAGAGAGTTAGATAGAGCTCTCGGGGCTAATGGAATCAAGGGATATGGGGAGAAGGCAGGCACGGGTTACTGATTGTAGATGATCAGCCATGATCACAATGAATGGCGGTGCAGGCTCGAAGGGCCTAATGGCCTCCTCCTGCACCTATTTTCTATGTTTCTATGCTTCTATGAAGGGTAGAGTTCATAATGGCCCACTGTTAGTTGGGGAACATGTGATGACAAGAGAGATGCGGGGATGTGAACGATGGAACCTGGACTGTCAGTCCTCCTATAAATTAGCGGCCTTGAAAGTACCTTCCTGATACCTTGTGAATTTAAAATGCCCACAAGGGCCTTGTTTTATAATTGCTGTGGACAAGAGTGCTTTTGGGCCTGTCTTTTCATTGTGCCATCGATACTGAAGTCATTTGTAACTAAAAGGACAATGAAATGCCGTGACCAAACAAATTGTGAACCCAGCTTCAAAAATCTGCATGATTGAGCTCTATGAAATAATCTGGCACAAAACCTTTTCAAGTTTTTGAAACACAAAAACCCATAAAGAAGGTAATTATAAATATGAAAGGATCGGGCTCATTTTTTATGACCTTGTGTTGACATTGACAGAATCAGAAAGTAGTTGGAGCGTTACTCTCCCATCTCCCATTTGGGGCGGCACGGTGGCGCAGCAGTAGAGTTATTGCCTTACAGCGCCCGAGACCCGGGTTCGATCCCGACTGCGGGTGCTTGTCTGTACGGAGTGCGTACATTCTCTCCGTGACCTGCGTGGGTTTTCACCGGGAACTCAGATTTCCTCCCACATTTCAATAGTCAATAGTCATTTATTTGTCACATGCACATAAATGTGTAGTGAAATGAAAAATTACCCGCAGTTCAACAATAAGACCAATAAGAATAATCAATTTAAAAAAGTAAAAAAAAGAAAAAAAAGAAAAGACATACTGTCTAGGTTTGTAGGTTAATTGGCTTCTGTAAAAAAATGTAAGTTGTCCCTAGTGTGTAGAATAGCGCTAGTGTACGAGGATCGCTGTTCTGCACGGTAGCGCAGCGGTAGAGTTGCTGCTTTACAGCGAATGCAGCACCGGAGACTCAGGTTCGATCCTGACTACGGGTGCTGCACTGTAAGGAGTTTGTACGTTCTCCCCGTGACCTGCGTGGGTTTTCTCCGAGATCTTCGGTTTCCTCCCACACTCCAAAGACGTACAGGTATGTAGGTTAATTGGCTGGGTAAATGTAAAAATTGTCCCTAGTGGGTGTAGGATAGTGTTAATGTACGGGGATCGTTGGGCGGCACGGACTTGGTGGGCCGAAAAGGCCTGTTTCCGGCTGTATATATATGATATGATATGATATGACTCGGTGGGCCAAAGGGCCTGTTTCTGCGCTGTATCTCTAAACTAAACTAAAATCAAGAACAATGGATTCTATTTTGAAAGGAGCCTACTTCAGACAATCTCACATCGTTTTAATGTTTAGAGATGCAACATGGAAACAGACCTTTGCCCTACCCGAATCCACGGCAACCATTGAGGTCATAAAGTCATAAGGAATAGGAGTAGAACTAGGCCATTCGGCCCATCAAGTCTACCCCGCCATTCAATATTGGTTAATCCATCTCTCCTTCCTAACCCCAGGTTAATCAGCCTTTCGCACTGGTTCTATGTTATCCCACTTTCTCATCTACTCTCCGCACACTGGGGGCAATTTACAGAGACCAATTAACCTACAAACCCGCACGTCTTTGGGATGTGGAAGGAAACCGGAACACCTGGAGGAAACCCGCGCAGTCACTGGGAAAATCTTCAAACTCCACACAGACAGCATCCAAGGACAGGATTGAACCCTTGTCTCTGGCGCTGTGAGGTAGCAGCTCTACCAACTGTGCCACCATGCTGCCTTGAATTTAACAGGTGACCATCCAGGGGCTGATTAACATCTGGTATGGGCCGTCGATTGAGGCCTTAAGGTTGGTTTGGGGCACTGCCGTTGAATGTGTGCAATCAGGACAAATAATTTGCTTGCAAAAGTAATTTGGCCTTATTGTTTAGGTTTAGTTTATTCTTGTCATTTGTACTGGGTTTCATTGAAAAGCTTTGTTTTGCATGCTATCCAATCCGATCAGATGACACGATGCGTAAATACATTCAAGTGAAACACAAGTACAATAAGTAGAGTGAAGGGGAAGATTCAGGGTGCAGAATATTGTTCTCACCATTTTAGCGCACCATGTGTTCATTTGTTCATTTGTTTCCCCTATCACATTCTACTGCCTCTGATCATTTTGACCTTAAGTCATAGTTGAGTCTGACTTATGCCACTGAGTTCAAATTCCCATGTTTAAAAGGGACCTATTACCTGAAATAGACCACAGTGGAGTCTTTACAAAACGTATAAGATTATTAAGGGGTTGGACACGTTAGAGGCAGGAAACATGTTCCCAATGTTGGGGGAGTCCAGAAGAAGGGGCCACAGTTTAAAAATAAGGGGTAGGAAAAACTTTTTCAGTCAGAAGAGTTATGAATCTGTGGAATTCTCTGCCTCAGAAGGCAGTGGAGACCAATTCTCTGAATGCATTCAAGAGAGAGCTAGATAGAGCTCTTAAAGATAGCGGAGTCAGGGGGTGTGGGGAGAAGGCAGGAACGGGGTACTGATTGAGAATGATCAGCCATGATCACATTGAATGGCGGTGCTGGCTCGAAGGGCCGAATGGCCTCCTCCTGCACCTATTGTTTATTGTCTATTGTCTATTGTCTATTTTCTGGTCATTCTTTTGAAAAAAAAAGTGCCATTGCGAAAATGTTTGTAAGAGTTTTAGTTTCCGGGATGCAGTGTGGAAACGCGCCATTCGGTCCACACTGATCATCGATCACCCATAGTTGTGTGTTATCCCATTTCCTCAACCACACTTCGGGGCAATTTTTACTGAAGCCAATAGACCCAACAAATCTGCACATCTTCGGGATGTGGGAGGAAACCAGAGCACCCAGTGGAATCATGGGAGAACATGCAAACTTCACACAGACAGCACCGAGGGATCAGAATCGAACCTGGTTGTCTGTTTCCAGGTGAGGCAGCAGCTGCAACACTCTCCGGCGAAGCTACCCCACATCTATATGGCGTTACAAAGTTGAGCTCTTGAGAATTCATACATCGTTGATCTGTAACACAGTTCCCATGGTAATTCTCCATTTGATGTCATCTAATGCATCCAGGACATGAATAATGTCACTGCGTTTGAGCGGGTCTTTTTGATGAGAAGTTATTGAATATAATCAGGAAAATCAATGCAATGCATAGCACTATCTCTCAATATATATGCAAACTAATCCAACACAAAAAAAATCAACAGACCCCACAGAAACAACATGAGGGAACTTCCCTGCCTTCATCTGTAATCTTGTATCACTATCTGCAAAGTTATCTTAAATATCTAATGCAGAAATGTGAGTTCAGGGAGACACAACAAGGTTTTTCTATAATGACATCTTTCAGCTTGTAATGCTGTGTTATATATTTCAATATTCATGCAAATTGTACCCTCCACTGTAAAATCTAGCACTACTTCAATCTATCAATTTACCAAAAAAAATCTAATCGTTCACAAGTTCAAAATAGCATACAGCGGGTAGAGCTGCTGCCTCACAGTGCCAGAGACCAGGGTTTGATCCTGACCTCAGGTGCTGTCTGTGGCGTTTACGTGTTTTCCCTGTGACCACGTGGGTTTCCTGCAGGTGCTCCGGTTTCCTCTCCTATCCCAAAAATGTGTGAGTTTGTAGAGCAGTTGGCCCAAGTGTGTAAGGTGCAGATGAGGAAGTGGGATAACATAGAACTAGTGTGAATGGGTGATCGACGGTCGGTGTAGATTCAGTGGGCCAGAGGGCTTTTTTTTACCATGCTGTATCTCTAAACTAAACATAGAGGGAAACTTTGATCTATTGCAGTCTGAATTCACTGCACATACCTGCCTACTGATCCAGGCAGGCACGGTGGCGCAGCGGTAGAGTTGTTGACCTAACAGCACTTACAATGCCAGAGACCCAGGTTCGATCCCGACTACGGGTGCTGTCTATGCGGAGTTTGTACGTTCTCCCCGTGACCTGCGTGGATTTTCTCTGAGATCTTCGGTTTCCTCCCACACTCCAAAGACGTCCAGGTTTGTAGGTGAATTGGCTTGGTGTAATGTTAATTGTCCCAAGTGTGTGTAGGATGGTGTTAATGTGCGGGGATTACTGGTCGGGACGGACTCGGTGGGCCGAAGGGCCTGTTTCTGCGCTGTATCTCTAAATAAATATGGAAGAATAAATAGAACAATGGATTTAATGATTTTAATCTGTATTGGTAGACATGATTGATGCATTAAAAATGTGAATTATATATACAGAAGTTGTAATCTAATGAGATCAATATTTTGGCACACAAATTAGCCTATCAAAAATATAGATTTGCCAAATGAACCTCTTGTCAAATTACCTTTAACAAGAGTCACTGTAAAAATATTTCTAAACTGTGTCATTTTAACAGCAGCCACTTAAGAATATAATTGCATCATATTTCAAGGAGAAAGGCCAAGGACTTTTTGCAATCAACACTATCTTGCTAATCTTTCTTTTATCCAGTTTCCTAATTTAAAGTCAGTGCTGGGTATCAAACTGTAACACAAACACTAACATGCTCAGCATCTTCTAATTTAGCTAGCTGTATAGAATGTGGGGATTAAAAGATTTGAAGGCCGATTCAATTATATAATTTTTAATTATTCTATGTTTAACTCTCTCGCAGTGGCCTTTCGTCGTTCTTGAAGCCTTCAGCAAGTTTAAGGTAGTTTAGTTTAGTTTAGAGATACAGCGTGGAAACAGGCCCTTCGGCCTACCGAGTCTGCGCCGACCAGCGATCCCCGCACACTAACGCAATCCTAAGCGCACTAGGGACGATTTACATTTATACCAAGCCAATTAACCTACAAATCAATCTGATCTCCCGGTGGCCGAGCACTTCCACTCCCCCTCCCATTCCCAGTCTGACCTTTCTGTCATGGGCCTCCTCCAGTGCCATAGCGAGGCCCACCGGAAATAGGAGGAACAGCACCTCATATTTCGCCTGGGCAGCTTGCAGCCCAGTGGTATGAACATCGACTTCTCCAACTTTAGATAGTTCCTCTGTCCCTCTCTTCCCCTCCTCCTTTCCAGATCTCCCTCTATCTCCCTGTCTCCACCTATATCCTTCCTTTGTCCCGCCCCCCTGACATCAGTCTGAAGAAGGGTCTCGACCCGAAACATCACCCATTCCTTCTCTCCTGAGATGCTGCCTGACCTGCTGAGTTACTCCAGCATTTTGTGAATAAATACCTTCGATTTGTACCAGCATCTGCAGTTATTTTCTTATCCAAACCTGTACGTCATTTGGAGTGTGGGAAGAAACCGAAGATCTCGGAGAAGACCCACGCAGGTCACGGGGAGAACGTACAAACTCCGCACGGACAGCACCCGTAGTCAGGATCGAAACCGGGTCTCTGGCGCTGTAAGGCCGTGGTGCTACCGTTACGCCATCGTGCCGCCCCAGTTGCCACGAAGCTTCAGAGAATGTCTGAGGACCATTTTCCCATTTCTGTAGGAATACAAGAGACTGCAGATGTTGAAATCTGGAGTAAAAAACAAACTACTAGTTTACAAAAAAAACTTCAAAGTGTTGGAGTAACAAATTGCGGTGAAATGAGTCCGGGTTTCTGCACTCAAAGGCAAAATCACTAAACTCAAGGGGCACCCGCTGAAATCACAGGCTGCCTTATGATGAAGGCTTTCACATGTTTCACATCTTTGCCCTCGGAGATTTAAATTTGGAGCTTGTGGTGTTAATTGTTAATCTGTGTGGAAAAGCGCATATTAGGTGAGAATAAAATCAGCGCCACGAGATGGAAAGTGGAAGTAACCATGAAGCAAACACAGTAAAAAGGACCTACTTGGAAAACGATCAGCAGTTTGGATTGATATAGTATGGAATCAGGCCCTTTGGCCCAGCAAGTCCATGCTGGCCATCGATCATCCTTTCACATTGGTTTGTTTTATGGGGAAACTTTTTTCAAACTCTTACCTCGACGGAGATGCGATTTTTCTCCCCATCGTATCTCTGTCCCCATTGCGGCCTAACATCGAGGAGTTGGTGGCTTTTCCTGGAGACCGGCCCGGTGCTTCAAACCACGGGCGCGGCACGGACTTCAACATCGTGGAGCTGCGATCCTGTACCGAGGATCGACTGTGGAGGGCTCCAACCGCGGGGCCTGTGGACTTTAACATCGTGAAGCCCGCGGTCTCTGGTAAGAAGAGGCTGACTCGGGAGCTCCATGGCGCTGAGAGTATTTTCAACCGTCCCAACGCGGGGAGTTTCATTCATCCCGAGGTGAGGGCCTCGGACAATCGGCAGCGGCGACTGCAGATGGTTCAGCTGCCCCAACCACAGGTGAAGAAAGAAGAAGATGATTGAATTTTATTAACTTCCATCTCAGTGAGGGATGTGGAATCCGCTATGGTGGACGTTTATGTTAAATTTTATTTTATGTGGCTGTGTATCTTGTTGCTTTTCACTTAGTATGCCTGTATGATAACTCAAATTTCACTCTACCTTAATTGGTACATGTGACAATAAATTGATCTTGAAATCTTGACACTAGTTCTCTGTTATCCCACTTTCGCATCTACTCCCTCCCCAACAGGGGCAATTAACCCACCGACCAGCACATCTTTGGGATGCGGGAGGAAACCGGAGCACCCGTGGGAGACCAACGTGGTCACCGGGAGAACGTACAATCTCCACAGACGGAGATCAAGATCGAACCCAGGTCTCTGGCGCTGTAAGGCAGCAGGTCTACCAGCTGCACCGACCGATGGTCTGGCAATGGTCCAAGTCATCTTGGGCCCTTTAATCGACACCAAGACAAGCCTCACACCTCCATTGAGCAATTTAGACAACAGTGTTCATAGAACTAGTGCGAATAGATGATCGATGGTCAGCATGGACTCGGTGGGCTGAAGGGCCTGTTTCCGTGCTGTAGTCTGTGGAACAAGTTCCCGAAGAGGCTCCATTGATGTATTGCGATCAGGCTTTTAATAAAAATTCTCCTGTGTACAGCACATAAACATTGTGCTACACGACACAATATTGAGACCATCTTCCATCCATTTAAAAATAACATTGTGCCACTTGGCACAATTTCCAATTTATCTTGCATCCATTGTAATTTTATTCATTGACTTGCATACAAATGTGAATTATGTCAGTAAAGGTTATACCGGTAGAGCGGAGATCAAAACAAAGATTGCTGAAATCAAACTGGAGGTTACTGCATACTGTCATTTCACTGAAAGCTTATGCCTTTCAACAGAAATCTCTGTAAAATATCCATGATCCGCACTGCCCTTCACTTCAGAGCTAATAAGGACAAGGGCTTCACCCGACAAGCTGATCTATGGGCGATTTCAAATTTAGATACGTAATCTTTGTTTATGAACTAGAAATGATTACAAAGGTATACCTCATCTCACACAAAGAATTAATATTGTATGAAGGTCAGTCAATAGATAAAATCCTATTTTCCAGGGATTATTACTGTCCTATCTTTAATTTAAATTGATCTGGCCAACCGTTGGAAAGGGCATTTTTCTGTGTTTGATTTTGTTTTCTGAAACCATCCTCGACTTATTTTTAGTGTTTGTTGTTTATTAAGACAAAAGGTTTTAGTCAATAGTCAATTTATTTGTCACATACACATAAATGGCAATGTCAAGATTACCTGGTCAACGTTGGATCCCTGTTGTCTGAAGAAAGGTCTCCACTCGAAAGACTGGAGCGACTAGGCTTGTATACACTGGAATTTAGAAGGATGAGAGGGGATCTTATCGAAACATATAAGATTATTAAGGGGTTGGACACGTTAGAGGCAGGAAACATGGTCCCAATGTTGGGGGAGTCCAGAACCAGGGGCCACAGTTTAAGAACAAGGGGTAGGCCATTTAGAATGGAGGTGAGGAAAAACTTTTTCAGTCAGAGAGTTGTGAATCTGTGGAATTCTCTGCCTCAGAAGGCAGTGGAGGTCAATTCTCTGAATGCATTCAAGAGAGAGCTAGATAGAGCTCTTAAAGATAGCAGAGTCAGGGGGTACGGGGAGAAGGCAGGAAGGGATTTCTGATTGAGAATGATCAGCCATGATCACATTGAATGGTGGTGCTGGCTCGAAGGGCCGAATGGCCTACTCCTACACCTATTGCCTAACGTCACCCATTCCCTTTCTCCAGAGATGCTGCCTGTCCCGCTGAG
The DNA here is from genome assembly GCF_053455715.1 of Rhinoraja longicauda. Lineage (NCBI taxonomy): Eukaryota > Metazoa > Chordata > Chondrichthyes > Rajiformes > Arhynchobatidae > Rhinoraja > Rhinoraja longicauda. The sequence goes on from NC_135969.1 coordinate 39,276,364, forward strand.
TTACTCCAGCTTTTTGTGTCTAACCTTGTTATTTAAAGTCTGACACAACAATGAGGAAATGGAAAATAACTAAGTCTTCTAAGAACATGAATGACCTTCTTGCTTTGAAATATCAGGCCATAAGTGGTAGGAGTCATATTGTCTTTTACATCCATTTTAATGTTAAATTTGCAAATGAGCATTTTCACCCTGCTGGTTTAATAATGTTCTTAATATGGCAAAAAACTCATTCATACATCTGCATTGATCTGTTCATCTTACCATCTGTCTTTCTCATTGCACTGAAGGTATTTATTCACAAAATGCTGGAGTAACTCAGCGGGACAGGCAGCATTTCTGGAGAGAAGGAATGGGTGACGTTTCGGGTCGAGACCCTTCTTCAGACTGATGTCAGGGGGGGTTGGGCGGGACAGAGATAGAATGCAGTTGGAGACAGTAAGACTGGTGGGAGAACTGGGAATGGAAATGGGAATGTTTTTCCCATTATTCCTTCTCATTCTTCTGATGTTACAGGCCAAGTCAGGGGGTATTTTTAAGGCAGAGATAGACAAATTCTTGATTAAAACGGGCGTCAAGGGTTATGAGGAGAAGGCAGGCAAATGGGATTAGGAGGCTGAGATCAGCCATGATTGAATGACGGAGTGGACTCGATGGGCCGAATTACCTAATTCTACTCCTATAACTTGTTACTTTTATAATTTTAATTTTTTTAACTTGACATACATTAGTTTTTTGGACTTCTGGAAATATGCTGATACAAAGAAGCTTTTTACTTGCATGACTAACTTCTTGAAAATTATGAATGAGAAAGTTTCAACCTTAGCCTCTGCATTTGAATAGCACATAGTGGCTATCTTGACTTAAAGGGGTGCTGTCTGTATGGAGTTTGTACGTTCTCCCTGAGACTCTGTGGGTTTTTTCTGGGTGTTCCGGTTTCCTCCCACGCTCCAACGACATGCAGGTTTTTGTAGGTTAATTGGCTTCTGTAAAATTGTAAATTGTCCCTGGTGTGTAGGATGGTGCTGGCGTAAGAGTTGATCGCTGATCGGCGCGGACTCGGTTAGCAGGAGGGCCCGTTTCCACGCTATATCTCCAAAGTCTAAAGACAAATCGAGTCGCTGTGGCTGGTGGTTCCATCCTTCAGATTATTCCAACTGGGTGCGTTTATTTGGAGTATCGTGTTCAGTTTTGGTCACCCTGCTACAGTTGGGATGTCATTAAACTGGAAAGGATGCAGAGATAACTTACGAGTATGTTGCCGGGACTCGAGGGTCTGAGCTATAGGGAGATTCTTGATTGGTACGGGTGTCAGAGGTTATGGGGAGAAGGCAGGAAAATGGGGTTAGGAGGGAGGGATAGATCAACCATGATTGAATGGCGGAGTAGACTTGATGGGCCGAATGGCCTGATTCTACTCCTATCACTTATGACGTAATGAGAGGTTGGGCAGGGTTTAATCAATATTTCTATACTTGCAGATAATTACAATGGACAATTGGTAGCAAAGTCAATAAGGTCGTGATCAACCAAGATTTTATTGAAAGGCTTCAAATGCATAACTGGTTTAAGCAGTATTGTGGCCAACTATATTCCTTCTTGTATCCTGTTTTTAACATGTGTAATTATGTTTATTATTTCATTATGTTTTATGCAAATAGTAATCCTCTAACAATAACATTTAGAGATGCATAATTGCAGTCCCGCTGTTCATCTCAATTGTAATGAAGTATCTCCTTATAGTTTAGTTTAGTTTAGTTTCGAGATACAGCGTGGAAACAGGCCCTTCGGCCCAACGAGCCCGTGCCGACCAGCGATCCCCGCACATTACCACTAACCTACACACACTAGGGACAATTTACATTTATTCAAAGCTAATTAACTGACAAACCTGTACGTCTTTGGAGTGTGGGAGGAAACCGAAGATCTCGGAGAACGTGCAAACTCCCTATAGACAGCTCTCATAGTCAGGATAGAACCTGGGTCTCTGGCGCTGTAAGGCAGCCACTCTACCGCTGCACCAGGTGGTGGGAACCTCGCTGTTAAACTTGTATTAGAATGTCAAATGATCTTTACCTCGTGGGGAGTAGGGCAGTCATTTTCTAAATTAGTATTCAACTAATTAAGTAAAACTAGGGCAGCATGGTGGCGCAGCAGTAGAGCTACTGCCTTACAGCACTTGCAGCACCAGAGACTCGGGTTCGATCATGACTACGGGAGTCTCTTGCCCAGAGTAGGTGAATCGAGGACCTGAGGACATAAGTTTAAGGTGAAGGAGAAAAGATTTAATAGGAATCTGAGGGGTAAATTTTTCACACAAAGGGTGGTGGGTGTATGGAACAAACTGCCAGAGAAGGTAGTTGAGGCAGGGACTTTCCCAACGTTTAAGAAACAGTTAGACAGGTACATGGATAAGACAGGTTTGGAGGGAAATGGACCAAATGCGGGCAGGCGGGACTAGTGTAGCTGGGACATGTTGGCCGGTGTGGGCAAGTTGGGCCGAAGGGCCTGTTTCCACACTGTATCACTCTATGACTCTGTGGCTAAGTACATAAATAGCTGATCTAGAAATGCAAGCACACACACACACACACACACACAGAACAAAATTACGTTAGGATGGAGTATTGTAAATTGAATCATGCAATGATAGAACCTAGAAACGTGACACTTAGTTTGGAAACAGGCCCTTTGGCCCACCAGGTCCATGCCGACATTTACCCAGCAGGTAATTGAAAATACTGAAACTATTTAAAGGAAATGGGAAAGGAATAACAGATTTTCTTAGAACAAGGGCCACCCATCTTAACAATGTTGCCTTGGAGGTTGAGGCTACCTCTACCCACAAAATGTGACTCCAAAGACGTGCAGGTTTGTAGGTTGGCACAACAGTGGCGCAGCGGTAGAGCTGCTGCCTTACAGCGAACGCAGTGCTGGAGACTCAGGTTCGATCCCGACTACGGGTGCTGTCTGTACGGAGTTTGTACGTTCTCCCCGTGAGCTGCGTGGGTTTTCTCCGAGATCTTCGGTTTCCTCCCACACTCCAAAGACGTACAGGTTTGTAGGTTAATTGGCTGGGCAAATGTAAAAATTGTCCCTAGTGTGTGCAGGATAGTGTTAATGTGCGGGGATCGCTGGGCGGCGCGGACCCGGTGGGCCGAAGGGCCTGTTTCTGCGCTGTATCTCTAATTCTAAATCTAAAATTTAAAATTGGCTCGGTATGAGTGTAAATTGTCCCTAGTGTGTGCAGGATAGTGTTAATGTGTGGGGGATCGCTGGTCGGTGCGGACTTGGTGGGCTGAAGGGCCTGTTTCCGCACATCTAAACTAAACTGAACTACGTAAGAAAATAAATGTCACTGTGCACTTTGCTCATGTGGCAACAAAAAGCACCATTGAACCAGGAGCTGACAGCAGTAAGTATTCACTGCCTGGTCTAAAGTTTCCTTCAGCTCCCAGGGACATCTCCCGTCTCTGGACAAGCTGCACACTGTGCTGATTAGCTGAACATTGAGATCCATTCGGGGTATGACATCCGCCAGGTCATAATGCGATTTACATTTCTCACTTTCATTTACAGTTACCTGGAACCACGGTTCTGAGGATTTCACAGCAAATCAGGCTTGTGTCACACTGCTTCTGATATCAGGTCAAATGTACTCCATGTACCACAAAGGGTGACTCACTGTACTTGTATTAATGGGGCTAACCCGGTTTAATGCAGTGACCTATTCAGAAACTGACAAAAGGTTTAATTTGGACACAAGGAACTGCAGGTGTTAGTTTACCAAAACAAAACCCCCACAAAGTGCTGGAGTAATTCAGCAGGTGAGCCAAGACATGAAGGGCCGGGACCATTCTTCAGAAAAAAAGTTCAATTTCTCAGCGTGGAGCAGGACCTATGTAAAAGTACAGGCTGTGAGAAGAGAAAGAAAGAGGCGGGAGCTGGTTGCCTGTGGTTTTTGACAATTCACAAGACTCTAGTCGAGATAAAATGCTGAACTAACTCAGCGGGACAGGCAGCATCTCTGCTGAGTTACACCAGCATTTTGAGTCTATCTTCATTTTAAACCAGCATCTGCAGTTCCTGCCGACACAAGTCTGGAGTACGTGCAATGACATGCAATGAGAAACAAAATCTGAATTTTGTACCTGGATCCTTCAGAAATGGTAATGGAATTGGAAACTGTTATTTTCCAAAAAAATATTTAGTAAGTGAACCAGCTAACTTTTCATTGCTTTTCACCATACCTCAGTACACGTGACAATAAACTAAACTAAACTAAACTAAACTAAACTAACTAAATAATCAATAAGACCACAAGTCAAAACCCTGCTGTGCATCTGAAGGACGTGTTTGTTTACAGTTAATATTTCATGTCTCTATGTATTTACTTTGCTTCAACAAAAATGGGGACATTTTGAAGGTAAGAGTGTTGTGCTGAATATATTAGTTGATGCGCAAGTTTAAAAGGATAGAAATAAAGCCTCTGTAAAGGTATATTTTTTGTTTAGTGTCAGAGAGGGGAAAGGGAAAGTATGACGTAGAGTGAGAGCAAAAAAATAAATGATCATTAGTGTGCAAGAATGATTGGAGCTTGTTTTCTTTGATAGTTGTAAGTAAATGGACATTAGGTAGTCAGAGGGTGGTGAATCTGTGAAATTCATTGCCACTGAAGGCTGTGGAGGCCGTCAATAGGTATTTTTAAGGCAGAGATAGATTCTTGATTAGTACAGGTGTCAGGGGTTGTGGGGAGAAGGCAGGAGAACGGGGTTAAGAGGGAAAGTTAGATCAGCCATGATTGAATGGCAGAGTAGGCTTGATGGGCCGAATGGCCAATTCTGCTCCTGTCACTTATGATCTTATGACCTTAAATATTATCTGGTAAATTCTTAGAAGAGAGATGGACATAGTATTCTGTTCAGATGCAAATGTAAACAACCTAGAGATAGACTTAGCTGAAATTAGCAGCAGGTTCGGTTAGGTTAAGTTAGGTTATGTTAGGTGAGGTTAGGTGAGGTTTATTATTGTCATGTGTACCAGGGTACAGTGAAAAGATTTGTTTTACATGCTATCTGAACAGATCAGATAACATTGTGCATAAATACAAGCAAGTCAAACTCAAGTATAAAAGAAAGTGAAAAAGCCAGATACAGAGTACAGAATAGTTCTCAGCCTTGTAGTGCAACAGTTCCATAGACAAGGTCCAATGTCCGTAATGGGGTAGAGAGAATCAGACTTTACCATAGCTTATGGAAGGACCATTTAGAAGCCTGATAACTGAGGGGAAGAAGCTGTTGCTGAGTCTGGTGGTGCGAGTTTTCAAGCTTGTGTACCTTCTGCTGGACGGGAGTGGGGAGAAGATGGGATAACCAAGGGGTGGGCCAAGTCTTTGATTATATTGGCTGCTTTTTCGAGGCATGTATTTAGTTGATATATCGGCAAGAATCAAACCCAAAGAAGAGGGACAGATTAACACAGAGAAACTTCCCACAATGCCTGGTTCCCACAGAAACAACTACCGTGATAATTTAGCGGGGTTACATGAAAGAAATGAGACATTTTCAGGCCTATTTACAATCAAATAATTGAATGCTTTGAGGCTCAGCTGAATCATTAGGATTTCTGGCCCAATTTGCCATTATAATGTTAATTTGTTCTATATTACCCTTCTATTATGATTCACAGTTTATTGCATACAGAGGGATAAAGAGCAGTACTTTTTTACCAAATTAATAGATGCGGGAGAGTAGGTTTTGGAAAATGAAGTCAGGGTACGTAATTTAATTTCCTTGTTTTTGACATAGTTTCAAATCTTTTTGTAGCTAAATCAGAAATCATTTTCATTCAGTCCAATCAATTTTCATTTGACAACATATTATGTTTCGCACTAATATTCCACAGATCCACATATTAACTCTTACATCATCAATACTGATCTATTATTTGGCTTTATTAATACGGAATTATAAAACTATTTTTGATTTCAAAAGTTGCTGAGATTTCCAGATTGTGAATTTTCTGAATTCCACGCCCATTTTTATTTTTTGAAGATTGGTTGATAATATTGGGTTGAATTAAGCAATGGTAAAATAATGTTAATTCCAATATTGTAAACAGTAAATTGAACAGAAGCTTCAAATATTCTTTCTAGTATTGTTTAGTTTAGTTTAGTTTGGAGATACAGAGTGGAAACAGGGCCTTCGGCCCACCGAATCCGCGCCGACCAGCGATCCCCGCACATAAACACTATCATACACACACTAGGGACAATTTTACATTTGTACTAAGCCAATTAACCTACATACCTGTACGTCTTTGGAGTGTGGGAGGAAACCGAAGATCTTGGAGAAAACCCACGCAGGTCACGGGGAGAACGTACAAACTCCATACAGACAAAACCCGCAGTCGGGGTCAAATCAGGGTCTCTGATGCTAGAAGCACTGTAAGGCAGTAATTCTACCGCTGCGCCATCGTGCCGTCCAAAATATGATGAATTAGATGTCGAATGAGTTAAATGCCAAAACATGGAACATGGTATTTTTGTTGACGTGCTTTGCACAAGATTCAGTTTAGTTTATTGTCTGGTGTCACGTGAAAAATATTTGTTGTGTGCTAACCAGACAGCAGAAAGACTATCCATGATTACAATCGAGTCATCCACAGTGTACAGATACATGATAAAGGGAAGAGGGAATCATGCAGGACGGTACTGTGCCATTGTAAATCAAGAATGCGAAAGGACATGGAAATCCATGGTGTCAGCAGATATTTTACATACTAGACGTGCATGAATAATGAAAGACTTAATTAGTGGAACATGATATAATGTTTTATTATTCATGGCACATTCATTATATGTTGTTTTATTGCTTGAAACAAAGGATCCCTCTTGCTTTCCGTAATCGGACTATGCACTGATGATTATTTTCTATTTCAGTCTGAGGGTCACATGTTATTGAGTTAATGGTACTGATTATTCATTAGGGTTAGGCTGAGTTACTCCAACATTTTGTATCTATCTTAACTGATTATTGAAACAACAACCACAGTTACATGGAAATGGCAGATATAGAGGGATACGCCAAATGCAGGCAGGTGGGACTAATGTAAGTGGGACATGTTGGTAAGTTGGGCCAAAGGGCCTGTTTCCACGTTGTGTGACTCTATGACCCTAACTCACTCCTTGATGTTAACAGATTGGTGAGGGGAGGACAGGATATTACTCAAAACAACAAGGGCGGCACGGTGGGCCAGCGGTAGAGTTGCTGCCTTACAGCATCAGAATCCCGGGTTCGATCCTGACTATGGGGGCTGTCTGTAAGTTCTCTCCATGACCTGCCTGGATTTTGTCCGAGATCTTCGGTTTCATCCCACATTCCAAAGACGTATAGGTTTGTAGGATAATTGGCTTGGTATAAATGTAGATAGTCCCTAGTGTGTGTAGGATAGTGTTAATGTGTGGGGATCGCTGTTCGGTGCAGACTCGGTGGCCTGGGGGCCTGTTTCCGCGCTGTATCTCTAAACTAAATATTGAACGATTCTGATACACTCATTGCTTGTATATGCTCTAGCATTGAGTTAATATTCTAAGCAGTATCGGTGCTTCAGGAGTCATCTCCAAATATTATTGTTGATATTGTCCGCCTTTTATTATTAACCATGCTTGGTTTTTCTGAAGAAGGGCCACGACCCGAAATGTCACCTATCCATTTTCTCCAGAGATGCTGCCTGACCCGCTGAGTTACTCCAGCACTTTGTGTCTATCTTCGGTTTTTCATCTACTCTATATCTTCTACCATGTGGCACGGTGGTACAGCGGTAGAGTTGCTGCCTTACAGCGAATGCAGCGCCGGAGACTCAGGTTCGATCCTGACTACGGGTGCTGTCTGTACGGAGTTTGTACGTTCTCCCTGTGACCTGCGTGGGTTTTCTCCGAGATCTTCGGTCTCCTCCCACACTCCAAAGACGTACGTAGGTTAATTGGCTGGGCAAATGTAAAAATTGTCCCTAGTGTGTGTAGGATAGTGTTAATGTGCGGGGATCGCTGGGCGGCGCGGACCCGGTGGGCCGAAGGGCCTGTTTCCGCGCTGTATCTCTAAATCTAAAAAAATCTAAAATGTACTTCACATTGATATAATGTGTTAACCTATTTAAACGTTTCCTGGAATAAGAAGTACACTTGCAGTGCCTGTTGGTTGACTGATTTGCAATTGTATTTGAAATTCAAATATTCTCCTACAATGACAGCACAGCCATTTTTTTGTTTTGCTTTCCAACATGCAAGAGTTATTTATTTATTATTATGATGTGTAATCGTTGCACTATATTGTTACAGCGTAAGGATGTGTGAAACGTAGAGCATAGAAAAGTACAGCACAGGATCAGATCTTTCAGCCACAAGTCATAGAATGATACAGCGTGGAAACAGGCCCTTCGGCCCAACTTGTTCGTGTCGACCAAGATGCCCCATCTACACTAGTCCCACCTGCCTGCATTTAGCCCGTATCCCTCTAAACCTGTCCTACCCATGTACCCGTCCAAATGTCTTTTAAATGTTTTGATAGAGTAAGAAAATAACTGCAGATGCTGGTACAAATCGAAGGTTTAAGAATAAGGGGTAGGCCATTTAGAACTGAGAAGAGGAAAAACTTTTTCAGTCAGAGAGTTGTGAATCTGTGGAATTCTCTGCCTCAGAAAGCAGTGGAGGCCAATTCTCTGAATGCATTCAAGAGAGAGCTGGATAGATCTCTTAAGGATAGCGGAGTCAGGGGGTATGGGGAGAAGGCAGGAACGGGGTACTGATTGAGAATGATCAGACATGATCACATTGAATGGCGGTGCTGGCTCGAAGGGCCGAATGGCCTCCTCCTGCACCTATTGTCTATTGTATCTATTCCACAAAATGCTGGAGTAACTCAGCAGGTCAGGCAGCATCTCAGGAGAGAAGGAATGGGTGACGTTTCGACCCGAAACGTCACCCATTCCTTCTCTCCTGAGAGGCTGCCTGACCTGCTGAGTTACTTCAGCATTTTGTGAAATAAATACTTTAAATGTTTTGATAGTACCTGCCTCAACTACCTCCTCTGGCAGCTCGTTCTGTGCACCTACCACCCACCCTATGTGTAAATAAAAGTTGCCCCTCAGGCCCCTATTAAATCTCCCTCCCTCTGTGCAAAGCATCTTTCTACTGCATTGACCATTGTACCGAGCGAGGTACATGTGAAAATAAGGTACTGTTGAATCATCAGAATCTTCTCCAAGTAAGTGGAGGGTGCTATATTGAATCACACAATTAATTAGGGCCATTTTTATTGCTTTTCAATTTTTATAATAAAAAAGTTATTTCGGAAAATATATAAATGTAAATGTTTTTTCAAAACCATCCATTGGGGAAAGGAATGAACGTTTCCTCGGTTTGTGCTAAGTGATGCCCATTTCCTTTAATCATCAAAGGATTACCCTCAGACCCTCATATTTCTTATTGAAATAAATGAAATCTTTAATAGTTTTTTATTAGGTTTGTTTCCAATATTCTGTTGCTGGGACAGCTTGGGTCATGTTTGAGATTACATCGATCGTGCTTGGCTTTTGTTTGTATCACGGGGAGTGGAAAGCTCTCCCAGGCCTGCAGTGCTGTATATCAGTAATGGAATTTTAAAATCTTCTCCCTGTACCATTACAATTCACCCACCGACGTGCCTGCACAGGGTAGCAGCGACATAGGATTCCACTCACTACATTGTAAAGCAGAGAAAGCACTTAATGATTTCCAAGCCATCTGGTTACGTATACAGATTTACTGCAATCGCTCTGCGATTTTCATTTAAGTCAAACAATAAACCAATCTCCAAAGTGGGAAGGCTTTCCTAATGCAGGGAAACTGTTCAGATACATGACACAGGCGATAACGCAAGCACTGATGAATCATAATAGTGCTGCATTTATTTTGCATAATTAAGAACCACAATTAAAAAATGGAAGGTTTTTGATTAACCTAAAGTGAATGCTTGGTATATTTCTCTGCGAGAATGGGTTCCGTTTATTGATCCGAAAGTTAATTGTTGACCCTATTACTTCCATTGGGTATCAACTCACATGTCGAACAAAAGACGCCAAACCAAGGTTTCGTACAACTTAATCTCTATTAACTCTCGACTCACTTCAACATGCATGCAAACCACTGGCTTCTAATAACTTCTCATTTACTTTACTATTTCAACTTATCACTTCTTAATCTAACTCTTAATTCTTGACTCGTACGGTTGTCAGGGGTTATGGGGAGAAGGCAGGAGAGTGGGGTTAGGAGGGAGAGATAGATCAGCCATGATTGAATGGCGGAGTAGACTTGATGGGCTGAATGGCATAGTTCTCTTCCTCTCACTTATGATCTTATGATCTTAAACAAAATCACAAAACTCACGACTTGGATTCGGATATTACCCGTATGAATGAATTGCCCAGATTCACTCTGCTGGTAGGGGGTAGTCTTCTCTGAGTTACAAACTCAGATCCCTCCTTCTTGAGATGCTGTTCCTGGGTTGTCGCTGCTGACAATAGACAATAGACAATAGGTGCAGGAGTTGGCCATTCGGCCCTTCGAGCCAGCACCGCCATTCAATGTGATCATGGCTGATCATTCACAATCAGTACCCCGTTCCTTCCCTCTCACCTTGAGTGACTCCGCTATCTTTAAGAGCTCTATCTAGCTCTCTCTTGAAATCATCCAGAGAATTGGCCTCCACTGCCTGCTGATGTCTTGGACCGCCCTTCTTTTATACAAATGTTCCTTCCATTTTTGAAAGGAAGCCTTTGTTCTAAGCCAAGGCTCCCGTGACTATGAAGTGACAATCATTTCAAGTTGTCACTCCTCCAAGGGCTGAATAAACAAAACACATTCTCGTTCCTTACCAGGCTGGAGAGTTATTAATTGCGTTGTCTGCTCATTATACAGTTATTTTGTAAAGTGTCTGTTCCAGGCACCATAGCTTCTCGAGGCCTCACTGCCTAACCGTGAAGTTACCTTTAGCTCTGTTCCCACCAGATGTCATTGACATGACCGTTTTCACTGAGCTCCTTTGTTCTCCTGGCTCTGGCATGTCTCTCTGTCTCTCTCCAGCTAGTAGCATACTCCCAAAGCCTGTCGAGATACTTGACATCCAGTTTCTGGCTATTTGATCAAGATACAGGGTACAGGACTCATCAAGAGCCACAACAGTAAACAGTCAGTCTGAAGAAGAAGAGTCCCGACCCGAAACGTCACCCATTCCTTCTCTCCAGAGATGCTGTCTGACCCGCTGAGTTTACTCCAGCATTTTGTGTCTATCTTTGGTTTAAACCAGCATCTGCGGTCCCATCATGCACAACCCATCCATGTTCTCCAGAGATGTTGCCTGACCTGCTGAGTTACTCCAGCATTTTGTGTCCTTTACAGTAATTTCAATGCCACTCACTAGGCTGGCAGAAGAATGAGAACAGGGATTCAAAGATTCAATGATGATTCAATGATACTTTATTATAACATGTAGCTCGGTGCAGTGAAATGCTTTGTTTTGCATACAACCCAATAAAATCGCACAGCAGACCTCGCCGAGGCAGTACACAAGTGTCGCCATGTTTCTGGCACCGACAAAGTTACAAACGTTTCACCGAATAGTCCTCTCTTCTGCCTGTCCCCGCATGTGGCAGCAGATGGTCGGTCCCACGCCTGGGGTCACCCCAATTTCTGTGGCCCCCCGCTGGGTCCCCCTTGGCCAAGTATAGTGCCAACTTAACCTTTGTGTTTGCCGATCATATAACCGTTGTCAGCCAAATCATCAACAATAACGAGACAGAGTATGGGAGGTTAATGGAGAGCCTTGTGTCACGGAGTCAGAACAACAACTTATGCCTTCAATAGAAGATAGACACAAAAAGCTGGAGTAACTCAGCGGGACAGGCAGCATCTCTGGAGAGAAGGAATGGGTGACGTTTCGGGTCGAGACCCTTCTTCAGCAAGACAAAAGGGATGGTTGTTGACCTTAGGAAGCAAGAGGGTGAACACAGCACGGCATGGCGGCGCAGCGGTAGAGTTGCTGCCTCACAGCGCCAGAGATCCGGGTTCCATCCTGACTACGGGTGCTGTCTGTAGAGCGTTTGTACGTTCTCCCCATGACCTGCATGGGTCTCCTCCGAGATCTTCGGTTTCCTCCCACACTCCAAAGACGTACAGGTTTGTAGGTTAATTGGCTTGGGTCTCCGGCGCTGCATTCGCTGTAAGGCAGCAACTCTACTGCTGCGCCACCGTGCCGCCCTTGTGCAGGGATATTATGATTGAAAATTACCATTCATTGAAACTGATATTTCAAAATTAATACACACCAGCAAATTAGAATCAACATTATCAAGCAATTTTGTTTTTGTTTTGTTTATTAAGTTGTTCTGTACCCTTTTATCATGCACTCAGTGAAGCCCAATGGAAATATCTCTCATTATCTCGAGAAATCATTTTTTATGATCTAAATCTTTAGTTTTATCCCTCTCTCTCATTTTCTTCTTTCGCTTTACATTTATTTTCTCCTCACCAATTTTTGAAAATAGGATTTGTTTTCTCCATCATTGATCATTTGCCTTTCTTTGCCTTTCTGTCTATCATTTAATCTGAATTTCTGGGTCAATCGTTGCCCTCATGCCCCTCCTGGCCTTTGTCTCATTTTAACATGGTGGCACGGTTGCGCAGCGGAAGAGTTGTTGCCTGACAGCGCTTACAGTGCCAAAGACCCGGATGCAATCCCGACTACAGGTGCCGTCTGTACGGCGTTTGTACGTTCTCCCTGTGGCCCGCGTGGGTTTTCTCCGAGATCTTCGGTTTCCTCCCCCACTCCAGAGACGTGCAGATTTGTAAGTTTATTGACTTGGTATAATTGTAAACTGTCCCTCGTGTGTGTAGGATGGTGTTAATGTGCGGGGATCGCTGGTCGGTACGGACTCGGTGGGCTGTTTCCGCGCTGTGTCTCTAAACTAAACTAAACTAAACTAAAGTCCACGTGTGAAATAGGCCATTATCCCTGGGGATTTGCGCCAGGTTTCATCCAGTCTCGAGCAAATGAGACAGAGTAATGAGTGACAAGTTATTAAACGAGACCAGCGCACCCAACTCCTTGAAAAGGCATCAAATGAAATATTAGATGCCGTGCACATATTGATTCTGTGCCTCATTCTACCTCAATGTAGATATATCATTCCAGAAAGAATAATGCTTTGGATTAGCCTTGTACATCTCACCATTGTAACACTGACTGGCATTTCGTTTAATGACATATTCCTTCAGCTTTTGATGTATTTGTGTGACTGACCTTTGGGGAGCATTGACCAGACTATGCACCACACTATCAACTCAAATATGGTTTCATTGGCTTAAGACTATCCAGTGAAATTAGTCCGTAAAGAGTGTAACTCCTTACATTTTTCACATGACTAAAATTCAGGTTATGTTTGAACTCTTTGAAGGACTTCGAATATATCTGTTTCTTACATTCATTCATAAATATGCTTTTTTTAGTTTGGGTGTATGCAAACTGTCCATTCAGATCCTTGGTTCAACTCCGCCATTGAATATCATCATGGCTGATCTGATTATAACCTTGATTTTAGGTCGAGGTTTAGGTTCAGAGGTTCAGAGGGTCATCACGACGGCCCAGAAAATCATCGGCTGCTCACTGCCCTCCCTGGAGCACCTGTTCAGCCTACGCTGCCTCAGTAGAGCAGGCAAAATAATAAAAGATCCATCCCACCCCGGCCACCGTCTGTTTGTTCATCTGCCCTCTGGTCGACGTTTCAGGTCGATCAAATCCCGAACAAACAGACTTAAGAACAGTTTTTACCCCAGGGCCATACGAGAACTGAACACTACCTTGCACTAGGCAACACCGTTAAAAAATCGGTCATATAATTGTATTTAATTGTATTTATGTATTTATTTGTTTTTGCATTTATTGCATATATGTTTGTACGCACCGTCAGGATTGGCTATTTTTTAATTTCGTTGTACTCGTTGCAATGACAATAAATGAATATTATTATTATTATTACTGTCACATGCATGACTGTGGAAGAATGATTTCAGGATTTGACCGAGACTGAAGAAGGGCCCAACCCAAACGGGGTCCCAGAAAATCACTGTGTAGGAAGCAACTGCACATGCTGGTTTAAACCGAAGATAGACACAATATGCTGGAGTAACTCAGCGGGACAGGCAGCATCTCTGGAGAGAAGGAATGGGTGACGTTTCGGGTCGAGACCCTTCTTCAGACTAACTGTTTACTTCTCAGACTGACATTGACTTCTCTAACTTCAAGTAACCCTTGCTTTCCCTCTCTCTCCATCCCTCCCCTTCCCAGTTCTCCGACCAGTCTGACTGTCTCTGCGCAGGCTCGGCGATCGCTTCGCTGAACACCTGCGCTCGGTCCGCATTAACAAAACTGATCTCCCGGTGGCCGAGCACTTCAACTCCCCCTCCCATTCCCAGTCTGACCTTTCTGTCATGGGCCTCCTCCAGTGCCATAGTGAGGCCCACCGGAAATTGGAGGAACAGCACCTCATATTTCGCCTGGGCAGTTTGCAGCCCGGTGGTATGAACGTCGACTTCTCCAACTTTAGATAGCTCCTCTGTCCCTCCCTTCCCCTCCTCCTTCCCAGATCTCCCTCTATCTTCCTGTCTCCACCTATATCCTTCCTTTGTCCCGCCCCCCTGACATCAGTCTGAAGAAGGGTCTCGACCCGAAACGTCACCCATTCCTTCTCTCCCGAGATGCTGCCTGACCTGCTGAGTTACTCCAGCATTTTGTGAATAAATCAAATGATGTCTCTGACTACTGTTTGCTTTGTTGTGACCTCCTCCCAGCTAACAACGATCTATTCTACATTTTCCTTCATCTCCATTCCCTATGTCCCATTTTCACACCTTACACTTCCTTATCTTTGTGTCTCCCTCTCCCCTGACATCAGGGTCTCAACCCGAAACGTCATCCATTCCTTCTCTCTAGAGATGCTGCCTGTCCCGCTGAGTTACTCCAGCATTTTGTGTCTAGTCTCAGGTCATCATCCATCCATTCCTTCCCCTGACACTGCCAGCCCCGCTGAATTCCTCCAGCACTTTTTGTTTTGTTTTGTAAATTACTGTCAGTACTTGCTCAGTTGGTTAAGGACTTCCACATTCTCGCAGGAAAACCTGCACTTGCCAACGCTCGATAAGTACCATGCAATCCACGCTCAGCCTTCAACAAAAAACAGAAAACTCTATCTCATAGACAAAAGATTGTAGATGGTAATTTTAATTGTGAATTGCAACCTTATCAATAGACAATAGACAATAGGTGCGGGAGGAGGCCATTCGGCCCTTCGAGCCAGCACCGCCATTCAATGTGATCATGGCTGATCATTCTCAATCAGTACCCCGTTCCTGCCTTCTCCCCATACCCCCTGACTCCGCTATCCTTAAGAGCTCTATCTAGCTCTCTCTTGAATGCATTCAGAGAATTGGCCTCCACTGCCTTCTGAGGCAGAGAATTCCACAGATTCACAACTCTCTGACTGAAAAAGATTTTCCTCATCTCCGTTCTAAATGGCCTATCCCTTATTCTTAAACTGTGGCCCCTTGTTCTGGACTCCCCCAACATTGGGAACATGTTTCCTGCCTCTAACATGTCCAACCCATTAATAATCTTATACGTTTCGATAAGATCCCCTCTCATCCTTCTAAATTCCAGTGGATACAAGCCTAGTCGCTCCAGTCTTTCAACATATGACAGTCCCGCCATTCCGGGAATTAACCTAGTAAACCTACGCTGCACGCCCTCAATAGCAAGAGTATCCTTCCTCAAATTTGGAGACCAAAATTGCACACTGTACTCCAGGTGCGGTCTCACTAGGGCCCTGTACAACTGCAGAAGGACCTCTTTGCTCCTATACTCAACTCCCCTTGTTATGAAGGCCAACATTCCATTGGCTTTCTTCACTGCCTGCTGTACCTGCATGCTTCCTTTCAGTGACTGATGCACTAGGACACCCAGATCTCGTTGTACGCCCCCTTTTCCTAACTTGACACCATTCAGATAATACTCTGCCTTCCTATTCTTACCACCAAAGAGGGTGGTGGACATATGGAACAGGCTGATAGATGAGATGGTTGAAGCAGGTACAATAACAATATAGAAAAGGCATTTGGACAGGGACATGGATAGGAGTGGTCTGCGGGGATATGGGCCGAATGCGGGCAACTAGGACTAGGTCAGATGGGGTACCTTGGATCAGTTGGGCTGAAGGGCCTGTTTCTGTGCTGTATAACTCCATGACTCTAAGGGAGCACAATTATGACTTGATTTATGATTTCACAAAAAAATCATTTGACTATGTTCTATAATAAAGCCTGTCAATCACAGCAGAAAGGATTCAGAAAAAAAACCTGGAGCTAGATAACAAATTTATTTCAAAATGGAAGCAGCTATATTTAGTTCACATTACAATCTCGATTAAAAGATTAAATCAAATCAATGTCGTTTTTTCAATGAGACTAGACCAGATAAGGGAGCTGTTCTTGACAAGGTAACAAAATAATTCAGAAATATATATGATTTAAGTTACGTAGAAATGTTAGGTCTGGAACGTAACTTCAAACTTAGCCGGTGTAGAGGGCATTTTACCACAGAGATTGTGCGTAATCTAAACACGATCTCTGTGTAGGAAAGAACTGCAGACGCTGGTTTAAATCGAAGGTAGATGCTGGAGTCAGGCGCGTCAGGCAGCATCTGGCAGCCAATTCTCTGAATGCATTCAAGAGAGAGCTAGATAGAGCTCTTAAGGATAGCGGAGTCAGGGAGTATGGGGAGAAGGCAGGAACGGGGTACTGATTGAAAATGATCAGCAATGATCACATTGAATGGCGGTGCTGGCTCGAAGGGCCGAATGGCCTCCTCCTGCACCTATTGTCTATTGTCTATTGTCTATCTCTGGAGAGAAGGAACGGGTGACGTTTCGGGTCGAGACCCCGAAACGTCACCCATTCCTTCTCTCCAGAGATGCTGCCTGTCCCGTTGAGTTACTCCAGCATGTTGTGTCTATTTGCCGATGACAGGAAGGATCCGGTGGGTAGTGGGAGAAGGGAAGGTGGTGGGGGGGGGGGGGGGGAGTGAGGTTGAGGTGCTGCTACCACTTGCAGCAGCAGGCAGTAGCTAGGACTGTTCGATGAACTTTTGTAATTTTGTCGGCACTAAAACGTGGCGTCACTTGTGAACTGCCTGGGTGTGTCCTGCTGCATGATTTTACCGGGTTGTATGCAATACAAAGCATTTCACTGCTTGTAATTGAGTTTGTTAGCATAATTGTATTTCTGAATAGATAGGACTTTTAAAATCCAGAGAGCCCTGTATACGTGACAAGACAATATCATTGAACCATTAAATCATTGAACATTGAGATGATGTTTTGGGTTGGGACAATTCTTCAGACATTTCATATTTTGCCACAAAAAGAAGTACAAAATTCACAACTCCTGGAATAGTTTATGAAATAGTTGAAGCCATGTGGAGTCCAAAATATTTTATTTGCCGAGAGATTTACTTGAGGTTCTGCATTGGGTGTGATCGGCATCTCAAAGGAGCTTCCCATAGTTTAGATTATATTCATAATTTCCATTTATCATGTCTCCCAAGCATTGTTTTTCAATCTATTTTAAACCAAACTCTGCGATGCTCCGTTGCAATTTCTTTGTCCAATTCATATACAAAGTAATCTAACAAGGGAGTTAATACTTAAAATGAATTGTATCTGAACTATACTACCACTTCGGTTATTTTAATTAGCCCACCAACAGAATTAATCAAAGCCTTAAATACAGGGCTCTCTGGATTTTAAAAGTCCTATTTATTCAGAAATACAATTATGCTAACAAACTCAATTACATGCCTCAGTTATTTTTCAAATTACAGCCTCAAATCAAAGTGTGGCCAGGATTGGCTTTTTGTAAAGTGAAATCATGGCTTTTTTTTTGGACGGTTCAGATACAGTGTACATTTAATATTCTCAATGGAGAACAGTGTACACATGCTCTTTGTAATGTAGAAACCTGTGCAACATGAAAGAAAACTGGGAGGTTATGTAAGCACAATTCTTCCCATAACTTCAGAATTGCTTCATATGTTCATCCATCTTTGCGAAATTCTATCGAAGGAAAATGTAATTGGGAAGAGATTTGCAATGCCGGAAGCAAAGTTGCATGAATAATCCACAACAAACACAAGCCTTCCATCATTTTGTTTTACCCCCAGAGAAATCCTGTTGAAAAGATAACTCACACGTTCCGACAAAAATCCAATCTATTCATATTTCAGGTTCTGATCATTGTGTTGCTGGTAGAGCTGCTGCCTCACAGCACCAGAAACCCAGGTTTGATCCTGATCCCGGGTGCTGTCCGTGTGGAGTTTGCATGTTCTCCCTGTAACTGCTCCGGTTTCCTGTCACATCCTAAAGATGTCTGGCGTCGTGGCCTCTTTAAAATTGCCCTGGAGGCGATGGTTGGTGTGGGCATAATGGGTCAAGGGGCCTATTTTCATGCTGTATCTCTAAACTAAACTAGACTCAACTCAACTCAACACAACTCAACTCAAGCCTTGCACATCCATCACCAATTGCCCTTGAGAAAACGGTGAAGAGCTGCCTTCTTGAATCTGCAACCTTCAGGTAAAGGTACATCCACTCAGTGTCAGTGTAGGACTTTCAGAATTTAGACCCAATGACAACGAAGGAATGACAATATAATTATGAGGCAGACCAAGTTGCGCAATGTGGAAGGGAATCTGATGCACCCATGCATCTGCTACTATCCTTCAATACCGGTTCTCTCCTCGTCAAAGCTCCACTGTCACTGTGCTGTAGCATTGAATATTTAGTTCAACTGGGCAAGGATCCTAAGGCGCTGTTAATTCTCTGACAGAAAGGGCCATTCTTCAAACCTGATCCAAGATACTGAATATCAGCAATCTATTCAATGATTTAGAAAGTCCAATCTATCCATCCCCATATCACCTCCCATTCATCCTTGGATCTCTCTGCTCAGAGATAAGAAAGCCAATTGCAAATCCCTAATGAAGCTGTTGCTCGGACATGAGGGCCTGAGGAGAGTTTGGGCAGGCTAGGACTTTATTTCTTGGAGCGCAGGAGTCTGGGGGGTGATCTTCTAGAGGTGTACAAAATCATGAGAGGAATAGATAATGGTAAATGCACAGTCTTTTACCAAGGGTAGAGGAATCCAGAACTGGAGGACTTTAAGGGGAGAATGTACAAACTCTGTACAGACGACACCCGTAGTCAGAATCGAACCTGGTTCTCTGGCGCTGTAAGGCAACAACTCTACCGCTGCGCCACTACCGCCCATAGTTGAGCTCACTTGAAATTTAAAATAATGCTCACCCTCAGCTTTTAATGGCTGTCTGGAGAAAATACATGAATACTGGAAATCTCAAATAAGAGCAGAAAATGCTGGAAATGCTCAGCAAGGTTGGGCAGCATCTGCGGAGAGAGAAATAAGGTTAACTTTTCAGTGCCTCTATCGAATGTGATCCAGTTCAAATGAGATCTGACAAATAATGATCGGCCTCTCTCCATTTCATCCCCTTGTCAGCACAAATGAAATCTGGGTTCGAAGAACAGTTCTACAAAACCATTCAGATATTGCTGCCGGAATATTCTGCTTCCATTTACAACAACGTGTGCACTTATCCGACATAAGATTTGAAACAAATGCAAGCCTTTTGTTTCGAACCAGCGAAAATATATTGGGCACAAACAGCTGCTCAGAAAGTGTCAGCTCACGACAATGAGGGAGCAATGAGAAATGGGGTCTGTTCTATGTTTTCCAAACCAGTTGTTTTCAATGATATCAAACAGTAGAGCAGCCAGTTGCTTGAGCGGTGGAAATGCATGGACTCTGAATAAATTGTCGGTTTGAATTACATTTCCAATTCACTAGCTGCACATATCTGAAACAAAGCAGGTGAGCCAACAAATGGCACCATTACCAGCCCTGTCTACCTCCCCTTCCTCCATTCATCACACGCAGTTACATCGTGAAAAATGACAGAAATTAGAACATATTCAGATCATTCAGTGCTGGCAACTGGCCCGTTATTAATTCCAAATTAGTAGCTAATATTGTCTTTCAATTAATCAAAGTCTGAGTACTTTTGATACTTTAAATACTTGGGATATATGATCGTGTACAGGCAGATGTGATTAGTGCATCTTTGCATTGTATTACAGACATTGTGGCTGATGGGTCTGTTCCTGTGATGTGTTGTTCTATGTTCTTATGATTCTTTAGTCTGTTTTTGTTAGAGACACAACGCAGGAACAGGCCATTACGGCCCACCGAGCCCGCACCGACCAGCGATCCCCGCACATTAACACTGTCCTATGCACACTAAGGCCAATTTACATTTACACCAAGCCAATCAACCTACAAACCTGTACGTCTTTGGAGTGTGGGAGGAAACCGGAGATCTCGGAGAAAACCCACGCTGGTCACAGGGAGAACGTACAAACTCCGTACAGACAAGCACTCTAAGTCAGGATCGACCCCGGGTCTCCGGCGTTGTAAGCGCTGTAAGGCGGCAACTCTACCGCTGCGCCATCGTGTTGTAAAATTCTATCCCAAACTAACAATTTCCTTCCAAAAGTACAACAGCCTGCAGCATCATCGAGATTGTGGTCTCGTTTATTCCACTCGTGTTCTATCAGTCAGTAATGATGCATTAGGATGACATCCAGTCGGGGTAACAGAACCAAGATGATATTAGATAAAAATTACAGCTGAGACACTATTGTGATGCCATTTATTTTCATCAGCTAAAGACCACTTTCCAAAGTGATGCCTTTCTGTGCTGCACGATATTGATGCTCACCTGCTCTCGAAGAGACTTGCAATTCTCTGTAGCTGGTGTGTCCCTCATCAATATTCTGTGCGTGGAATCTGTTTGCTGACTCCAATACCTGCTGGCTTTATTTCTCTTCATCTTGCGAAATGATAAATTAAGCAATGACAAAGATATAAATAACCAAAATCCCTCAAACGTGTGTGTGTGTGTGTGTGTGTGTGTGTGTTCAAATGAGAGATCCTGAATTTATATTTTAATTATCCTTTAAGTTACACGTTGGTTTCTTACTTACAGAAGGGCGTGGTCTATCCACAGATCAGGAATGGACACGGTGCACCAGGAGGGACCATAGGTAGCAACAGAGGAATAGAATATAGAGGGAGATACAGGCTGGTAAAAAGAGAGAGAGAGGGGGGGGAGGGAGTAAAAGGAATGTCTTTAGTCAGAGGGTGGTGAATCTGTGGAATTCTGTGCCACAGAAGGCTGTGGAGGCCAAGTCAATGGATATTTTTAAGCCAGAGACAGATAGATTCTTGATTAGTACAGGTGTCAGAGGTTATAGAGGAGTCAGGGGGTATGGGGAGAAGGCAGGAACGGGGTACTGATTGAGAATGATCAGCCATGATCACATTGATTGGCGGTGCTGGCTCGAAGGGCCGAATGACCTCCTCCTGCACCTATTGTCTATTGTCTATTGTTATGGAGAGAAGGCAGGAGAATGGGGTTAGGAGGAAAAGATAGATCAGTCATGATTGAATGGCGGAGTAGACTTGGTGGGCTGAATGGCCTAATTCTGCTCCTATCACTTATGACCTTATGGGGGAGAGAGAGAGAGAGAGAGAGAGAGAGAGAGAGAGAGAGAGAGAGAGAGAGAGAGAGAGAGAGAGAGAGAGAGAGAGAGAGAGAGAGAGAGAGAGAGAGAGAGAGAGAGAGAGAGAGAGAGAGAGAGAGAGAGAGAGAGAGAGAGAGAGAGAGAGAGAGAGAGAGAGAGAGAGAGAGAGAGAGAGAGAGAGAGAGAGAGGGAGAGAGAGGGAGAGAGGGAGAGAGAGAGAGAGAGAGAGAGAAAAGAAAAAAAAGAAAAAAAAGAAAGTGGCACTGGACAAAAACGAGAGTGTGGACTGGACTTTGAAAATGATGCCAAAACATGGTGCCTCTTGCATTCGGGCTCAGGAGACTATTTCTGTACATTTGTTCATTGTTAATTGTATGGCAATGCTCTACTGGACTGGTTGTAAGAAAATAACTTCACTGTGTGTTAGCACTTCGCACATGTGACAATAAAAGCACCGTTGAAACAAAAAAAACAAAAAAAGGAGAGAGAGAGAGAGAGAGAGAGAGAGTAAACTGGAAGCTACAGGTTGGTTACCCTATGTGTGTGCATGAGAGATGTAGGCTAGTTAGTCTGACATCAGTTGAGAAACTACCGACACCTAATATTAGGAGATGGCAACCTCGGACTAACGTTAATCGTACTTTACTGGGCTTTATCTTGCACTAAACGTTATTCCCTTTATCCGGTATCTGTGCACTTGATACAGATGCAACTGTGAATGGCATGATTGTAATCATGTAGAGCCTTTTCGCTGACTGGAGGGCGTGCAGCGTAGGTTTACTAGGTTAATTCCCGGAATGGCGGGACTGTCATATGTTGAAAGACTGGAGCGACTAGGCTTGTATACACTGGAATTTAGAAGGATGAGAGGAGATCTTATCGAAACGTATAAGATTATTAAGGGGTTGGACACGTTAGAGGCAGGAAACATGTTCCCAATGTTGGAGGAGTCCAGAACAAAGGGCCACAGTTTAAGAATAAGGGGTAGGCCATTTAGAACAGAGATGAGGAGAAACTTTTTTAGTCAGAGAGTTGTGAATCTGTGGAATTCTCTGCCTCAGAAGGCAGTGGAGGCCAATTCTCTGAATACATTCAAGAGAGAGCTAGATAGAGCTCTTAAGGATAGTGGAGTCAGGGGGTATGGGGAGAAGGCAGGAACGGGGTACTGATTGAGAATGATCAGCCATGATCACATTGAATGGCAGCGCTGGCTCGAAGGGCCGAATGGCCTACTCCTGCACCTATTGTCTATTGTCTATTGTCTATTGATAGCGCCCAAGAAAAAGCTTCTCACTGTACCTTGGTACATGTGACAATAATAAACTAAACTAAACAAATGGTGCCTGCCCTGGCAGCTCGTTCCATGCACGTGAAATTACATTTGGTCACTTCGATCTAACTCTGGTTGTTACTTTAAAGGGATGAGTAATGTGAAGTTTGCAGCCAGCTGGGTAATTGCTTTGGCACTTTGGTCCATTCAATGTTAATAATATGCCCTTCCATTTTGAGATGATAATATCAGAACCACTGGTTACAGTTCCATGATATCTTTATGGTCTGTAAACCTGAGCATTGACACGTGCATCTCAGTTGTGATTCCACGGCAATCTGCCCACCGTACTGAAACTCTGTGCAAAAGGGACCTTTATTTCGTACTACCTGAGTAGGCAACGGTGGTGCAGCGGTGTAGTTGCTGCCTCACACCACCAGGGTCCCGGGTTTCTTCCTCACCACAGCTGTTGTCTGCACGGAGTTTCTACATTCTCCCCGTGACCCGCGTGGGTTTTCTCCAGGATCTCTGGTTTCCTCCCACACTCCAAAGACGCGCACGTTTGCACGTTAAATCGGCATCTGTAAAAATTGTAAATTGTCCCCAGTGTGTGTAGGATAGTGTTAGTGTTAGTGTGCGGGGATCGCTGGTCGGCGCAGACTCGTTGGGCCGAAGGGCCTGTTTCCGCGCCGTTACTCTAAACTAAACTACACTAAACGAAACTAAACTAAACTAAACAATAATAAACTAAACTAAACTAAACATATAAGATTATTAAGGGGTTGGACACGTCAGAGGCAGGAAACATGTTCCCAATGTTGGGGGAGTCCAGAACCGGGGGCCACAGTTTAAGAATAAGGGGTAGGCCATTTAGAACTGAGATGAGGAAAATCTTTTTCAGTCAGAGAGTTGTGAATCCGTGGAATTCTCTGCCTCAGAAGGCAGTGGAGGCCAAGTCTCTGAATGCATTCAAGAGAGAGCTAGATAGAGCTCTTAAGGATAGCGGAGTCAGGGGGTATGGGGAGAAGGCAGGAACGGGGTACTGATTGAGAATGATCAGCCATGATCACATTGAATGGTGGTGCTGGCTCGAAGGGCCGAATGGCCTACTCCTGCACCTATTGTTTAAAATTTTAAATTTAAATTTAAACTGAACCAAACCTCTTTAATTCCTTTAGCAAGCAACCTGATCGTGAATAAGAAATGGCCTGTGAACAGAGATGGAAATACTGCATAGTTGAGAGACTGCACATGATTAACATAGAAATGTCTTTTTACCAGTGACAGTGAATAATGTGCTCATTTGATGTACAGTAATTAAAATTGTATTCAGTTAGTGTGACAGAATGAAAATTGATTATAATTACCAGGGCTGATTGCAAAATGTAACTCTAACACCAGTGCCTGTGTTCGGCAATAGCTTGCATTCAAGTGAAGTGTGGTTGGTAAGATAAACAAATATAGTTTACAAATACAAATACCTTCTTCCAGGCCCTTTAGAGGCATGCAATTGAAGTGTTATGACTACCTATTAGCGGTAAAATGGGAACATATGCCAGGGAAAATGATTTAATGGCTTTTCAGAGGCTGTTCATCCATTTCACAATAGCAACCTGGTTTTATTTCTGTCAGAAGACCTTCATGCTGGTAATGCTTTTTACACGTTCACATTTTGAATTATCATTGAACATGGAACAGTACCATGCAGGGACAGGCCCTTTGAATCACAATGTTTGTGCTGAACATGATGCCAAGACCAACCCTTATCTGCATGCACATAATCCACATCCCTCTATCCCGTGCATATCCATGTGCTCACCAAAAAGTCTTTGAAATGCCTCTATTACATCTGTCTCCACCACCAACCCCAGCAAAGTGTTCCAGGCCCTCACCACCCTCTGTGTATAAAAGCCTGCCCCAAACATCTCACAGGACTGCACAGTGGTGCAGCGGTAGAGTTGCTGCCTCACAGCGCCAGAGACCCAGGTTTGATCCTGACTATGGGTGCTGTCTGTACGGAATTTGTACCTTCTCCCTGTGACCGCGTGGGATTTCTCCAAGTGCTTCGGTTTCCTCCCACACTGCAAAGGCGTACAGGTTTGTAGGTTAATTGGCTTCTGTAAAATTGTAAATTGTCCCTAATGTGTAGGATAGTGATAGTGTACGGGGTGATGGGCGGTCGGCGCGGACTCGGTGGGCCGAAGGGCCTGTTTCCGCGCTGTATCTCTAAATTAATCTCAACTAAACTGTGGGGTGGAAAAGCTTACACCGTGAATGACAGTTGTTGCCTTATTGCCGAAGATGAGAATGAACTGGTGATATATGATGTTAACCTATTGAAAGGAAATCCAGACTCTTCTGCAAATATGCAACGGATGTGAAATGTAAAAGGACTTTCTGACACCTGGTGGTTGGTGTAAACATGTGTTAAACTCACCCAGGTTATTTGTCTGCCTTGGAAATACTTAAAACTGGTAGTTTTTTGATTGTCGTTTGCGGAGATTTACAATTGGTGAGGACGGTAGATGGAGCCTCTCAATTCTTGTGCAGTTCTTCAAAGAGACCAAGGAAAAATTGGGCAAATTTGTATTGGATTGGTTCGGTTCAGTTTCAGTTTAGTTTATTGTCACGTGTACCGAAGTACGGTGAAAAGCTTTTGTTTGCTTGCTAGTCAGTCAGCGGAAAGACAAAACGTGATTGCACTCGAACCATTTACAGTGTATAGATAGCTGCTTGATAAGGGAATATCATCGTTAATGTTAAGAAATGTTGCTGTAGGAGTAGAGATTTAGGAATGTGGAGCGATTGTAATATGTGTTTTGTAGATCTGCTTCTGAGGCTAGCAGGTAAAGAGTCGCCTGGGTTGGGAGCCATCTTGGAAGCTTTGTTTAGACTCCAGTAGTTGAGGGAGAACCTGATAGATGTATAGAAAATTATGAAAGACATAAGGTAGCTGTTATATCTTTACCCTAAATGATGTACCCTTTATCCTTTATCTGTGCACTGTGGACTGTTGTACACCTTATCCTTTCACGCTTTCATTTCCTCCCGCCTAGACTACTGCAACTCCCTATACACTGGGATCAGCCAATCTTCCCTGTCCCGCCTGCAACTGGTCCAAAACGCCGCAGCGAGACTCCTGACGGGTACCCGTAAAAGGGACCACATCACCCCAATTCTGGCCTCTCTCCACTGGCTCCCTGTACGGTACAGAATCAACTTCAAGCTCCTCCTATTCACGTATAAAGCCCTAAATGGACATTCTCCCCCCTACATCAAAAATCTTCTAACCCCCCTCTCTAACTCCAGGTCCCTCAGGTCGGCCGACCTGGGGCTACTCACTATCCCGCGGTCTAGGCTTAAGCTCAGGGGTGACCGCGCTTTTGCGGTTGCAGCTCCTAGACTGTGGAACAGCATCCCTCTCCCCATCAGAACTGCCCCCTCCATCGACTCCTTTAAGTCCAGGCTCAAAACCTATTTCTACTCCCTAGCGTTTGAGGCTCATTGAGGAGGCGCTGTGAACTGTTTGCGTGCTACTGTATGTTTCATTTTTTTCCTTAGTACCTAATCAGATGTACAGCACTTTGGTCAACGTGGGTTGTTTTTAAATGTGGTATACAAATAAAATTGACTTGACTTGACTTGACTTTATCAGTGCACTGAGGACGGCTGGATTGTAATCATGTATAGTCTTATCATTGACTGGATAGCACGCAACCAAAAGTTTTTCATTGTACCTCGGAACGCACGACAATAATAAACTACACTAAAACTAAACTGGACAGTTAGAACCTTATTCCCCAGGGTGCCAATTGGCTTGGCATAACTTAAAGGGCAAATTTTAAAGGAAATGTACAGGGCATGTTTTTTAATAAAGTCATGAGAGGAATAGATGACGGTAAATGCACAGTCTTTTACCAAGGGTAGGGGAACCCAGAACTGGAGGACTTTAAGTGGAGAATGTACAGACAACATCCGTAGTCAAAATCGAACCTGGTTCTCTGGCGCTGTAAGGCAACAACTCTACCGCTGCGCCCATAGTTGAGGTCACATGAAATTTAAAATAATGCTCACCCTCAGCTTTTAATGGCTGTCCGGAAAAAATACATGAATACTGAAAATCGCAAACAAGAGGAGAAAATGCTGGAAATGCTCAGCAAGGTTGGGCAGCATCTGTGGAGAGAGAAATAAGGTTAACTTTTCAGTGCCTCTATCGAACGTGATCCAGTTCAAATGAGATCTGACAAATAATGATCGGCCTCTCTCCATTTCATCCCCTTGTCAGCACAAATGAAATCTGGATTCGAAGAACAGTTCTACGAAACCATTCAGATATTGCTGCCGGAATATTCTGCTTCCATTTACAACAACGTGTGCACTTAACCAACATAAGATTTGAAACAAATGCAAGCCTTTTGTTTCGAACCAGCGAAAATATATTGGGTACAAACAGCTACTCAGAAAGTGTCAGCTCACGACAATGAGGGAGCAATGAGAAATGGGGTTTGTTCTATGTTTTCCAAACCAGTTGTTTTCAATGATATCAAACAGTAGAGCAGCCAGTTGCTGGAGCGGTGGAAATGCATGGACTCTGAATAAATTGTCACTTTGAATTACATGTATAGTCCTATCTTTGACTGGGCAGCACGCAATCAAAAGCTGTTTTTTGTACCTCGGAACGCGCGACAATAATAAACTACACTAAACCAAACTGGACAGTCAGATCCTTATTCCCCAGGGTGCCAGTTGACTTGGCATGACTTGAAGGTGAGAGGTGCACATTTTAAAGGAGGTGTACAGGGCCTGTTTATAGAAGTTAGTGGGTCCATGGAGCATGCTGCCTGGGGTGGTGGTGGGGACAGGTACGTTAGTGGTACTTAAAAGACTTTTGGACAGCCACATGGATATTTTAGATTTTTAGATTTAGATTTAGAGATACAGCACAGAAACAAGCCCTTCGGCCCACCGGGTCCGCGCCGCCCAGCGATCCCCGCACACTAACATTATCCTACACCCACTAGGGACAATTTTTACATTTGCCCAGCCAATTAACCTACATACCTGTACGTCTTTGGAGTGTGGGAGGAAACCGAAGATCTCGGAGAAAACCCACGCAGGTCACGGGGAGAACGTACAAACTCCGTACAGTACAGCGCCCGTAGTCAGGATCGAACTTGAGTCTCCGGCGCTGCATTTGCTGTAAGGCAGCAACTCTACCGCTGCGCCACCGTGCCGCCCTTATGCAGTGGATGGAGGTATAGGGGTTACATGCAGGTAGATAAGTGGATGGTCTTGGCATGTGTAGGAAGGAACTGCTTTGGGTTATGCCGAAGATAGACACAAAGTGCTGGAGTAATTCAGCGGGTCAGGCAGCATCTCTGCAGAAAAGGAATAGGTGACGTTTTGGGTTGGAACCCTTCTTCAGTGAAAGATAGAGGTGGGGGGGGGAAGGGGGAACTAAAGGCTAGAAAAGTCCGGAACAAATCAGAACCGGCAACAGATGATATCAGGAAGGACGGAGTCCATAATGGTCCATTGTTGGCTGGGGAAGATGTGCTAAAGAGAGAGATTTAAGGATGTGACGTGGGACCTGGTGGGATGACTAGGATAGGGGAGAGGGGAGAAGGTGGGAGGGGAGGGGAGAGGAGAGGAGTCTTGGAATCATTTTCAACACCGACACTGCGGGCCTGTTCCCACACTGTACCGGTCCATGAAGATAGACATGAAAAGCTTTAGACTCCATATCTCTCTACATCACCATCGATATCTCTCGTTTCCCTCTCCCCTAATTCTCAGTCTGCAGAAGGGTCTCGACCCGAAACGTCACCTATTCCTTTTCTCCGTAGATGCTGTCTGTAGGGTTGCCAACTGTCCCTTATTAGCCGGGACATCCCATATATTGGGCTAAATTGGTTTGTCCTGTACGGGACCACCCTAGTCCCTTGTTAGACCCAGGGGGCGCTGTGGACCAGGACAGTGTAGGCCCAGACAGTGTAGGCCCAGAGGCCTGGGCTCCGCCTAACGGAGATTGCATAACAACCTGCCTCCCGGCCCAGGCGACCGCCATTGATGCAGCGGGAGCACGTGGGGCGCAGGGCGGTGACATCACTTTGTCCCTTATTTGGAAATGAGATAGTTGGCAACCCCTAGCTGTCTGGCAAACTGAGTTCCTCCAGCTTTTTGTGCCTTTTTGTGCAGTTCCTTCCTGTTCTGTTCCATGTTCTATGTTGTATTAGCTTGTGCCAGGCTTTGCCCTCCTCTGCAATAGCAGCCCACTATCCCAGGGTCATCCCATCCAGCACAAGCTTTGGCCAGCATTTGATGGAAGATCATTTCTCGAGTTCACACCGACCATCTGCACAAGTTTGTGGCTGGGCTCTGAACTGAAATCTAATCTTTGACTGCCATCTGGTGGACGGTTGCAATTTGCAGAGCACAAAGTGGGCAGGGACTTTAGCAAAGTCAGAAGAAGGGTCTCGACCCGAAACGTCACCCATTCCTTCTCTCCAGAGATGCTGCCTGACCCGCTGAGTCACTCCAGCCTTTTGTGTCTATCATCAAAAGATTTGCTAGGTAAATCAGACGTGGTTTATCCTGCTGGGACCCACGCTCATTCACTCATCAGTTCTAGTTGTCCACTTGATGTTCAGTAAGGGAGGATTGGACCCTTCCTTTTGTGGTGGATGG
Organism: Rhinoraja longicauda; assembly: GCF_053455715.1. Classification (NCBI taxonomy): domain Eukaryota; kingdom Metazoa; phylum Chordata; class Chondrichthyes; order Rajiformes; family Arhynchobatidae; genus Rhinoraja; species Rhinoraja longicauda. The sequence goes on from NC_135969.1 coordinate 39,306,056, forward strand.
CCGATCAAATTCGGCTTCAATAACCTCTTGCGTTGCATGGAAACAGGTCCTTTGGCCCACCAAGTCCAAGTTGACCATCCATCACCTGTTCACACTCGGTCTCTGTTATCCCACCTTTATATCCGCGCCCTACACATAACGGGAAATTTCCAGAGGCCAATTAACCTACAAACCCACACATTTATTTTAATTTAGGGGTCAGTTGAGTTTGGTTTGATTTAGATTAGTTTAGTTCAGAGATACAACATGGAAACGGACCCTTTCAGCCCAACAAGACAAAGCCAAACATCGATCACCTGTTCACACTGGTTCTATGTTCTCCCACTTTCCCCCTTATACTGGGGACAATTTACCGAGTCCATTTGACTTACAGCCCACACGCTTTTGGGATGTGGAAGGATACCGAGCACCCGGAGGAAACCCACGTGGTCATGGGGAAGAACGTACAAACTCCACATGGACAGAGCCCAAAATCTGGATTGAACCCAATCCTCTGTCTCTGTGAGGCAGCAGCTCCACCAGCTGCACCAATGGGCCACCTTTATATTAACATGTGATCAGAGCCACAAATATGAGTCAACCTTGGGGTTTGATGCAGGCTATGTTTCTGACATCTGACCAGTTCATTGCTACTTTTTTTCTGTCCATCTCGTGCGCAATAAAACATCCTTCTGACACAATCTTTGTGGGAGCCAATGGATATTTTTAAGGCAGAGATAGATAGATTCTTGATTAGTACGTGTGTTATGGGAAGAAGGCAGGAGAATGGGGTTAAGAGGGAGAGATAGATCAGCCATGATTGCATGGTGGAGTACCTGATGGGCCGAATGGCCTCATTCTGCTCCTATTGCTTATTATGAACTTCTGAGTGAGACTGTATTATGCAAAGGGAAATAGACTCATAGAGAGTCAGGTGATTAATTTTAAGTCCAAAACCGTAGAACATAGAACAGCAGAGACGAAATGTGTAGGAAGGAACTGCAGATGCTGGTTTAAACCGAAGATAGACTCAAAATGCTGGAGTAACTCAGCGGGACAGACAGCATCCCTGGAGAGAAAGAATGGGTGATGTTTCGGGTCAAGACCCTTCTTCAGACTGAAGTCACGGGAAAGGTAAAAACGATAGATATAGAAGATGATGTAGAGAGATAAAGAACGATGAATAAAGTACAGCACCAGGCCCTTCAGTCCACAATCCACGTGCTGAACATAATGCCATGATAAACTAATCTCGACTGTCCATATAGACAATAGACAATAGGTGCAGGAGGAGGCCATTCGGCCCTTTGAGCCAGCACCACTATTCAATGTGATCATGGCTGATCATTCTCAATCAGTACCCCGTTCCTGCCTTCTCCCCATACCCCACTGACTCCGCTATCCTTAAGAGCTCTATCTAGCTCTCTCTTGAATGCATTCAGAGAATTGGCCTCCACTGCCTGCTGAGGCAGAGAATTCCACATATTCACAAGTCTCTGACTGATAAAGTTTTTCCTCATCTCAGTTCTAAATGGCCTACCCCTTATTCTTAAACTGTGGCCCTTTGTTCTGGACTCCCCCAACATTGGGAACATGTTTCCTGCCTCTAACGTGTCCAACCCCTTAATAATCTTATACCTTTCGATAAGATCTCCTCTCATCCTTCTAAATTCCAGTGTATACAAGCCTAGTCGCTCCAGTCTTTCAACATACGACAATCCCGCCATTCCGGGAATTAACCTGGCAAACCTACGCTGCACGCCCTCAATAGCAAGAATATCCTTCCTCAAATTTGGAGACCAAAACTGCACACAGTACTCCAGGTGCGGTCTCACTAGGGCCCTGTACAACTGCACACAGTACTCCAGGTGCGGTCTCACTAGGGCCCTGTACAACTGCACACAGTACTCCAGGTGCGGTCTCACTAGGGCCTTGTACAACTGCACACAGTACTCCAGGTGCAGTCTCACTAGGGCCCTGTACAACTGCACACAGTACTCCAGGTGCAGTCTCACTGGGGCCCTGTACAACTGCAGAAGGACCTCTTTGCTCCTACACTCATGATCCATATCCCACCATTCTCTGCATACCCGTGATGTCCAAAAGCCTCTTAAATGCCACGGTCGTATCTGCCTCCACCACCACCATCTCTGGCAGCATAATCAGGTTTTGCTGAGGTAGGCAAGTGGGAATCATCACCCTCAATTGCTGGGGATTACATTCGGTAAAATGGCTCCGCAAATGCCCTCTCCACAGAGAGTTGTGAATCTGTGGAATTCTCTGCCTCAGAAGGCAGTGGAGGCCAATTCTCTGAATGCTTTCAAGAGAGAGCTGGATAGAGCTCTTAAGGACGGCGGAGTCAGGGGGTATGGGGAGAAGGCAGGAACGGGGTACTGATTGAGAATGATCAGCCATGATCACATTGAATGGCGGTGCTGGCTCGAAGGGCCGAATGGCCTCCTCCTGCACCTATTGTCTATTGTCTATTGTCTATTGTCCTCGTTGGGTTCCGTTGGATGATGCCTTTGATGCTCCTTGATTATCCATTGCACTTGCCTCGAGAAACGGAGACGCAAAGAACTGCAGATGACAGTTTTTCCCCAGCTGTTATCAGGCAACAACCACTGCCCGAGAGCGGTCCTGAACTACTATCTACCTCATTGGAAACCCTCGGACTATCTTTGATCGGACGTTACTGGCTTTACCTTGCACTAAATGTTATTCACGTTAGCCGTCTGCAGTCACTGATTCTCCGCCCGCTAAACTCTCGCTCATGATACTGATTAAATTTCACCTTGCCCTAGCTAACAATATTGTTCTACATTCCCAGGAGACAAAGTCCAATGTCTGCAATGGGCAGGGGTATATAAGACAGGAACCTAGTCTGTGGAAGGACTGTTCAGAAATCTGGTTTATATCGAAGATAGACACAAAATGCTGGGGTGACTCAGCAGGTCAGGCAGCATCTGTGGAGAGAAGGAACGAGTGACGTTTCAGGTCGGGACCCTTCTTTGAACCACTTTATCCTGCCCTTCCTCTCTTCCAGCCTTCTTCCACCCCTACAATCAGTCTGAAGAGGTGTCCTGACCCAAAACATCACCTCCCCACTTTCTCCAGAGATGCTGCCTGACCCGCTGAGTTACTCCAGCACTTTGTGTCCTTATCTGACAACAGAAGCCTGTCAATGGAGCTACCAAAGGGAGGGAGATTGGAGAACCTCATGGATCAGATGAACAATTAGCTCATGCCCACCCTGACCACTGTTCACCAGTACAGCTCCTCCACGTGGCTGTTTTGAGAGCAGCTAACAGCTCTGGACAGTGATCTCTTTAAAACTGACATGGGTTTAAAGTCAGCCTGCATTTTAAACGCTGTGGCACTGCAGGAGACACTGACGGGTCTTGTAGACGTCCTCAAGACCTCCAGCCTGTGGGGCAATAGACAATAGACAATAGGTGCAGGAGGAGGCCATTCGGCCCTTCGAGCCAGCACCACCATTCAATGTGATCATGGCTAATCATTCTCAATCAGTACCCCGTTCCTGCCTTCTCCCCATACCCCCTGACTCCGCTATCCTTAATGCTCTATCCAGCTCTCTCTTGAAAGCATTCAGAGAATTGGCCTCCACTGCCTTCTGAGGCAGAGAATCCCACAGATTCACAACTCTCTGACTGAAAAAGTTTTTCCTCATCTCAGTTCTAAATGGCCTACCCCTTATTCTTAAACTGTGGCCCCTGGTTCTGGACTCCCCCAACATTGGGAACATGTTTCCTGCCTCTAACGTGTCCAACCCCTTAATAATCTTATACGTTTCGATAAGATCTCCTCTCATCCTTCTAAATTCCAGTGTATACAAGCCTAGTCGCTCCAGTCTTTCAACATATGACAGTCCCGCCATTCTGGGAATTAACCTAGTAAACCTACAATGCACGCGGGTTGTAAAGAAAGCAGCCGGGTACACCATCAGGGCCAGACATTTACCAAGGGCTCTCAGAGGGTGAGGGATCTTCTGACATCGGCAAAGATGGCGTCCAACCCAGGTGACTCTTTGCGTGCTAGCCACAGAAACTGATCTACGATCACATATTGCATTTGCTCCTTACTCTTAAATCTCTACACCTACGGCAACATTTCTTACTTTAGCTATAAGAAAATAACTGCAGATGCTGGTACAAATCGAAGGTATTTATTCACAAAATGCTGGAGTAACTCAGCGGGTCAGGCAGCATCTCGGGAGAGAAGGAATGGGCGACGTTTCGGGTCGAGACCCTTCTTCAGACTGATGTCTTCTTAAAGTCCTCTCAGATCTGTATTCCCACATCATGTATTTGTACAGTGTGGACGGCTCGATTGTAATCATGTATTGTCTTTCCGCTGACTGGTTAGCACGCAGCAAAAGCTTTTCACTGTACCTCGGTACACGTGACAATAAATGGAACTGGACTGAACTGAGATTACAGTGTCACTGGGGTGATGGGGCCCGAGGAGGTGCATCGAACTTCTTCTTTCCTTTTTTTCTGAGTCTGAAGAAGGGTCTTGACCCGAAACGTCACCCATTCCTTCTCTCCAGAGATGCTGCCTGTCCCGCTGAGTTAAGGGCCTGTCCCACTTAGGCGATTTTAAGGCGACTGCCGGCGACTAGGCTGTCGCCGAACGTTCGCCGGGGTGTCGCGGGCATGATCGTGAGGAGTCTTCCAAAGATCGAAGTGGATCTCGGCGCATCGCCGACAAATCAAACGGTTTGAAATCTCTCGGCAACAGCTGGCTTTTCGCCAGGTATCGTTACTTATTGCGGGCGCTGTCGCATGCTGTCCCCAGGTTTGATAGGTTCTCTTAAGATGCATTTAGAAGCACATTATATTAAAATAAGTAAAGTCATTTCAAAATACCATAAAATGCTTGTGTTTAACCAATTTATTTACCGTCAGGACATTTGACAGGTAGATTGGAGGCGACAGTTTGACGGTCAGGTAAGTGTGGGAATTTTCGCGATGTTTTTGGCCTCAGCCATTACATTTAAAGTGGGCTCCAAACCCAGATATGCAACCCAGAAACCAGATGTACATCTCCCTTACATTTTCAAAGAATGCCCACACACTTTTCACAAAAATTCACTTAACCACATTAAAAAAAAAAAAAATTTAATACAGCTATTAGTAAACTGGAAGTAAATCCAGTTTATTCCTTGTTACAGTGAAGCTTGGTTTTTAAGTAACCCGTACAAGATGTTATAGATCAAAACTCTCAAGTACTTACCGACTTGTCAGTGATTTCAGCGAAAACCAGGATGCCGGAGAAGCATTGACAGCGTGGGAATTTCCGCGATGTTTCAGAAGACGCTGTAATCTCGACCTGACTCGGCATTGTCATGGTCATTGTCGTGGTCATTGTCATGGTCATTGTCGTGGTCATTGTCGTCGGGTAAAAGAAAAGTTTGGCGATCTGCTCCGACTTTGACAGTCGCCGGCAGTCGCCAAAAAGATCGCCTAAGTGGGACAGGACCTTAACTACAGCATTTTGTGTCTATGGTGTAAACCAGCATCTGCAGTCCCTACCCACACAGATCTATATAAGGTGTGGACATTGGATAGCTAAATAATAAAAAGAAAACATATCTAAACTTGAGCTGAATCTGCATCATGCTGATGAATAAATAATAACATCTCAGTCCGCCTAAACCTACCCGATCTCCCGGTTGCTAAACATTTCAACTCCCCCTCCCATTCCCACACTGACCTTTCTGTCCTGGGCCTCCTCCATTGTCATAGTGAGGCTCAGCGCAAATTGGAGGAACAGCATCTCATATTTCGCTTGGGTAGTTTACACCCCAGCGGTATGAACATTGACCTCTCTAACTTCCTTTCCCTCTCTCTCCATCCCTCCCCCCTCCCCTTTCCAGTTCTCCGACCAGTCTGACTGTCCTCGTTTATATTTTATCTCTGTTTGCTTTCTTGTTAACTTCTCCTAGTTAACAATGATCCATTCTACATTTTTCCCCCATGATCTCCGTCCCCTTTGTCTCGTTTTCACACCGCACACTTCCTAGTCGCTGTATCTCCCTCTCTCCTGCCTCTCAGTCTGAGGAAGGGTCTCGATCCGAAACCTCACCCATTCATTCCTTCTCTCCAGAGATGCTGCCTGTCCCACTGAGTTACTTCAGCATTTTGCGTCTATCTTCGGTGTAAACCAGCATCTACATTTCCTTCCTCCAACAATAAATAATTAATGTTGGAATGAAGGAAATCTTTGCATATTTTCTCAGTGATGTTACCCTGCAATTAAATCACTCATTCGTGTTCTGACACCAGATTAAATCAATTAAACAGAGAGACAAGTCAGACAGAGAGACAAGTCTTAAACAGAGAGACAATTAAACAGAGAGACAAGTCTTTAACTTATATATAAAGAACATTAGACAAATGAGCCGATAAACCATGTGATTTTACATGTTTGACACAATAGACAATAGACAATAGGTGCAGGAGTAGGCCATTCAGCCCTTCGAGCCGGCACCGCCATTCAATGTGATCATGGCTGATCATTCTCACACAGGTACTGCATAGGAAAAAAAACTGCAGATGCTGGTTTAAATCGAAGATAGACGCAAAATGCTGGAGTAACTCAGCGGGTCAGGCAGCATCTCAGGAGAGAAGGAATGGGTGACGTTTCGGGTCGAGACCCTTGTTCAGACTGATGTCAGGGGAGGGGGCGGGACAAAGATAGGCTGTAGTCGGAGACAGGAAGACAGGTGGGATAGAGGGAGGAAACAGGGACTACCTGAAGTGACCCGCTGAGTTACTCCAGCATTTTGTGTCTAACTACAGGCACTGCTCCATCCTGTCAGTAATGCAGGAACTGGGCAGTAGATGGCAGCAACGGTTCAGTTTCAGTTTGATCAAAACTGCTATTTATCCGTGATTGAGCTTGATTGATTGATACAGAAAGCTGGAGTAACTCAGCGGGACAGGCAGCATCTCTAGAGAGAAGGAATGGCTGACGTTTTGTGCCGAGACCCTTCCTCAGACCCCCGAATGCTACTTTACTGTCACATGTACATTCGGTGAAATTCTTTGTTTTGCATACAATAGACAATAGGTGCAGGAGGAGGCCATCCGGCCCTTTGAGCCAGCACCGCCATTCAATGTGATCATGGCTGATCATTCTCAATCAGTACCCCGTTCCTGCCTTCTCCCCATACCCCCTGACTCCGCTATCCTTAAGAGCTCTATCTAGCTCTCTCTTGAATGCATTCAGAGAATTGGCCTCCACTGCCTTCTGAGGCAGAGAATTCCACAGATTCACAACTCTCTGACTGAAGCATTTTACACACGTATGCAAAGAGTCGCCACAATTAGCACGCTGACAAAGCTACAAAAGTATTCAATGTCGGCCCAACGTAGGCCCTTTTCCATTTTGTTTTACGGCTTCAAACTACCTTTACAGTCTACCATTCTATCGCCCTTCAATATCTCTGGAGAAAAGGAATAGGTGAGGCTTCGGGTCGAGACCCTTCTTCAGACTGAGAGTCAGTCTGAAGAAGGGTCTCGACCTGAAACGCCATCTATTCCTTCTCTCCGGAGATGCTGCCTGACACGCTGAGTTACTCCAGCTTTTTGTGTCTATTTTCGGGTTTAAACCAGCATTTGCAAATCCTTCCAACAGTGAAAAGCTACTTGTCGCATGCTCTCCAGTCCATGAAAAGACTGTACATGATTACAATCAAGCATGATTACACAGATATGGGGAAAAGGGAATAATGTTTAGTGCAAGATAAAGTCCAACAAAACCCGATTAAAAATAGTTTAAGGTTCTCCAATGAGGTAGATGGTAGGTCAGAACTCACTCTAGTTGGTGGTAGGACGGTTCAATTGCCTGATAACAGCTGGGAAGAAACTGTTCCTGAATCTGGACTGATTCTGTCAGTAGGAGAAATGTTTATGAAGGAACTGCAGATGCTGGTTTAAACCAAAGATCGACACAAAATGCCGGAGTTACTCAGTGGGACAGGCAGCATCTCTGGAGAGAAGGAATGGGTAACCTTTCGGATCGAGACCCTTCTTCAGACTGTCTTCAGACCGTCACCCACTCCTTCGCTCCAGAGATGCTGCCTGTCCCGCTGAGTTACTCCAGCATTTTGTGTCTTTCGGGTCAGTAAGAGAGTCTGAGTGTGAGACACAGATTGCTTCTCTACCCCGACTGCACTATTCTCACCTCACACTAATCATTAAAATAAAATTTAAAATGTATTATCCTAATTACATGCACGGTGGCGCAGCGGTAGAGCTACTGCTTCACAGTGCCAGGGACCCGGGTTCGATCCTGACCATGGGCGCTGTCTGTACGGAGTTTGTACGTTTTCCCCGTGACCGCGCGTGTTTTCTCCGAGATCGGTTTCCTCCCGCACTCCAAAGACGTGCAGTTTTTTTAGGTTAATTGGCTTGGTATAAATGTAAAGAAAATGTTGGGTAGTGTTAATGTGCGGGGATCGCTGGTCGGAGCGGACTTGGTTGGGCTGAAGGGCCTGTTTCAGCGCTGTGTCTCTAAACCAAACAAAATTAAACTAGTAGGTAGACACACAATGCTGGAGTAACTCAACGGGTCATGCAGCATCTCAAGAGAGAAAGAATGGGTGACGTTTCGGGTCTCGATTCCTTCTCTCCTGAGATGCTGCGTGACCCGCTGAGTTACTCCAGCACTTTGTGTCTACCTTCGATTTGAACCAGCATCTGCAGTTTTTTTCCTATAAATTAAAGTAGTGCGTGGGGACCGCTGGTCGACTGGGTCTCGGTGGGCCAAAGATTCTGTTTCTGCACTACATCTCTAAACTAGACTAAACTGAAGAACAAAAAATAATTCAAGTTGTCAGGTGCTTTGGGGCGTTCCATCATTTGGTTCATTGTGGTGTAAGAAAATAACTGCAGATGCTGGTGCAAATCGAAGGTATTTATTTCACAAAATGCTGGAGTAACTCAGCAGGTCAGGCAGCATCTCGGGAGAGAAGGAATGGGTGACATTTCGGGTCGAGACCCTTCTTCAGACTGAAGAAGGGTCTCGACCCGAAATGGTTCATTGTGGTAGTTATTTGCTTTAATTTGCATTTATGTCACAATTAGGTTTTTTTCATTGCCTTAAAATTATTACTTTGGTTAAAAATGAAGTCGGGTCTCATCAATATTTTATTCCCTGTTGCTAATGGCAACGGGAACATTCTTACAAAGAGTTGCTTACATCATTCAACTTTCCCACTCCACTGTTGGGTGACAGTGACTCTTTAATACACTAATGGTCTCTCATTAAACTATAATTTAAAAGCAATTAATGTAGCTTCAAGGGAAATGAAAAATGAGTGATGGTAATTACCTATTAACGTGCATAATTAGACTAAATGGTAAACTGTTTGATCATTTTGGAAATATTTCTCAAACACGCTGAAAGATGTGGTTTCAAATGCTCATCATTGTGCTATCAGCTCAGGTGTACACTCTCAAAGTGAAGCTAGATGCCCGGGTTCATTAGATCGTAACTCATAGGAGCTATAATTATAACTCATAATTCGGCCCGTCAAGTCTACTCCGCCATTCAGTCATGGCTGATCTATCTCTCCCTCCTAACCTCATCCTCCTGCCTTCTCCCCATAACATCTGACGCCCGTACTCATTAAGAATCTACCTACTTCTGCTTTAAAAATATCCACTGACTTGGCCTCCACAGCCTTCTGTGGCAAAGGATTCCACAGATTCACCACCCTCTGACTAAATGACATGATTCTAATTTTTAAATATACCTTTTCTTTGCGTAAACAACTCTTTACGCTACAACTTGATAAAGTTGACCTAACATCAGATGATGTAGTTATTCAGCTGGGAAATTACATTACAGAATCAAAAGCTCTTTTTTATATCCACGCAAAATAGTCTTCAATGCTGTATTAATCTTTGATTCCATTAACTAAGAAATTGAATGAATGATTGAATGAATGAATGAATGAATGAATGAATGAATGAATGAATACTTTGAATTGAATACTTTATTGTCACATGTGACAAGTCGCAGCAAAATTCTTTGCTTGCGTACCCAAGGTATGCAAATAGTCGCCACACGAAGGGCGCCGACAAATTTACAAAGTATCCTTGCCGGGACCTTCTTTGTTCTTTCCCCCCTCCCCCCTCATGGCTGTCCCCCCACACCAGGTACTCCTTTGTTATTCCCCACCCTCCCCAATTATGCGCCAAAATAAAATGGCGACATAAACAATTGAAGTGGTTTCAAATCCAGGGAAAACCAATTCATTTGTTAATTTAAAAATGGCATCTGGTACCTATGTCTTAAGGTACAAAACAATGTATGACTGTTTATGTTGCTATTTCCTTTTGGTGCATAATTTCTTAGTTAATGGAATCAAAGAATGGTACAGCATTGAAGACCATTTTCCCAAGGTACTGATGGAAGGACTATCAGTTCATCCCGTGCAACAAGTAGGGCGGCACAGAGTTGCTGCCTCTCAGCCCCAGAGACCCCGGTTCGATCCTGACCACGGGTGCTGTCTGTGCGGAGTTTGTACGTTCTCCCCGTGACCGCCTGGGTTTTCTCCGGGTGCTCCGGTTTCCTCCCACACTCCAAAGACGTGCAGGTTTGTAGTTTAATTGACTTTGGTAAGTTGTGCTAATTGGCCCTAGCATGTAGGATAGTGCTAGTGTCCGGGGACTTGTGGGTCGAACGATCTGTTTCCACTCTGTATCTCTAAACTAAACATTGAAAGATTCTGATATACACATCGCTTGCGTATGCTGCTGCATCGAGTTAATATTCTACGCATTATTAGTGCTTCAGGGATCATCTCCAAATATTATTGTTGATATTGTCCACCTTTTATTATGAACCATGCTTGATTTTTCTGAAGAAGAGTCACGACCCGAAACGTCACCAATCCATTTTATCTATACCTCTGTAACATGTGGAGGAAGGAACTGCAGATGCTGGTTGAAACGAAAGATAGACACGAAATGTTGGAGTAACTCAGTCTGAAGAAGGGTCTTGACCCAAAACGTCACCAGCTCCTTCTCTCCATAGATGCTGCCTGTCCCGCTGAGGTACTCCAGCATTTTGTGCCTACATCTGTCATGTGCTGTAAACTTCTATTTCTATTACCGTTCCTGGCACTAGGGCCTCAGCTGCTTCCAACACCTGAGCAAAAACAATTGTCCTCAATTCATTTCTGATCCTTCTATCAATTGCCGTGATTCTGTGCTGCCTCATTACCTGCGCCCATTGAGAGAGGATATATATCCTAATCTATCCACTGTCCTTTATCGAGCAAACACATGCGAAAATAGGATGGAGCTAATGATAAATCCAAGAACGACCGAATGGTGAAAGGCCTGGATGGAGTGGATGTGGAGAGGATGTTTCATCCATTGGGAGAGTCTAGGACCAGAGGCCATAGCCTCAGAATTAAACGATGGAGTGGATGTGGAAAGGATGTTTCATCCAGTGGGAGAGTCTAGGACCAGAGGCCATAGCCTCAGAATTAAACGATGGAGTGGATGTGGAGAGGATGTTTCATCCAGTGGGAGAGTCTAGGAACAGAGGCCATAGCCTCAGAATTAAAGGACCAACCTTTAGGAAGAAGATGAGGCCTTATTGTCACCGATAGCTGGAGTTTAATTTAGAGATACAGCCTGGAAACAGGCCCTTCGGGTCACCGAAGCCGTGCTAGCCAGCGATCCCCACACATCAACACTATACTACACGCATGAAGGACAATTTTACATTTATACCAAACCTGTACGTCTTTGGAGTGTGGGAGGAAACCCAAAGATCTTGGAGTTCACGGGGAGAACGTACAAACTCCGTACAGACAAGCACCCATAGTCGGGATGGAACCTGGGTCTCCAGTACTGCAAGCACTGTAAGGCAATAACTCTACCACTGCACCACCATGCCGCCCTTGGAGTTGATTTGTGATTCGATTTGCAAATAGTTTAGTAGCTCTGGAGTAATGAAGCTCTGACCCATGTATTTAATGCATGGATTTAAAAGATCCGTTCATTTATAAAATCGTCTATAATTGTTGCATTCGTCACAAATTGAACCAGGACTGGTGCTCTGATAACAACCTGTCCCTAAATACCACCAAGACCAAGGAGCTGATCATCAACTTCCGTAGGTCACACAACAGGGAATACGCCCCGATCTTTATCAACATGGACAGTGTGGAGAGAGTGTCCAGCTTCAAGTTTCTGGGCACTCACATTTCGGAGGACCTAACTTGGTCCAATAACACTGCTGCGCTGGTCAAGAAGGCACAACAACGACTGTTCTACCTAAGAACACTGAAAAGTCTGGTCTACCCCAACAGCTGCTGACGACCTTCTACCGCTGCACCATAGAGAGCATCCTAACGCATGGCATCCCTGTGTGGTATCTCAGCTGCAAGGAGGCAGAGAGGAAAGCTCTTCAGGGGGTAGTCCATAGAGCTCAGAGGACCATCGGAACACAGCTACCAGCCTTGGAGGGCACAACACACGATGCCTCAGAAAAACCACCAGCATCCACAAAGACTCCTCACACCCCTGCAACAGTCTGGTCGAACTCCTTCCATCGGGCAGACGTTACAAGGCCTTCTACGCCCGCACCTCCAGACTCAGGAACAGCTTCATCCCCAGGGCCATAGCTGCTATGAACCGGTCCTGTTGAGCCGGATGGTCACATCGCACAGTGAACCGGCACAGATCTACTTGCACTTTATTCTGTTTTAATACTGTTCTAATTTGTTTCATTGGGTTGTTTAAATTAATACTGACCAGCTAATTATTTATTGCATCGTATGGGAGGCACATTCCCAATCTCGTTGTACCCCTGTACAATGACAATAAAGGTATATTGTATTGTATTGTATTGTATTGTATTGCACTGAGGAAGACACGGAGTGCTGGAGTAACTCAGCGAGTCAGGCAGCATCTCTGGAGAACATGGATGGGTGACGTTTCAGGACAGGACCCTTCTAAGTCTCGACCGGAAGCGCCACCCCTCCACGTTCTCCAGGCATGCTGCCTGACCCAATGAGTTACTCCAGCACTTTCCAGCAACCTATCCCACCATCTGCAGCAGTTCCTGTGTCGGAAGGAACTGCAGATGCTGGTTTAAACCGAAGATAGACACTGAAATCTGGAGTAACTCAGCAGTTCAGACAACATCCCTGGAGCAAAGGAATGGGTGACGTTTCGGGTCGAGACCCATCTTCAGACGGTCTCGACCCGAAAGGACACCTATTCCTTTTCTCCAGAGATGTTGCCTGACCCGCTGAGTTACTCCAGCTTTTTGGGTCTACCTGCAGTTCCTTGTGTCTAAAAGGTCACTCAGAATTATTTTGTTGTGGTATCGTTTGCGTTCGAGGTGATTCCTAATACCAGTTTTATTTTGGCTTCAGGGTACAATGTTGCACTAAAGCCTGGTGAGGGGGCTCTTACGCTGAAGATGAAGCTTATTCGTATCTTTCATCCATTTGTTCTATGTACCCTCTATATCTCTCGTTTCCCTCTCCCCTGACTCTCAGTCTGAAGAAGGGTCTCGACCCGAAACGTCACCTATTCCTTTTCTCCAGAGATGCTGCCTGACCTGCTGAGTTGCTCCAGCACTATGTGTCTTTTTCTTAGCAAACCAGCAACCGCAGTTCCATATTTCCCACTGTAGGTGGCAGTATCTGACTGATAACATCATGGCCTGATCCAACAAATGCGATGCATAGGAACACAAGAGAATGCAGAGGCAGGTGGACACAGCCCAATCCACATGGCCATAGCTCCTTCCACCATTGAAAATCTGAACAAGGGTCTCAACCCAAAACGCCACCTATTCCTTCACTCCGGAGATGCTGCCCGTCCCGCTGTGTTACTCCAGTATTTTGTGAGTATTGTGAGTACTCCTGGAGTACTGTGTGCAGTTTTGGTCTCCAAATTTGAGGAAGGATATTCTTGCTATTGAGGGCGTGCAGCGTAGGTTTACTAGGTTAATTCCCGGAATGGCGGGACTGTCATATGTTGAAAGACTGGAGCGACTAGGCTTGTAGACACTGGAATTTAGAAGGATGAGAGGGGATCTTATCGAAACATATAAGATTATTAAGGGGTTGGACACGTTAGAGGCTGGAAACATGTTCCCAATGTTGGGGGAGTCCAGAACCAGGGGCCACAGTTTAAGAATAAGGGGTAGGTCATTTAGAACTGAGATGAGGAAAAACGTTTTCAGTCAGAGAGTTGTAAATCTGTGGAATTCTCTGCCTCAGAAGGCAGTGGAGGCCAATTCTCTGAATGCATCCAAGAGAGAGCTAGATAGAGCTCTTAAGGATAGCGGAGTCAGGGGGTATGGGGAGAAGGCAGGAACGGGGTACTGATTGAGAATGATCAGCCATGATCACATTGAATGGCGGTGCTGGCTCGAAGGGCCGAATGGCCTACTCCTGCACCTATTGTCTATTGTCTATTGTCAATTGTGTCTATCTTCAGTGTAAACCAGCCTCTGCAGTTCGAGAGCACCTGGTTTTGTGTCGGGGTCCAAAACATCGTCTGCCCATTCCCTCCACAGATGCCGCCCAGTCCGTATCACCAGCACGTCGTGTTTTGCTCGTGATTTCAGCGTCTGTATTTTCTTTCGTCACTCATTATCTTTGATAGTATAAGAAAATAACTGCAGGTGCTGGTACAAATCGAAGGCATTTATTCACAAAATGCTGGAGTAACTCAGCAGGTCAGGCAGCATCTCAGGAGAGAAGGAATGGGCGACGTTTTGGGTCGAGACCCTTCTTCAGACTGATCTCAAGGGGGCAGGACAAAGGAAGGATATAGGTGGAGACAGGAAGATAGAGGGAGAACTGGGAAGGGGGAGGGGAAGAGAGGGACAGAGGAACTATCTAAAGTTGGAGAAGTCAATGTTCATACCACTGGGATGCAAGCTGCCCAGGCGAAATATGAGGTGCTGTTCCTCCAATTTCTGGTGGGCCTCACTATGGCACTGGAGGAGGCCCATGACAGAAAGGTCAGACTGGGAATGGGAGGGGGAGTTGTTGCTCGGCCACCGGGATACACAAAATGCTGGAGTATCTGATAGTGTTTCTCAAAGAACTTCTTGCATTTAAAATGACCAGATGCAATCACGGGTTCGGGACAACAAAAGCAAAACCACTTTGCTTGATTCATCGGAGCTGTCCAGCTTTTCCCAGTCACCCTTCTCTCTCTCTCTCTCCAGAAACCTGCATGAACGTTCCTTGAAATATTCATCCATTCTCTTTCAAAACGTGTTTCCAAGACCACTTTCACAACTCTGACGTATCAATCAGATGGTGTTAATTTAATGCAGTCACACTTTCACATATTAGAGTGAAAAAAATCATGACCCATGTATTTAGAAGCACAACATGAGAGAGAACGTGTGAACTAGTGATGGCGTAGTTCTACCTCTGGGCTTCATCCGTGCTGACATGTTGACAAATCCCACATCCAACAGAATAGATCTCTCCCCACCCCCCCCCCCCCCCCCCCCCCCTCCACCCCACGCTAGTTGTCCTGCCAGTACCACTGTTCCCATCCACATATCCCTTTATCACCTCATTCTACATACAACAATACACCATTGTGGGCTCCACCTTTCCTTGGTCATCGGTGCCGGCATGATTCAGTTTGGTTTAGTTTAGAGACACAGCGTGGAAACAGACCCTTCGGCACATCCAGTGGTACTATTGCGACATCTACGAAACATTTGGACAGGTACATGGATAGATGAGGTTGAGAGGAATATGGGCGGAACGCAGGCAGGTGGGACTAGTGCACCTGGGACATGTTGGTCAGTGTGGGCAGGTTGGGCCGAAGGGCCTGTTTCCACACTGTATCACTCTACGACCCTATGAGTCCACACTGACCATCGATCATCTGTTCACACTACTTGTGCTTCTGTTCTCTCTGTTTGTTGTCGTTCCCCTGACTGGGGTCAATTGACAGGGCTCACCACGAGGAGGTCGACAACATGAGGCCCCCGCACAGGGGTCGGCCGGTTCAACGCCAACATGCATCGTTGGGGGTTGCATCCATCAGCAGCCTGCGTGTGTGGAGCAGACCAGCAAACAGCGCAGCACGTCGTGTTCGACTGCAATGTCCTCTGCCCCCCTGGTGGAGGGGTAGACCTCACGGCCCTCAACAACAGCACATTGCACTGGCTACAGCGCCTGGAGGGCGTGACATAACTCCTGCTGCCTCAAACGCAGGAAGAAGAAGGTCTGTCCACACTAGTTCTATGTTATCCCAGATTCTCATCCACTCTCTAAACACTGGGGGCAATTTACAGTGGTCAATTAACCTGCGTTAATTGAACCTGCACGTCTTTGGAATGCGGGATCAAACCGGAGCACCCAAAGAAAACGCACGCAGATCACGGGGAGAACGTGCAAACTCCATACGGACAGCACCCGTAGTCAGGATTGAACCCAGGTCCCTGGCGCTGTAAGGCAGCAGCTCTACCACTGCGCCCTAGTCAGAATCGAACCCGTGTCTCTGGTGCTGTCAGGCAGTAGCTCTACCACTGCGCCACCGTGCCGCTCGGTATTTTGAAGGAGGATTTTTGCTGCTTTATACCTTATTGGCTCGCTACAGGACATTCCCAGCCAACAAGATGGGCGGCACGGTGGCGCAGCGGTAGAGCTACTGCCTTACAGCACCAGAGACACGGGTTCGATCCTGACTATGGGTGCTTATCTGCACGGAGTCTGTACGTTCTCCCCGTGAGCTGCGTGGGCTTGGTGTAAATGTAAAATTGTCCATAGTGTGTGTGTAATAGACAATAGACAATAGACAATAGGTGCAGGAGCAGGCCATTCGGCCCTTCGAGCCAGCACCGCCATTCAATGTGATCATGGCTGATCATTCTCAATCAGTACCCCATTCCTGCCTTCTCCCCATATCCCCTGATGTTATGTGATGATGTGCGGGGATCGCTGGTCAGTGTGGACTGGGTGGCCGAAGTGCGTGTTTCTGCACTGTATCTAAAAACTAAACTAAACTAAATTAAATTAAGATGGAAGCAAGGTATGTATGTACATATTTCAGCAGTGGGAATGGATGCCAGACATCGCTGAGCAAAATACAGGTCTTTGGATCGGCGTGAAAGAGAAATATCCCTATTTAGGCATTTGAATTTTTCACTTTTCTCTACTGACTGGATACAGTAGCGTGAAAGTTGCAATACTCATCTGGAAGCCAGATGCCTGGACCTTTAACCTGGAGAAGTAAGTTGGGATTACAGTGCCACGTGAGGGGAATTTCAATCATTCCTTCACTCCGAAATAAAGAAAACAATCTCGGTACCAGTAACGATGGAAAACGTAAATTGGAGGAACAGCACCTCATATTTCGCTTGGGCAGCTTACACCCCAGCGGTATGAACATTGAATTCTCTACTTGCAAGTAACTTCATCGCATTCTCCAGAAACAGTAAAGTTCTCAACATTAAAGCGCCAGGAATTGCAATACATGCTGAAGGGACTGAACAAGGCCTGACCCTTTTGTCCTGGGCCTCCTCCACTGTCAGAGTGAGGCCACACACAAATTGGAGGAACAGCACCTCACATTTCGCTTGGCAGCTTGCAACCCAACGGCATGAACGTTGATTTCTTTCATTTCGAGTAACCCTTGCATTCCCTCTCTCCCTCACCTTCCCCACTATCGTCATCCTACTAGTTCCACTGTTCGCATCCCTGTTTCCTTTCATTATCGCCTCTTGCCCAGCCAACAATGGGCCATTGTGGGCTCCACCCATCAGTGGTCGTCTGTTGCCGGCCCTGATTTGTTCTGGCCTTTTACTCCCTCAAGTTCCCTCCTCCCTCATCTACTTTCAGTCCGAAGCGTCTCGACCCGAAACGTCACCCGAGATGCTGCCTGACCCGCTGAGTTACTCCAGGACTTTGAGTCTATCTACAATGAAACAACGAGATTGCCATTAAAAACACATCCAGATCTAGCAGTGGCACAGTGGTGCAACTGGTCGAGCTGCTGCCTCACAACGCCAGAGACCCGGGTGCAATCCTGACCTCGGATGCTGTCTTTCCACAGAGAATCTTTGCCAATCTTTTCTAGTCGATTCGTGTGCTGAGCATTAGCATTGGAAGGTCTATTTGCTAAAAATGGTAGCACAGTAAAGATGTCAGCGGGCCTACAATATGTTGCTGGAATAGGTTTCGACTGTGTGTTTGGTCCAACTGATTTAGGAGATGCTTCCTTCAGCAATCTCCAACCCTCGATGCTCATGCCCCTAAATTGACCGCTTATCCATAATTTACTCTTGAAGCCTTTCTGGTTTCTGTTCTGTTGCTGTGTTGCTGGTGGGCGAAATGTTGTACAAACCTCACAGCTGGGATTGCCAACTTTCTCACTCCCAAATAAGGGACAGAAGGTGACGTCACCGCCCCACGCCCCACGTGACCTCACCCAAGCCAGCGGCCACGTACTCCCGCTCCATCAATGGCGGCTGCCCGGGCCGGGAGGCGGGTTGATACGCAACCTCGGTTAGGCGGCACCCGGGCCTACACTGTCTGGGCCTACAGTGCCCGGGGGCCTACAGTGCCCGGGGGCCTACAGTGCCCGGGGGCCTACAGTGTCGAGGCTTACAGTGTCCGGGCCTACAGCATCCCCCCCACCGGGCTTATTACGGGACAAGGGCGGTCCAATTTAGCCCAATATATGGGATGTCCCGGCCAATACGGGACAATTGGCAACCCTACCCACAGCCCACTGTTCACACTGGCTTCAGTATTGTGGAGACATCCATTTGGTGGCTTCTTGCTGTGAAAACTCATTTTCTGTGCAGAATTCACACTGCTAGAAATGCTTTAGTTGGCTGTAGACTTGCATGGTGAGAGACTCTTCCCTTTTTCTGGCATTTAAAATGTTTTGAAGCAGTCTAGGGTAGAAACGTCACCCATTCCTTCTCTGCAGAGATGCTGCCTGACCCGTTGAGTTACTCCAGCAATTTATGTCTATCTCTAATGTTCTTCTTAGATGGGCACAAAATGCTGGAGTAACTCAGCGGGACAGGCAGCATCTCTGGAGAGAAGGAATGGGTGACGTTTCGGGTCGAGACCCATCTGAAGACGGTTCATGGCCCCAAACGTCACGCATTCCTTCTTTCCAGAGATGCTGCCTGTCCTGCTGAGTTACTCCAGCATTTTGGGTCTATCTTCAGTTTAAACCAGCATCTGCAGTTCCTTCCCATGTACACCAATATTCTTGCTGAATTACAACGCCCATTAATGCGCTCCTCATGGACAAAATGGAAGGGCCTTGAAGACATTTCTTGGCCTTCTGCACTCTCACTCCAAATTACCTGCCTTGCTTTGTTGCTTGGTCTGATATACCAGACGATTAGTCAGCATTTTTGTACTCAGTGCCTGATCCTCCCATTAATATTGTTTGCACAACTGGAGTTCTTCCAGACTGATGTGTAGAAAAGAACCGTAGGTGCTGATTAATGCATGAAAGGACACAAAGCGCCGGAGTAACTCAGCGAGTCAGGTAGCTTCTCCGGAGAAAATGGGTGGGTGACTGAAGAAGGGTCTGAAGAAGGGTCCCGACCCGAAATGTCACCTATTCTTTTTCTCCAACGATGCTGCCTGAGCCGCCGAGTTACTCCAGAACTTTGGGTCCATCTTCTTCCAGACTAATCCTGGTCCCCCACTGATCTCAATTGAACACTGAGCATCTGACTTCAGACTTTCATTGGCATTCAGTCCAAATTGATTGAACAAGTTTATTGAAACAGATTTAAGGGACTCATTGTGTGCTTAACAATTAACTGGCTGGAGCAAGATTGTGTATCGATCAATTCTCCTAGTGTACAAAGCACAGACTGAAAGCCCCAGAAAATAGTCTTTAGTCACTTACGTTAAACATACAACATATTTGCTCTCTGATTACAAAATTCAACCTCATTGATTTCAGTAAAATCTGGCTCGGAAGCAAATTTCTTTGCAGGAAATATTTGGTGAGAACTATATTTGGTGGAAACTTCGCCTCTTGCCCAATTTGCATTTTAATAAAATCATAGGTAGGAAAAAAAAACTGCAGAAGCTGGTTTAAATCGAAGGTAGACACAAAATTCTGGAGTAACTCAGCGGGTCAGGCAGCATCTCGTGAGAGAAGGAATGGGTGATGTTTCAGGAATGGGTGATGTCATCGGTCTCGACCCGAAACGTCACCCATTCCTTCTCTCCCAAGATGCTGGCTGACCCGCTGAGTTACTCCAGCATTTTGTGTCTATCTTCAATAAAATCATAGCTGTTCTTTAGCTCAGTGTCAGGTAATAGCCCCATAAGCCTGACTATCATATCATATCATATCATATCATATATATACAGCCGGAAACAGGCCTTTTCGGCCCACCAAGTCCGTGCCGCCCAGCGATCCCCGCACATTAACACTATCCTACACCCACTAGGGACAATTTTTACATTTACCCAGCCAATTAACCTACATACCTGTACGTCTTTGGAGTGTGGGAGGAAACCGAAGATCTCGGAGAAAACCCACGCAGGTCACGGGGAGAATACAAGAATCCATCGATTTTGAATGTAAGTAGATTTAGAGTCAACAACATTGGTGGGCTGCTCTCTGAGTCAGGCCTGCAAAAGAGGAGCAGTTCATTCTAAGCAGGACATTTTTTGAGGGTGAAAGACACACCATGGAAACAGGCCTTTCGGCCCACTGTGTCATGCCGACCATCGATGGGACATGTTGGTCGTTGTGTGGGCAAGTTCGGCCGAAGGGCCTGTTTCCATGCTGTAAGACTATGGCTCTGTGAGCCCACATTCACCATCGATCAGCTGTTCGCACTAGTTCCATGTTATCCCAGTTTCTCATCCACTCCCTACACACAAGGGGGCAATTTACAGTGGGCCAATTAACCCACGCACCCGCACGTGATTGGGATGTGGGGGGGAAACTAGAGCAGCCGGAGGAAACCCACGCAGTCACCGGGAGAACGTACAACCTCTGTACAGATAGCATCCGTAGTCAGGATCAAACCCGGGTCCCTGGCGCTGCGAGGCAGCAACTCCACCGCTGCACCACGGTTTTACCCCTTTACCACAGCTGGGCTAAAATTCTGCAACACAATAGACAATAGACAATAGACAATAGGTGCAGGAGGAGGCCATTCAGCCCTTCGAGCCAGCACCGCCATTCAATGCGATCATGGCTGATCAATCTCAATCAGTACCCGTTCCTGCCTTCTCCCCATACCCCCTCACTCCGCTATCCTTAAGAGCTCTATCCAGCTCTCTCTTGAAAGCATCCAACGAACTGGCCTCCACTGCCTTCTGAGGCAGAGAATTCCACACCTTCACCACTCTCTGACTGAAAAAGTTCTTCCTCATCTCCGTTCTAAATGGCCTACCCCTTATTCTTAAACTGTGGCCCCTTGTTCTGGACTCCCCCAACATTGGGAACATGTTTCCCGCCTCTAATGTGTCCAATCCCCTAATTATCTTATACGTTTCAATAAAATCCCCCCTCATCCTTCTAAATTCCAGTGTATACAAGCCTAATTGCTCCAGCCTTTCAACATAGGACAGTCCCGCCATTCCGGGAATCAACCTAGTGAAGCTACGCTGCACGCCCTGAATAGCAAGAATATCCTTCCTCAAATTTGGAGACCAAAACTGCACACAGTACTCCAGGTGCGGTCTCACCAGGGCCCGGTACAACTGTAGAAGGACCTCTTTGCTCCTATACTCAACTCCTCTTGTTACGAAGGCCAACATCCCATTGGCTTTCTTCACTGCCTGCTGTACCTGCATGCTTCCTTTCAGTGACTGATGCACTAGGACATCCAGATCTCGTTGAACATCCCCTCTTCCTAACTTGACACCATTCAGATAATAATCTGCCTTTCTATTCTTACTTCCAAAGTGAATAACCTCACACTTATCTACATTAAACTGCATCTGCCATGTATCCGCCCACTCACACAACCTGTCCAAGTCACCCTGCAGCCTTATTGCATCTTCCTCACAATTCACACTACCCCCCAGCATAGTATCATCTGCAAATTTGCTAATGGTACTTTTAATCCCTTCATCTAAGTCATTAATGTATATCGTAAATAGCTGGGGTCCCAGCACCGAACCTTGCGGTACCCCACTGGTCACTGCCTGCCATTCCGAAAGGGACCCATTTATCCCCACTCTTTGCTTTCTGTCTGTCAACCAATTTTCTATCCTTATCAGTACCCTACCCCCAATACCATGTGTTCTAATTTTGCCCACTAATCTCCTATGTGGGACCTTGTCGAAGGCTTTCTGAAAGTCGAGGTACACCACATCCACTGACTCTCCCCTGTCAATTTTCCTAGTTACATCCTCAAAAAATTCCAGTAGATTTGTCAAGCATGATTTCCCCTTCGTAAATCCATGCTGACTCGGAATGATCCTGTTACTGCTATCCAAATGCTCAGCAATTTCGTCTTTTATAATTGACTCCAGCATCTTCCCCACCACTGATGTCAGACTAACTCTCTCTCCCTCCTTTCTTAAAAAGTGGGATAACATTTGCTATCCTCCAATCCACAGGAACTGATCCTGAATCTATAGAACATTGAAAAATGATCTCCAATGCTTCCACTATTTCTAGAGCCACCTCCTTAAGTACCCCGGGATGCAGACCATCAGGCCCTGGGGATTTATCAGCCTTCAGTCCCATCAGTCTACCCAAAACCATTTCCTGCCTAATGTGGATTTCATTTCCTGCCTAATGTGGATATATATATATATATATAATTATCATTGAACCAGGCAGAAAACATTACCAATGTTTTGAACAGGATCAATTTTCTGCAATTCATTTCCCAATCTCTGCACAGTCCATGTGCAAGTTCAATTAGGATTTTGTTTTTGCCTTTCTATAGATTTCAGTCAATTGTTTTGCAAAGTATCAAATTGTTGTAGATTTAATCAGAGTAAATCAAACTAAATCAATTTTTTCTCCACATATATATTTATATTACTCATTTCCTAATACTGCTGAATTTAATTTGAAACCAGCATCAATATAGATCAATAATCCATGAGGATTGGGTGATGGCAAGAGTAAAGTCAATTTTATTTCTTATCCTGGTTTTACGGAATCTATGGAATTCTCTGCCTCAGAAGGCAGTGGAGGCCAATTCTCTGAATGCATCCAAGAGAGAGCTAGATAGAGCTCTTAAGGATAGCGGAGTCAGGGGGTATGGGGAGAAGGCAGGAATGGGGTACTGATTGAGAATGATCAGCCATGATCACATTGAATAGTGCCGCAGCGCCAGAGGCCCAGGTTTGATCCTGACTGTGGGTGCTGTCGTACGGAGATTGTACGGAGACTGTGGGTGCTGTTGTACGGAGATTGGGGTGAACCCCAAGGGAGAAGGCCCCGTTCCTGCCTTCTCCCTGTGAGAGAGTTCAGTCAGAGAGTTGTGAATCTGTGGAATTCTCTGCCACAGAAGGCAGTGGAGGCCAATTCTCTGAATGCATTCAAGAGAGAGCTAGATAGAGCTCTTAAGGATAGCGGAGTCAGGGGGTATGGGGAGAAGGCAGGAACGGGGTACTGATTGAGAATGATCAGCCATGATCACATTGAATGGCGATGCTGGCTCAAAGGGCCAAATGGCCTCCTCCTGCACCTATTGTCTATTGTCTATTGTCAGACTGATTCCACCAAGATGCAGTACAGAACGCCACAGGAGATCCTTCTTCCCTGTGGTTATCAAACTGTACAACTCCCCCCCCCCCTTCTGTCATGGGGTAGACTGACACCCCATCCCCCTGCCCTCACCCCCCAATCTTTGCACATCCCCAATCATGGACTTTCCACACCTCACTTCATGTTTCATGTATGTTGCTGTGTCTATGACTGCTGGCAGACCAATTTCCCTCCTGGGATAAATAAAGTTCTATCGCATCATATCGTATTGTAACGTATGGGTAAGGTTGATGGCAAACCCTTGACAACATTGATGAGCAGAGGGATCTTGGAGTCCAAATCCATAGCCCCCTGAATGTGACAACGCAAGTAGATAGAGTGGTAAAGAAGGTGCATGATATGCCTGCCTTTATTGATTGGGGCAAGTTCAGTTCAGTTCAGTTCAGTTTAGTTTATTGGCACATGTACCGAGGTGCAGTGAAAAGCTTCTGTTGAGTATTTTGTTATGCATTGAGTGTAAGAGTCAGGAAGTCACGATGCAGCTCTATAAGACTTTGATTAGGCCACATTTGTAGTGTTGTTTGCAGTTCTATTCGCCCCATTACAGGAAGGGATGTGGAGGCTTCGGAAAGGGTGCAAAAGAGGCGTACACAATGCTGTCTGGATTAGGAGGTATTAACTACAAAGAGAAATTGAGTTTAGTTTAGAGATACAGCGCGGAAACAGGCCCTTCGGCCTACCGAGTCCACACCGACCAGCGATCCCCGCACATTAACACTATCCTACCACTATGGACAATTTACGCAAATACCAAGTCAATTAGCTTACATACCTGTACGTCTTTGGAGTGTGGGAGGAAACCGAAGATCTCGGAGAAAACCCACACAGGTCACGGGGAGAACGTACAAACCGTACAGACAGCACCCGTTGTTGGGATCGAACCGTAAGGCAGCAACTCTACCGCTGCGCCACCGTGCCGCCCATTTGGACAAACCTGGATTGTTTTCCAAGGGAGACCTGATGGAAACGTGTGAAATTATGAGAGGCAGATAGAGTAGACAAGTCAGCACCATTTTCCCAGGGTGGAATTGTCAAAGACTGGAGGGCATAGCCTGAACGTAAAAGAAGCAAGATTTAAAGGAGCTGTGCCGGGCAAGTTTATTTACACAGAGGGTGCTGGATGCCTGGGACATGCTGCCAGGGGTGGCGGGAGAGACAGACATGACAGGATGGTGTTTAAGAGGCTTTTGGATAGGAACATGGAGAAGCAGAGAATGGAGAGATATGGATCATGTCAGGAAGATGAGATTAGTTTATGTTGGTGTTATGTACGGCAAGGACATGATGGTCCGAAGAGACTTACTGTGCCATGCTGCTCTTCATTCTATGTCCTGTGGTACCTAATCACGCATGAGCCCCCTGCTCTACACCATCTATACACATGACTGCACCCCCGCCCACCACAGCAACACCATTGTCAAATTTGCGGATGACACTACGGTGGTGGGACTCATCACCGGGGGGGACGAGTACGCCTACCGGGATGAGGCGGAGCAGCTGACAGTGTGGTGTGGAGAAAATAACCTGCTCCTCAACACCTTAAAGACAAAGGAAATAATAATAGACTTCAGAAAGAATAAAACGGACATGGTACCATTAACTATCAGAGGGGACTGTGTGGAGAGGGTGGCGGATTTCCGCTTCCTGGGAATCCATATTGAGGAGGACCTGACGTGGAGCGTGAACACCTCTGCGCTGCTGAAAAAGGTCCAGCAGAGACTGCACTTCCTGAGGGTGCTCAGGAAGAATAACATCACTCAGAGACTGCTGTTGTCCTTTTATCGGTGCTACATTGAGAGCATCCTAACATACTGTGTATGCGTATGGTACACCAGCTGCACAGCGGCTCAGAGGAAAGCGCTCCAGAGGGCCATTGACAACGCCCAGAGGATTGTCGGCTGCCCTCTACTTACCTTGGAGGACTTACACAGTTCCCGCTGCATCAAAAAATCCCAGAGTATTATAAAGGACATTTCCCACCCCGGACACTCCCTGTTTGAACTGTTACCGTCAGGCAGACGGTACAGATCTACAAGGACAAGGACAAACAGACTTAAAAATAGTTTTTACCCCACTGCTATAAAGGCACTAAATGTAGCCGCCAAGGAACGCAGGGGCGATACATAATAAGAGACTGTGAAATCGACAGAAGGATGTAGGGTTGGGTGTTTATGCGTGCTATTTTCATGATATTTATTTTAGTTGTTTATCTTTTTTAAAATATTTTACCTTGTATGTATCGTTAGCTTTTAGAAATGTTTGAATGGTGCACTGACTGGCTGACATTTTACAATTTCGTTGTACATGGCTCATGTTACAATGACAATAAAGGAACTATTCTATTCTATTCTATGATTCATTGTCATTGCATAAGTGGATGAACCAACAAGCTAATCGTTTCCCCGATAAATGTGGGCGGCACGGTGGCGCAGCGGTAGAGTTGCTGCCTTGCAGCGCCAGTGACCCGGGTTCGATCCTGACTACGGGTGCTGTCTGTACGGAGTTTGTACGTTCTCTCTGTGACTCCGGGTGTTCCGGTTTCCTCCCACACTCCAAAGACGTACAGGTTTGCAGGTTTGTTGAGAATGGAAGTGCTGGTGCTGGTTTATATCGAACATGGGCACAAAGTGCTGGAGTAACTCAGTGGGTCAGGCAGCATCCCTGGAGAGAAAGGACGGGTGACATTTCGGGTCGTGCCATTTCTTCATATTGCAGGTTAATTGGCTTCAGTAAAAAATTGTAAATTTTAAAGTTTAAATTTTTTTTTTAATTGTAAAGTGTGCAGGATAGTCCTGGTCTCGGGGCTGAACGCTGGTTGACACAGAGTCAGTGGGTCGAAGGGCCTATTTCAGTGCTGTATCTCTAAAGTCTAGCATAGGTTGACTGCAGAAGTAGGTCAGAGACTGGGTTTCCTGAGGTGAATGAATCAACTCAAAGGCCTTAGCACAATCCGCAAAGCACCAGTGAGTGTTGTTATTGAAGTCTCACTCACACAGCGAGATGCAATGTTCTCAATCACATTTAGTTTAGCTTTGTTGTTTTATTTAAGTTTAGTTTAGAAATACAGCGTGGAAACAGGCCCTTTGGCCCACCGAGCCCGCACCGACCAGCGATCCCCGCACACTAACACTGTCCACCAACACTAGGGACAGTTTTTATATTTACATCAAGCCAATTAACCTACAAACCTGTACGTCTTTGTAGTGTGGGGGGAAACCAAAGATCTCGGAGAAAACCCACGCAGGTCACGGGAAGAACGTCCAAACTCCGTACAGACAGCGCCCGTAGTCGGGATCGAACCCGGGTCTCAGGCGCCGAAAGGGCTGTAAGACAGCAACTCTACCACTGCACCACCGTGCTGCACCACACCACATTGCGTGAAGTACTCATGAAGCTCACTTTGAGTTTAGTTTATTGTCACGTGTACCGAGGTACAGTGAAAAGCTTTTGTTGTGTGCTAACCGGTCAGCGGAAAGACAATACATGATTACAATCGAGCCGTCCACACTGTACGGATACATGTGCACAATGTACAGAAACAGGCCCTTCTGCTCAACTTGCCCATGCCGACCAACATGCCCCATCTACATTGGTACCACTTTCCTGAGCTTGGCCCATAGTGACTAAACCTGTCCTATCTATGTACCTGTCCAAATGTCTCTTAAACGTTGCGATAGTACCTGCCTCTACGACCTCCTCCAGCGGCTCATTCCATGCACCCACCACCCAAAAACATTACCCCCTCAGGTCCCTATTAAATCTTTTCTTCCTCACTTTAAACCCATGTCCTCTGGTTCTTGATTCCCCTGCTCTGGGAGAAATACTCATTTACCCAATCTATTCCCCTCGTGATTTTGTACACGCTCATACGATCACCACTCATCCTCCTGCGCTCCAAGGAATACAGTCCTAGCCTTATCAACCATGACCTCTGATCCTTGATTCCCCTACTCTGGGAAGAAGGCTGTGCATTTACCCTCGTGATTTGATACACCTCTACGTCCTCCTTGTTTGTATGCCTCTATGTCCTCCATGCTACATATCCGAGATTGCTCCATCATTGTGCTTTCCTTGACTTTCTGCAGCGTGTCAGTCATTGTCAACGTGGTCACGTAGCACAAATCTCCTCTTGTTAGAGCTAATTCTTTTAGTGGAAAATGTCTATTGTGGGCTTCTTTTGGGATACAATAGAACGGAACTTGTTGATGTTGAGAAAAGCCACAGCAAAGGCATTTTTTTTGGAAAACCCATTAGCTGAAGGGCAGCTGGTGGCACAGGTTGTAGAGAGCTTTTCTCAGGAAATAGGAATTTGATAGAGCAGTAAAATATCACGTACCAGCTTAGAGGGCCGTGTCAGTTCTTCTCACTCGAGCTGTGTAGGAAGGAACTGCAGATGCTGGTTGAAACCAAAGATAGGCACAAAAAGCTGGAGTAACTCAGCGGGACAGGCAGCATCTCTGGAGAGAAGGAATGGGTGACGTTTCGGGTCGAGACTCTTCTAAAGACTGATGTCAGGGGGGCGGGACAAAGCAAGGATATAGGTGGAGACAGGAAGCCAGTGGGAGAACTGGGAAGGAGGAGGGGAAGAGAGGGACAGAGGGGAAGAGAGGGACACGTTTCGACCCAAAACATGATCAGTCTGAAGAAGGGTCTCGACCCGAAACGTCACCCATTCCTTCTCTCTAAAGATGCTGCCTGTCCCGCTGAGTTACTTCAGCTTTTTGTGTCTATCTTCTCAGCCAAGCTGTTTAATTGAATTCTGTAAGAAAATGAACACAGAGATAAAGATGCAGTTTCTTTATTCTTTTGGGATATGGTGCAAAAACAGGCTCACTGAGTCCGCATCGACCAGCGATCACCCTGTACAACAACACTATCCTACTCACAAGGGACAATTTACAATTATTTACCAAAGCCAATTAACCTACAAACCTTTTTTAGTTAAGTTTAGAGATATAGCAAGGAAATAGGCACTTTCGCCCACTGAGTCCGCACTGACTAGCGATCACCCTATACACTAGCACTATCCTAAGCACCAGGGCCAATCTACAATTTTTTTACCAAAGCCAGTTATCCTACAAACCTGTACGTCATTGGGGTGAAGGCGGAAACTAGAGCATCCAGAGAAATTCCGCCTGGTCACAGGGAGAACGTACAAACTCCATACAGATAGCACCCACTGTCAGAATCGAACCCGGGTCTCTGGCGCAGTAAGGCAGCAAATCTACCACTGTGCCTCCGTGCTGCCCTTTTCATTGAAAAATATCTCTGCCAATTGTGGAAATGTCCAGGTGATAGTTATGGACAATTTATAGTGGTCATTGAGTCATCGATTGATACAGTGTGGAAACAGGCCCTTCCGCCCAACTTGCACACGCCGGCCAACATGTCCCAGCTACACTAGTCCCACCTGCCTGCGTTTGGTCCATATCCCTCCATACCTGTCCTATTCATGTACCTGTCTAACTGTTTCTTAAATTTTGGGATAGTCCCTGCCTCAACTACCTCCTCTGGCAGCTTGTTCCATACACCCACCACCCTCTGTGTGAAAAGGTTACCCATCAGATTCCTGTTAAATCTTTTCCCCTTCACCTTAAACCTACTGTTTGTCCTCGAGTCCTCGATTCGCTTACTCTTGACAAGAGACTCTGTGCATCTAACCAATCTATTTCTCTCATGATCTTAGACACCTCTATAAGATCACCCCTCATCCTCCTGCGCTCCAAGGAATAGAGTCCCAGGCTACTCAACCTCTCCCTATAGCTCAGACCCTCTAGTCCTGGCAACATCCTCGTAAATCTTCTCTGTACTATTTCCAGCTTGACAACAGTCTTAACCCAGTTTGCTTCAAACTTTTAATATTAAACTGGACCAAGTGGACGCTTTGGGCCCAAACCTCTCCTGCATTGGTGCAGCACCCTCTCCTCCCCCCTTCCCCTCACCCCCCTCCCCCTCCCCCTCCCCCCTTCCCCTACACTCCCTCCCTCCTCCCTCCTTCCTCTCCCCCTTCCCCCCTCCCTCCCCCTCCCTTCCCCCTCCCCCCTTCCCCTCCCCTCCTTTCCCTCCCCCCCCACTCCATCCCCCTCAACCCCCCTTATCCTCCCTCCAACCCCCCCTCCCTCCCTCCCCCCCCTTCCTCCCTAGGAGATAGATTTAAACTTTAAAATGTGAAGAACTTTAAAAATATAACACCGATCTCAATGAAACTTCTTCCATTAGCACCAAAGGGATGACGGTGAGTAAGGTGGGCCTAAAATTGTCGTGCTATCGTGTACCGGTTTGGCTGTAGTTCAGGAACAAACAAACAAACAAACAAGAGTTTTAGTGTATAAGATAGGCTGTGAAAGCAGAATGTCAGGAATTAAATTGAAATTTGAATGATGCAAATATTTTTTATCACTGCAATTATTCTCAATTAAGTGCACATGACACTTCATTATTCTGAAAGCATCCAAATAAAATATACTTGCAGCCTGTAAAACACAAAATGCTGGAGGAACTCAACGGGTCAGGCTGCATTTATGAAGGGAAGGAAATAAGCGAGGTCTCAAGAAGGGTCCGGAGTCGAAACTTCGCCTATCCATTCCCTCCACAGATGCTGCCTGACCCGCTGAGTTTCTCCAACACTTTGTGCTTTACTCAAGATCCCAGCATCTGCAATTCCTTGTGTCTTCATACCTGTAGCCTGCATTTGGTGGACATTTTTAGTTTAGTCACCATTTATTTTGTGACAAAGCTGATTCAAGGTCATTAGCGTTTAATTTGAAATGTTAAGAGTTTAGAATCCCTGTAGTTACAGGTACATGGGAAAGTATGGAGAACTTGGCAAAAGTGAACCAATTAAACCAATTAATATATCATAGTCTGAAGAAGGGTCTCGACCCGAAACGTCACCCATTCCTTCTCTCCTGAGATGCTGCCTGACCTGCTGAGTTACTCCAGCATTTTGTGAAATAGATTCCTTCGATTTGTACCAGCATCTGCAGTTATTTTCTTACACTAATATATCAGAACACTGATTTTGGAGTGTATATATATTTCTTTAAAACTGTGGGCCTTGTGATTTCTCCATTCTTAAAATGGAAGCTGAATGAGTAATGCAAGAGGAAGAACTGCAGACTCGTCTGAAGAAGGGCCTCGACCCAAAACGTCACCCATTCCTTCTCTCCAGAGATGTTGCTTGTCCCACTGAGTTACTCCAGCTTTTTGTGTCTATCTTCGGAAGGAACTGCAGATGCTGGTTTATACCAAAGATAGACACAAAGTGTTGGAGTAACTCAGCAGGTCAGGCCACATCTCTGAAGAAAGAGGATAGCTGACGTTTCAGGTCGAGACCCTTCTTCAGACTGAAAGTAGGGAGGGGAGGGGGAAAGAACTGGAGGCAAGAAATGACCTCAGGCAGGGTGGTATATTTATATTACATCTATATATATATATATATATAGTATAAGAAAATAACTGCAGATGCTGGTACAAATCTGCCTCAGAAGGCAGTGGAGGCCAATTCTATGATTCAAGAGAGAGCTGGATGGAGCTCTTAAGGATAGCGGAGTCAGGGGGTATGGGAAGAAGGCAGGAACGGGATACTGATTGGGAATGATCAGTCATGATCACATTGAATGGCGGTGCTGGCTCGAAGGGCCAAATGGCCTCCTCCTGCACCTATTGTCTATTGTCTATTAAATCGAAGGTATTTATTCACAAAATGCTGGAGTAATTCAGCAGGTCAGGCAGCATCTCGGGAGAGAAGGAATGGGCGACGTTTCGGGTCGAGACCCTTCTTCAGACTGATATATATATATATATATATTTTAAATGTAATTTGTATAACAAGAGTAAAAATTTAGGTCTTTTCAACAGTGGGTATTTATGGCCAAGTTAAGACTCTACATTGTTTAACAACCTTGGACTTGAATCAAACCAAAATGACAGTGGTCAAACCAAAATGGTGACTCTTGCCTACTGTCTCAGTACAGTCTGCTATTCCTACCCTCTTGTTCTTAAGTATGATTGTACCTCTGTACAGTAAGATTTTTACTAAACTTTAGGCAAAAAGAAATTTGATTGTCTCTCGGTACATGTGACAATAATGTACCATTGAACCATTGACTTTG
The DNA here is from genome assembly GCF_053455715.1 of Rhinoraja longicauda. NCBI lineage: Eukaryota > Metazoa > Chordata > Chondrichthyes > Rajiformes > Arhynchobatidae > Rhinoraja > Rhinoraja longicauda. The sequence continues at coordinate 39,337,920 of NC_135969.1, forward strand.
AACTTCAGATTCCAATAGTATGTGTGTTGTGAACGTTGTAAAGGAAAACAGCACTTTCTTATAGAGTGAGAACTCATTGGGATACACAAGATTTTTCCAGGTTACCCCACTGATATCATTACATTCACCAATTTCCCTCCTGGGATAAATAAAGTTCTTTCGTGTTGTGTCGTATCGTATTGGTATTCCGCACAAAGCCTCAGAACTCGTCTGAAGAAGGGTCTTGACCTAAAAACGTCGCCTATGCCTTTTCTCCAGAGTTGCTATCTGACCCGCTGAGTTACTCCAGTATTTTGTGTCTATTTTCGGTTTAAATCAGCATCTGCAGTTCCTTCCTAGACAAACTTTTCCACCAGCTTGGAATGTTGTTATTGTTTTCTTAAGATGCAACATTTGAACCTTAAATATTAATGGGGCCAGACCTTGTCTTTCACATTCTGCCGAAATAACAGCGTGTCGCAGTTTAGCAAATATATGCCTGAAGAATGGTTTGACATGTTTTTATTACGTGTGACTTTCCCTCTATTTTTTTTAGTTAAATTCCTTCAAGAAGCCAGCTGCAACAAGACTGTAACTGACTGTATCCTCCAGAGGACATTCACGGAAACCTGTTTAACTTGGTGTCTTGTTATTGCTTTGCCACTGACACAGGCTTAATGTCAGACTTTAGAGATACAGTGTAGAAACAGGCCCTTTGACCCGACGAGTCCAACGCCGACCAGCGATCACCCTGTACACTAGCACTTAGTGTAAGAAAATAACTGCAGATGCTGGTACAAATCGAAGGTATTTATTTCACAAAATGCTGGAGTAACTCAGCGGGTCAGGCAGCATCTCAGGAGAGAAGGAATGGGTGACGTTTCGGGTCGAGACCCTTCTTCAGACTGATGTCAGGGGGGCGGGACAAAGGAAGGATAAAGGTGGAGACAGGAAGATAGAGGGAGAACTGGGAAGGGGGGGGGGGAAGAGAGGAACTATCTAAAGTTGGAGAAGTCAATGTTCATACCACTGGGCTGCAAGCTGCCCAGGCGAAATATGAGGTGCTGTTCCTCCAATTTCCGGTGGGCCTCACTATGGCACTGGAGGAGGCCCATGACAGAAAGGTCAGACTGGGAGTGGGAGGGGGAGTTGAAGTGCTCAGCCGCCGGGAGGTCAGGTTGGTTAAGGCGGACTGAGCGAAGGTGTTGAGCGAAACGATCGCCGAGCCTGCGTTTGGTTTCGCCGATGTAAAGAAGTTGACATCTAGAGCAGCGGATAAAATAGATGAGGTTGGAGGAGGTGCAGATGAACACTAGCACTATCCTCTTCACTAGTTTAGTTTAGTTTAAACATACAGCACGGGAACTGGCCCTTCGGCCCATCGAGTCCGTGCCGACCAGCGATCCCCATACACTACCACTATCCTTCACACGAGGGACAATTTACAATTTTTACCGAAGCCAATTAACCTACAAATCTGCACACCTTTGAATGTGGGAAGAAACCGGAGCACCCGGAGAAAACCCACACGGTCACAGGGAGAACGTACAAACTCCATACAGACAGCACCCATAGCCAGGATCGAACTTGAGTCTCTAGCGCTGTAAGGCAGCAACTCTGCCGCTGCGTCATCATGCCACCAAGCGCGTTTAAGATACTTGTTGCATTTTGCTTGAAGCCATCTCCCATAAGTGTGCACTCTCCAAATGCAGCAGAAATGCTTTGCATTTTCTCAGGCTCTTTGAATTCATTAGTTAAGTTCCAGTTGTGTGGACATTATATTAAAATATTTATAGTGTTTTGCCGCCTTTGGGCTAGAAACCATTGGTGACATTAGCATGTAAAGAGGTAATGTTTTCACATAATAGGTTTTTGCCTGCCATGGTAGGTGGCGTATCAATCTACATAAAATAATTTAAGATCTGTATTTATTTTTCCACTCAAACAGAATGTTGTTAGTTTAGTTTAGTTTGTTGGTACAGTGAAAAACTTTTGTTGCGCACTATCCAATCACCAGAAAGACGATTCAAGATTACAATTGAGCCATTTACTGTATATCTGAAGAAGGGTCTCGACCCAAAACCTCACCCATTCCTTCGCTCCCGAGATACCGCCTGACCCGCTGAGATACTCCAGCATTTTGGGTCCACCTTCGATTTAAACCGGCATCTGCAGTTTTTTTTCCTGCACATCTGAAGTTCCTTCCTAAACTAAACGAATCTTGTTGGGGGCCGGCAACAATGCAGACAAATGACGTGCGTTTTTGTGACCAGCAATACCGGCAGCATTAGCTGATGTAATTCAGCAGCTAAGTATTTAATTGGTTTTCTAAAATCTCAGACAATAATGGGTATAAATGGGATCCATGTACAAAATACAATGAAAATAACATTCAAATATAAATGACTTGTCCTATTCAGAAAATGTCACTGGCCAATAATAAAATGCCTAATATTCAAGTTCTCGACAGCAGGCAATTTACCACAAATTTATTTTGTAGATGAGGAGACCTAAAGTGGTGCATTTCATCTTAGACAAATTAAGGATGTAAAATGCAATTTCAAAATTAAAATGCCAAAGTTCAAAGTTACTGAACTGACTGATGGAGTGCTTGTCATGAAAACCTCTGCAATCGTTTATCCGGTGTCACAGGTGAAAGATGATCGCAACGTATTTGGCGTAACATGGCCTCTCACAAATGGGTCGGCATATTTTTTAGCAGCATTCAATTAAGAGAAAGCTATAATCTGGAAACCGAAACAAAACAGGAGAATTAACATCCGTGGAGACACAGCAGATGCTTGTTTACCCCAAAACAATCTAGAAAGTGCTGGAGTAACTCTCAGCGGGTCAGGCAACAGGTTAATTCCCGGAATGGCGGGATTGTCATATGTTGAAAGACTGGAGCGACTAGGCTTGTATACACTGGAATTTAGAAGGATGAGAGGAGATCTTATCGAAACGTATAAGATTATTAAGGGGTTGGACACGTTAGAGGCAGGAAACATGTTCCCAATGTTAGGGGAGTCCAGAACAAGGGGCCACAGTTTCAGAATAAGGGGTAGGCCATTTAGAACTGAGATGAGGAAAAACTTTTTCAGTCAGAGAGTTGTGAATCTGTGGAATTCTCTGCCTCAGAAGGCAGTGGAGGCCAATTCTCTGAATGCATTCAAGAGAGAGCTGGATAGAGCTCTTAAGGATAGCGGAGTCAGGGGGTATGGGGAGAAGGCAGGAACGGGGTACTGATTGAGAATGATCAGCCATGATCACATTGAATGGCGGTGCTGGCTCGAAGAGCCGAATGGCCTCCTCCTGCACCTATTGTTTATTGTCTATTGTATTAGTCCCAAGATGGAATGGCATGGAAGAGTTTATTGTCACATGGGACAAAGCACAGTGCAATTCTTTGCTTGCATACCCAAGGCATGCAGATAGTCGCCACGTAAAGGGCAGTGACGAAGTTACAAATTACCCCACCGGCTCCTCTGTTGTTTCCCCCCCCCCCCCCCCTCCGGGTGGTCCCCTAACGTCAGGTCATAAGGGCATGGGATAGGAGTAGAATTAGGCCATTCGGCCCATCAATAGACAATAGGTGCAGGAGTAGGCCATTCGGCCCTTCGAGCCAGCACCGCCATTCAATGTGATCGTGGCTGATCATTCTCAATCAGTACCCCGTTCCCGCCTTCTCCCCATACCCCCTGACTCCACTATCCTTAAGAGCTCTATCTAGCTCTCTCTTGAATGCATTCAGAGAATTTGCCTTCACTGCCTTCTGAGGTAGAGAATTCCACAGATTTACAACTCTCTGAGTGAAAAAGTTTTTCCTCATCTCCGTTCTAAATGGCCTACCCCTTATTCTTAAACTGTGGCCCCTGGTTCTGGACTCCCCCAACATCAAGTCTACTCCGCCATTCAATCATGGCTGATCTAGCTCTCCCTCCTAACCCCATTCTACTGCCTTCTCCCCATAACGTCTGACACCCGTACTAATCAAATACAATCCTCCATTGCCCATTGTTCTTCCCCCCCCTCACGGCGGTCCCCCCCACACCGGGTCCCCCATTGTTCTTCCACCCCCCCACGGTGGTTTCCCCGCTCCCACATCAACCGCCGACCACGGGCCGACCCGCCAGGCTTCACCGCCGCTGCCGCGAGACTCCATCGGCCAGGAGGCCCCACCGCCGCCGCTGAGGCCCCACTGCTCCAAATTAGGCGGTTCTCTGCATGCCGGCCCCAGAGGTGGGTCTGCAATCATTCATTACCATCGCTCCACTCTTTTAAACCTCTACTCCAACAGCAACACTTTGTCCTGTATCTGTGCACAGTAGACGGCTCGATTGTAACCATGTATAGTCTTTCCGCTGGATGGGCAGCACGCAACAAAATTGAGGGCGTGCAGTATAGGTTTACTAGGTTCATTCCTAGAATGGCGGGACTTCACACCGAGAGTGGTGAGTCTGTGGAATTCTCTGCCACAGAAGGTAGTTGAGGCCAGTTCATTGGCTATATTTAAGAGGGAGTTAGATGTGGCCCTTGTGGCTAAAGGGATCAGGGGGTATGGAGAGAAGGCAGGTACGGGATACTGAGCTGGATGATCAGCCATGATCATATTGAATGGCGGTGCAGGCTCGAAGGGCCGAATGGCCTACTCCTGCACCTATTTTCTATGTTTCTATGTTTCTATGACTGTCGTATGTTGAAAGACTGGCGCGACTAGGCTTGTATACACTGAAATTTAGAAGGATGAGAGGGGATCTTATCGAAACATATAAGATTATTAAGGGGTTGGACACGTTAGAGGCAGGAAACATGTTCCCAATGTTGGGGGAGTCCAGAACCAGGGGCCACAGTTTGAGAATAAGGGTTAGGCCATTTAGAACGGAGATGAGGAAAAACATTTTCAGTCAGAGAGTTGTAAATCTGTGGAATTCTCTGCCTCAGAAGGTAGTGGAGGCCAATTCTCTGAATGCATTCAAGAGAGAGCTAGATAGAGCTCTTAAGGATAGCGGAGTCAGGGGGTATGGGGAGAAGGCAGGAACGGGGTACTGATTGAGAATGATCAGCCATGATCACATTGAATGGTCTGAAGAAGAGTCTCGACCCGAAACGTCACCCATTCCTTCTCTCCTGAGATGCCTCCTGACCTGCTGAGTTACTCCAGCATTTTGTGAATAAATATCTTTGATTTGTACCAGCATCTGCAGTTATTTTCTTATACTACATTGAATGGTGGTGCTGGCTCGAAGGGCCGAATGGCCTACTCCTGCACCTATTGTCTATTGTCTATAAAAAATCTTTTCACTGTACTTCAGTGCAGGCAACAATAAACTAAACCATACTAAGCATCTCTGGAGGACATGGATAGGCAACATTTCAGGTCGGGACCCTTCTTCAGATTGACGGAGGGTCCTGACCTGAAACATCGGTCATACATGTCCTCCAGAGATGCTGCCTGCCCAGCTGAGTTACTCCCATTAACATTCCCCGGCAGCTTCTGCACCCGTACCACTGCAGCAAACATCGATAAGTATGTGTGGTGGGGTTGGATCTTTAACAGGATGGTAATGCTTCCTGTCAAAGAAAAGCACAGATAAATAATGATTTCTCTGGCGCAGTGCCTTGCTCCTGTTTGAATTAGTGAATTCATCGGACGAGGCAGAGAGACCGGGGCAAGCATGAAAGTCAAATTGCAACCTGGCAAACGGATTAAAAATCTCACGGAAAGGTTGTTAAAAAAACGTGACATGTTGGCTGGCCTCCAGAGCTTTTATTCTTCAAGATGTGTTTTGAAATCCTTCAGCATCTGCGATCTTTTTTTGTTGTTTTGTCAGCGTAGCAGGCAAACAACATCTAAATCAATTCTGACCCCTTCACGGTCTTCACACTGCTCCACGCCTCGGCAGTAGCTGAACATAAATAATGAGAAGCCGCAGAAATGCGCTTAGGGCTTGGTCATGTCCCACCGAATAAAGAACTGAAAATGCGGTCTTCGTATTATTCTCAGAAGAATGGAAATGGCCAGACCTCTGCTGCTTGGGATTGCAAATCCGCAGATTACTATTCAGCAAAGCTTTCCGGCGAAATTGCACAATTAAATATTGAGAAGGCCGAGGGTCACGTACTGAAACCAATTCATTGCACACTGCAGTCATTTATCCTGACTTTCTATCCTCCCGGAGGAACTCAGCGGGCCAGGCAGCATCTCCGAGAAAAAGGAATAGGTGACGTTTTGGGTCGAGACCCTTCTCCAGACTGAGAGTCGGGGGTAAAGATAAACAAGAGATACAGATGGAGATATAGGCCCGCTGAGTTACTCCAGCTTTTTGTGTCTATCTTCGGAATCAAGGGATAAAGGGATATGGGGAGAAAGCAGGAACGGGGTACTGATTCTAGATGATCACCCATGATCATATCCAATGGCTGGCTCGAAGGGCAGGATAACTCCTGCATCTATTTTCTTTGTTTCTATGTTTAAACCAGCATCTGCAGTTCCTTCCTCCACATTCTATCTTCCCAGTGTAGCTCAGAGATGGACAATATAGTCTCCCCAATGAATATTCAGACTCCTTTGCAAACTATTTGGACTCTCTTAGTGGCTGGTTGGACTTATTTTAAATATATATAAAATAATGGACATGGCACTAACACAGGGGGCTACATCGCTTCAGGATGTCTGAATTGATTTGAAGAGATTAACATGCTAATGATGCCTCTCCTATTCCGTAAATTTGTGTGCACTGAATATTTAATCTATAAACTGAATAACCGATCCATTCGTTTTTTAAGGAAGTTTTAACATTCAAAACAATGGGAATCATAGAGGCATACTTCACGAAAACATCCAGGATGCCCATCTAAGCTAGCGTCATTTGCTGGGCAGTCACGGTGGCTCAGCGGTAGAGTTGCTGCCTTACAGCCAGAGACCCAGGTTCTGTCCCGACTACGGGTGCTGTCTATACGGAGTTTGTACGTTCTCTCCGTGACCGCGTGGGTTTTCTCCGAGACTTTCCGGTTTCCTCCCACGCTCCAAAGACGTACAGGTTTGTAGGTTAATTGGCTTGGTGTAAGTGCAAATTGTCTCTAGTGTGTGTTAGGGTAGCGTTAATGTGCGGGGATCACTAGTCGGTGCGGACTCGGTGGGCCGAAGGGCCTGTTTCCGCGCTGTATCTCGAAACTAAGCCTGCATTTGGCCCATTTCCCTCTAAACCTTTCCCATCCGAGTACCTGTCCAAGTGTCTTTTAAATGCTGTTATGGTACCTTGCTGAGAAAACCCACGCGGGTCACGGGGAGAACGTACAAACTCTGTACAGACAGCACCCGTAGTCGGGATCGAACCCGGGTCTCTGGCGCTGTGAGGCATCAACTCTACCGCTGCGCCACCTTGCATGTTTCAGGCAGATGAGCCACTTGTAGATATAAAGACCAGGTGGCCTGTGACGAACCTTTGAAGACACAGAATGCTTTCCTTAGCTTTCCATCTTTGCCACCTTCATTTCAGATGCAATGTGGAAGGCTGCAAATTGTATTTCTTCCCTTGCATTCAGAAAGCAGTATTTCTTGTCAGGATTTTCCACAGTGCCGCTCCCACCTGCAGTATAAACCAAGCAAAAACATTCAGCCACGATCCTGCTGAGAATTTAGTCCGTTTAGTTTTGAGATACAGCGCGGAAACAGGCCTTTCAGCCCACCGAGTCCGCACCGACCAGTGATCCCCGCACACTAACACTATCCTACACACACACTAGGGACAACTTTACATTTACACCCAAGTCAATTAACCTACAAACCTGTACGTCTTTGGAGTGTGGGAGAACCCGAAGGTCTCGTAGAAAACCCACGAGGTCACGGGGAGAACGTACAAACTCCGTACAGACAGCACCCCAAGTTGGGATCGAACCCGGGTCTCCGGCGCTGAAAGCACTCTAAGGGAGCAAGTCTACCGCTGCGCCACCGTGCCGCCTCAGTTTAGTTTATTGTCACCTGTACTGAGGTGCAATGAAATGCTTTTGTGTTGCGTGCTAACCAGTCAGTGGAAAGACAATACATGATTACCATCGAGCCATTTACATTGCATAGATACATGATAAGGGAATAACGTTTAGTGCTAGGTAATAGACAATAGACAATAGGTGCAGGAGGAGGCCATTCAGCCCTTCGAGCCAGCACGGCCATTCAATGTGATCATGGCTGATCATTCTCAATCCGCACCCCGTTCCTGCCTTCTCCCCATACCCCCTGACTCCGCTATCCTTAGGAGCTCCATCTAGCTCTCTAATGCCAGTAAAGTCCGATCAAAGATAGTCCATGGGTCACCAATGAGGTAGATAGTAGTTCAGGACCGCTCTCTGGTTGTGGAAGGATGATTCAGTTGCCTGAGTCATTCTCGTTGTGAACTGAAATAGCTTGTTGAGTGTTCCCACTTAAAACCCAGACTGAATTGGTTCTCCGAGAAAATTGGATTAATATAGTCATTTCTCAGAACAACGAGGAAAAGAAAATCAGCCCAATTCAATTTGCACAGCTACAAATGGAGAGTGGTCCAATTAAAATAGACAGAACTAATTCATGGCCAATTTATATTGGCAAAACAATGTGAACTAATGGGAATGAGAATTAGAAAAATATGTCAAACATTTTCATGAATCACCGTGATTGAAGGAGCAGTGAGATAAGTCTGAAGTATTCTGTGTGTAAACAAGGTGGAGAGAGATTGCTTGTTGATAGAACAAGCAAAACCATTTTGCAGTCAAGTACTGGTACACCTTACTAGTACCGGGCGGCACGGTGGCACAGCGGTAGAGTTGCTGCCTGACAGCCATTACAGCGCCTGTGACCCTGGTCCGATCCTGACTACGGGTGCTGTCTGCACGTTCTCCCCGTGACCACGTGGGTTTTCTCCGAGATCTTCGGTTTCCTCCCACACTCCAAAGACGTGCAGGTTTGTAGGTTAATTGGCTTGGTGTAAATGTACATTGTCCCCAGTGTGTGTAGGCTAGCATCAGTGTGCGGGGATCGCTGGTTGGTGCGGACTCGGTGGGCCGAAGGGCCTGTTTCTGCGCTGTCTCTCAAAACTAAACTAAACCTCAGGATGGCCTTCTCTGTCAATCAACAGTCAATGGTGCTTTATGTGTCACATGTGGAGGGGGGGGGGAGGAGGAGGGATGGGAGGAGGGAGGGGAGGAGGGGAATAGGGGGGAAGGGGGAGAGGGGAGGAGAGGGTGCTGCACCAATGCAGGAGAGGTTTGGGCCCAACGGGTCCACTTGGTCTAGTACATACTAAATGTTGTACACTTTACCTTTTATCTGTGCACTGTGGCCTGCCTGATTATCTTCATGTACATTATAGGTCTTCTTTTTATTGCATAGCTTGCAGACAAAAGCTTTTCGCTGTACCTCGGTACAGGTGACAATAATAAACTGAACTAAACTAAACTAACATTAGTTTAGATATGGGGCCATGGGGCGGCAGAGTGGTAGGGCCGCTGCCTCACAGCGTCAGAGAACCCCAGTCCGATCCTGACCTCAAGTGCCGTCCATGTGTGGAGTTTGTACGTTCTCCCTGTGACCGCGTAGGTTTCCTCCGGGTGCTCCGGTTTCCTCCCACATTCCAAAGACGTACAATTGTAAAAATTGTCCCTAGTGGGTGTAGGATAGTGTTAATGTGCGGGGATCGCTGGGCGGCGCGGACCCGGTGGGCCGAAGGGCCTGTTTCTGCGCTGTATCTCTAAATCTAAAAAATCTAAATCCAAAGACTTGCAGGTTTGTAGGTCAATTGCCCCTTGTGTGGAATTCTCTGCCACAGAAGGCAATGGGGGCCAATTCACTGGATGTATTCAGGAGAGAGTTAGATTTAGCTCTTTGGTCTAATGGAATCGAGGGATCTGGGGAGAATGCAGGAATGGGGTACTGATTTCGGATGATCAGCCATGATCATATTGAATGGCGGTGCTGGCTCGAAGGGCCAAATGGCCTACTCCTGTTTCTATGTGTGTAAGGAGTGGATGAGAAAGTGGGATAACGTAGAACTAGTGTGAACGGGCAATCAATGGTCAGCATGCACTCAGTGGGCTGAAAGGTCTGTTTCCATTCTGAATCTCTAAAACTAAAACAGACAGCCAGATAGGAAAAAAGATCACCTTTAAACTAGAGATGTTACTGACTCATTTGAAGGCCTTTTCACCAAAACTTAACCTCTTCATTTCCAGAATGCCATTTTGAATTAATTAGTACTACGGAGCATTCCGATTGGATTGAGAAATATTATTAAAAATTATATTTTACAGAAAATTAAAAAATCAACTTCTCGTATTTCATATTTAATATTGTAAAATATAGTTTTCGGTGTGTGTCATTCACCCTGGATATGTTTACAGACACCGTTCCACAATAACGCCAGATTTTTGTCTCTTTGCTTTTAAATTTTTTTTATTTTGGCCCAGCACTTTTATTAGACAGCTGCTTTATTATAACGTATCGAGCAACTTGTGCAGGATTCATGTTGTGTGACTGATAAATTATTTACCATTAATATTTTACTGTGCACGGTGCCTCTGACAGTAAATGTTTAAAATTCATTTTGCTCAGCCTAAGAGGGGACGTAGCTATCAATTAATTTAATCTGAAGAGTAATCTCCAGCAGAAGTGAAGAATAGAAAGAAGAAATGTCCTGGCAAAACAATTTTAAAGATAAATCTCACACATTAAACAGAGATCCACCAATTCCACGTGGGATAATTCTGCCTGCCTGCCAAGGAGGCATCAATATGTCTTGATAATCTCTTTTTCCTGCAAAACAGGTTGCAAGGTAGATTTTTTCCTTGCACATTGAACCCTACTGATGATTTTGGATGCTTTGTTTATGGTCTTCATAGGTTTTGACCGATGTCACAGCTAACGTCTCTCAACATTGTCTGTGCATTTCTTCGAGTTAGGGGCAGCACGGTGGCGCAGCGGTAGAGTTGCTGCCTCACAGCGCCAGAGACCCGGGTGCGATCCTGGCCACGGGTGGCTGTCTGTACGGAGTTTGTACATTCTCCCCGTGACTGCGAGTGTTTCCTCCGGGTGCTCCGGTTTCCTCCCACATTCAAAATGTAATGGATTGTAGGTTGTATAAGACAATAACTGCAGATGCTGGTTCAAATCAAAGGTATTTATTCACAAAATGCTGGAGTAACTCAGCAGGTCAGGCAGCATCTCAGGATCTCTCCTTCTCCTGAGATGCTGCCTGACCTGCTGAGTTACTCCAGCATTTTGTGAACAAATGGATTGTAGGTTAGTTGGCTTGGTGTAAATGTAAAATTGTCCCTAGTGTGTGTGTAGGATAGCGTTAGTGTGCGGGGATCGCTGGTCGGTGCGGACTCGGTGGGTCGAAGGGGCTGTTTCCGCGCTGTATCTCTAAACTAAACTGAAAAGACGAACCTGATATGTGCTCACACAAAACCATTGCAGAGGAATGTTGAATTTGTAAACATCCTTTGCCAATTTTCAGGACTTTCGAGGCATATTTGCCAACCTTAGAATACTGACAAACCACAAAGAGACACTGAGGCCCCAAAGAGCCAAAAGTACAATTTCATGTGAAATGCAATCAGTTTAAAATTTATTTCTGCACAACGTGTCATAAGTCAAGATAGACACAAAGTGCTGGAGTAGCTCAGCGGGTCAGGCAGCATCTCTGGAGAAAAAGGATGGGTGACGTTTCGGGTCGGGACCCTTCTGCAGACATATCTGTCAAGAGTCAAGAGTGTTTTATTGTCATCTGTCCCAAACAGAGCAATGATATTCAGACTTGCAGCAGCACAACAGAAGATGTAAACATAGTACCCTGTAAACAATAAAATTATATATTTTTTAAAGTTTGTTTTCTACACCTAAAAACAAACAAACAATAATATTGCAAGTGCTAAGTTTTGTGAATATTTTCACGGTTTTAATTGACCTGATGAAATGTTTGATTGATTGACAGATGCAGATCGTGGAAACAGGCCCTTCTGTCTAACGAGTCCACGCCGACCATCGATCACCTGTTCACACACGTGCTGTGTTATCTCCCTCTCGTATCTGCTCCCTCCACACAGGAGGCAATTCACAGAGGCCAGATTTACCGATAAACCCACACATCTTTGGGATGTTGGGGGAAACCGGAGCACCTGGTGGAAACCCTCACAGCCTCAGAACTAAAGGACATTCTTTTAGGAAGGAGATGAGGAGAAATTTCTTTAGTCAGAGGGCGGTGAATCTGTGGAATTCTGTGCCACAGACGGCTGTGGAGGCCAAGTCAGTGGATATTTTTAAGGCAGAGATAGATAGATTCTTGATTAGTACGGGTGTCAAGGAGGAAGTCAGGAGAATGGGGTTAGGAGGGAGAGATAGATCAGCCATGATTGAATGGTGGAGTAGCCTTGATGGGCCGAATGGCCTAATTCTATTCCTATCAATTATGACCTTATGGCCTTATGATAACCCACGAGGTCACAGGAAGAAAATACAAACTTCACACGGACAATACCCGAGGTCAGGATCAAACCCGGGTCTCTGGTGCTGGAAGGCAGGGGCTCTACCAGCTGTAATACTGTGATGCACCGGTGGCTTCTGGTTCCCAGTGGCTTCAGCATAGTTGGTTAAGACTTCCCAACTATTATACTCAATGTCCCAATATTGGTAGTTCAGAGGCTTTCAGATAAACACATGGATTTGCAGGGAATGGAGGGATAGTCAATTTCAAAAGTCCGGGAGCAGAGCAAGGACGCCCGTTGGCTGAGCACTAAAGTAAGTGCTAGTTTAAGTGAGAAGTCAGGTAAATTGGACAATCAGGCAATTTAATTGGTAATATAAGCAATACTTGCAAAAGGGTGCAGCCCTGTTCAGGTGCAGCCCAGTGAGAAAAGTGCGAGTCTTTGGCTGCGAGTCTTCGGCGAGGAGGCTGAGGTGAGGAGGATACGATTGTTTTAAGCCAGAGCTGGTTATAGGCACAAGGTGATGGCGGAAAAGTCGGTGCGGTGTGTTTCCTGCAGGATGTGGGAAGACAGGGACGTCGCTGGAGCTTCTGGGAGCTACACCTGCAAGAACTGTGTCCAGGTGCAGCTCCTGAAGGGACGTGTGGTGGAGTTGCAGAGGCAGTTGGATGACCTCAGGGCCATCCGAGAATGCGAGAGTTTCCTCGACAGGACCTATTGTGAGGCTGTCACGCCAAGGGTCCAGGTCGAGCAAAGGTGGGAGACTGTTTCAGGGGGGAGTGGACGTGGACTACAGGAGACCCCAGTGGCTGTGCCTATTGCAAATAGGTATACCCTCTTGGGAACTGTCGGGGCAGAAGACGTTTCCAGTCCGAGTGGCGGACCTGATGGCAAGGATACTCGACAGGGGAGACCGAAGTCTGGAAGAGCCGTAGTGGTCGGTGACTCCATAGTCCGAGGGACGGACAGAAGATTCTGTGGCAGCAGGAGGGACTTGAGGATGGTCTGTTGCCTCCCTGGTGCCAGGGTTCAACACATCACAGACCGGCTTCAGAAAATCCTAGTGAGGGAAGGCGATCAACCTGAAGTCGTTGTGCACGTGGGCACGAATGACGTCGGGCGGAAGAGGAAGGAGGTGCTACAGCGGGAGTTTAGAGAGTTGGGAAAAGCACTGAGAAGTAGGACGTCGAAGGTGGTTATCTCTGGACTGCTACCGGTACCTCGTGCTGGTGAGGCCAGGAACAGAGAGATAGAGGGTATGAATTTATGGCTGAGGGGCTGGTGCAGAGAGCAGGGATTTCGATTTCTGGACCACTGGGATCTCTTCTGGGCTAGGGGTGACTTGTACAAAAGGGACGGGTTGCATCTTAACAGCAGGGGGACAAACATTCTGGCAGGCAGGTTTGCTAGTGTGACACCTGTGGCTTTAAACTAAGTAGTGGGGGGGAGGGGTTAACAAATTGTGAATATGAAGATGAGGTAAAAGGGAATACAGGAGATATTGCAAAAGACTCTCGGAAGAATGGGAACAGAAGTTCTAGAGCGGAAAAGAAATTAAGGGCAGGGCCAATTGTGAACGATGTGAGAGAGGAGGTAAATACAGAAGTTAAAGTGTTGTACTTAAATGCGCGTAGTATAAAAAATAAAGTGGATGAGCTTGAGGCTCAGTTAGTCATGGGCAAGTATGATGTTGTAGGGATCACTGAGACATGGTTACAAGAGGACCAGGGCTGGGAACTGAATATCCAGGGGTACACAACGTATAGAAAAGACAGACAGGTGGGCAGAGGGGGTGGGGTTGCTCTGATGGTAAGGAATGATATTCATTCCCTTGCAAGGGGTGACATAGAATCAGGAGATGTTGAATCAGTATGGATAGAAATGAGAAATTGTAAGGGTAAAAAGACCCTAATGGGAGTTATCTATAGGCCCCCAAACAGTAGCCTCGACATAGGGTGCAAGTTGAATCAGGAGATAAAATTGGCGTGTCAAAAATGTAATGCTACTGTGGTTATGGGAGATTTCAACATGCAGGTAGACTGGGAAAATCAGGTTGGAAATGGACCCCAGGAAAGAGAGTTTGTAGAGTGCCTTCGAGATGGATTCTTAGAACAGCTTGTACTGGAGCCTACCAGGGAGAAGGCAATTCTGGATTTAGTGTTGTGTAATGATCCTGATCTGATAAGGGGACTAGAGGTAAAAGAGCCATTAGGAGGCAGTGATCACAACATGATAAGTTTTACTCTGCAAATGGAAAGGCAGAAGGGAAAATCGGAAGTGTCGGTATTACAGTATAGCAAAGGGGATTACAGAGGCATGAGGCGGGAGCTGGCCAAAATTGATTGGAAGGAGGCCCTAGCAGGGAAGACGGTAGAACAGCAATGGCAGGTATTCCTGGGAATAATGCAGAGGTTGCAGGATCAATTTATTCCAAAGAGGTGGAAAGACTCTAAGGGGAGTAAGAGACACCTGTGGCTGACGAGGGAAGTCAGGGACAGCATAAAAATTAAGGAGAGGAAGTATAACATAGCAAAGAAGAGTGGGAAGACAGAGGATTGGGACTCTTTTAAAGAGCAACAAAAGTTAACTAAAAAGGCAATACGGGGAGAAAAGATGAGGTACGAGGGTAAACTAGCCAATAATATAAAGGAGGATAGCAAAAGTTTTTTTAGGTACGTGAAGAGGAAAAAAATAGTCAAGGCAAATGTGGGTCCCTTGAAGACAGAAGCAGGGGAATTTATTATGGGGAACAAAGAAATGGCAGACGAGTTAAACCGTTACTTTGGATCTGTCTTCACTGAGGAGGATACACACAATCTCCCAAATGTTCTAGGGGCCGGAGAACCTAGGGTGATGGAGGAACTGAAGGAAATCCACATTAGGCAGGAAATGGTTTTGGGTAGACTGATGGGACTGAAGGCTGATAAATCCCCAGGGCCTGATGGTCTGCATCCCAGAGTACTTAAGGAGGTGGCTCTAGAAATAGTGGAAGCATTGGAGATCATTTTTCAATGTTCTATAGATTCAGGATCAGTTCCTGTGGATTGGAGGATAGCAAATGTTATCCCACTTTTTAAGAAAGGAGGGAGAGAGAAAACGGGGAATTATAGACCAGTTAGTCTGACATCAGTGGTGGGGAAGATGCTGGAGTCAATTATAAAAGACGAAATTGCTGAGCATTTGGATAGCAGTAACGGGATCATTCCGAGTCAGCATGGATTTACGAAGGGGAAATCATGCTTGACAAATCTACTGGAATTTTTTGAGGATGTAACTAGGAAAATTGACAAGGGAGAGTCAGTGGATGTGGTGTACCTCGACTTTCAGAAAGCCTTCGACAAGGTCCCACATAGGAGATTAGTGGGCAAAATTAGGGCACATGGTATTGGGGGTAGGGTACTGACATGGATAGAAAATTGGTTGACAGACAGAAAGCAAAGAGTGGGGATAAATGGGTCCCTTTCGGAATGGCAGGCAGTGACCAGTGGGGTACCGCAAGGTTCGGTGCTGGGACCCCAGCTATTTACGATATACATTAATGACTTAGACGAAGGGATTAAAAGTACCATTAGCAAATTTGCAGATGATACTAAGTTGGGGGGTAGTGTGAATTGTGAGGAAGATGCAATAAGGCTGCAGGGTGACTTGGACAGGTTGTGTGAGTGGGCGGATACATGGCAGATGCAGTTTAATGTAGATAAGTGTGAGGTTATTCACTTTGGAAGTAAGAATAGAAAGGCAGATTATTATCTGAATGGTGTCAAGTTAGGAGGAGGGGGAGTTCAACGAGATCTGGGTGTCCTAGTGCATCAGTCAATGAAAGGAAGCATGCAGGTACAGCAGGCAGTGAAGAAAGCCAATGGAATGTTGGCCTTCGTAACAAGAGGAGTTGAGTATAGGAGCAAAGAGGTCCTTCTACAGTTGTACCGGGCCCTGGTGAGACCGCACCTGGAGTACTGTGTGCAGTTTTGGTCTCCAAATTTGAGGAAGGATATTCTTGCTATGGAGGGCGTGCAGCGTAGGTTCACTAGGTTAATTCCCGGAATGGCGGGACTGTCGTATGTTGAAAGGCTGGAGCGATTGGGCTTGTATACACTGGAATTTAGAAGGATGAGGGGGGATCTTATTGAAACATATAAGATAATTAGGGGATTGGACACATTAGAGGCGGGAAACATGTTCCCAATGTTAGGGGAGTCCAGAACAAGGGGCCACAGTTTGAGAATAAGGGGTAGGCCATTTAGAACGGAGATGAGGAAGAACTTTTTCAGTCAGAGGGTGGTGAAGGTGTGGAATTCTCTGCCTCAGAAGGCAGTGGAGGCCAGTTCGTTGGATGCTTTCAAGAGAGAGCTGGATAGAGCTCTTGAGGATAGCGGAGTGAGGGGGTATGGGGAGAAGGCAGGAACGGGGTACTGATTGAGTGATCAGCCATGATCGCATTGAATGGCGGTGCTGGCTCGAAGGGCTGAATGGCCTACACCTGCACCTATTGTCTATTGTCTATTGTCTATTGTCTATTGATATGGATTACATGCAGAGAGAGAGGAGGTTAGTTTAACCTGGCATCATGTTCAGCACGGACATTGCGGGCCGAACGGCCTGTTCCTGTGCTGTGCTATTCCATGTTCCAAACCTGTCACTGGTCGCACTTCCCTCATTTATCTTTAACTTACCAATATCGCTAAATGCCAAAAGACATAATTCATCAAACAAGCAACAGAAGTTGAATAATATATCAACAATTCTGTGACACAGTTTGCTATAAAAACACACAGGCAGTTCTGGTACATTATATTCTATCCTTCATTTTATAACTTGTTTTTTTTTTTGCAAGGTAATTTATAGGATGCAGATAACAGAAGTTGAGCCTACCAGGCACAAGTACTGTGAAGGACATTACTTATTTATTTCAAATATTTCACTGTTTGTAAATCATTACATTCTGCACATTCAGAGCCAGCTTTGTAAATCCTTTCTCCTGGAAGCAAGGTTTAATACACAGACAATGAAGGATTTGCAAAAAGTGTACCAGCTAGCACGCAATCCTGGGGCATTCTGCAGCAATAAAATGTCGGCTACTCCTGGAGTTCAGTTCAGTTCAGAGATACAACTCGGAAACAGGCCCTTCAGCCCAACGAGCCCATGCCAACCATTGATCACCTGTTCACACTAGTTCTATGTTACCCCACCCTTTGCATCCACTTACTACACACTAAAGGCATCTTTGTAGACTAATTCTTTTTTTTTTTTTTAATTTAGATTTAGAGGTACAGCGCGGAAACAGGCCCTTCAGCCCACCAAGCCCGGGCCGCCCAGCGATCCCCGCACATTAACACTATCCTACACACACTAGGGACAATTTTTTTTACATTTACCCAGTCAATTAACCTACATACCTGCACGTCTTTGGAGTGTGGGAGGAAACCGAAGATCTCGGAAAAACCCACGCAGGTCACGGGGAGAACGGACAAACTCCGTACAGACGGCGCCCGTAGTCAGGATCGAACCTGAGTCTCCGGCGTTGCATTCGCTGTAAGGCAGCAACTCTACCGCTGTGCCACCTCTAAACCCACATGTCTCTGGGATTTAGTTTAATTTAGTTTAGAGACACAGCGCGGAAATAGGCCCTTCAGCCCACTGAGTCCGCACTGACCAGCGATCCCCGCACACTAACACTATCCTACACACACTGGGAACAAGTTACAATTCTTACCGAGGCCAATTAACCTGCAAACCTGTACGTCTTTGGAGTGTGGGAGGAAATTGGAGCTCCAGGAGCAAACCCCCCGCGGGTCACAGGGAGAACATACAAACTCCGTACAGACGGCACATGTTGTCAGGATCGAACCTGGGTCTCTGGCTCTGTGAGGCAGCAACTCTACCGCTGCGCCACCGTGCCGTCCTGCAAACCAGACAAAACATCATTAGAGGGTTGACAAATGTTGGCCCCCCCTGACATCAGTCTGAAGAAGGGTCTCGACCCGAAACGTCACCCATTCCCTCCCTCCTAGATGCTGCCTGACCTGCTGAGTTACTCCAGCATTTTGTGATACCATTAGATTTGTACCAGCATCTGCAGTTATCTTCCTACACTCCTTTCAAGAGTCAAGAGTGTTTTGCTCTCATATATCCTGAGATGGAACAATGAGATTCTTGCTTGCAGCTGCGCAACAGTAAACGCACCACTCAGTGTACACCATGGTCAACAACAGAAAAAGTTCCGTTACATGTGAGATTAACATCTTTACTTCACACAACAAGCGTCATGAGTCAATGACGTTTAATTGTCACACGAATCAAAAGCAGAACAGTGAAATCCTTACTTGCAGCAGCACAGCAGGTCATAAGGTCACCAGGGATAGGAGTAGAACTAGGCCATTCGGCCCATCAAGTCTACTCCGCCATTCAATCATAGTCAATAGTCAATAGTCAAGTTTATTTGTCACATACACATAAATGTGCAGTGAAATGAAAAATTACCCACAGTCCAACAATAAGAGCAATAAAAATAAGCAATAACACCCACAATCATAAACCAACACCAAACAAAAAGAAACAAAAAGAAACATCCATCACAGTGAGTCTCCTCCAGTCCCCTCCTCACTGTGATGGAAGGCCCGAATGTCTTCTCTCTTCCCCTGCCGTCTTCTCCCGCGGTCAGGCTGTTGAAGTTGCCACGTTCCAGGCCACGCCGGACGGTGGAAGGTCCGCAGTGGGCCGACCCAAGCCCCGTGAGATCCGACTGATCATGGCTGATCTATCTCTCCCTCTTAACCCCATTCTCCAGCCTTCTCCCCATAACCTCTGGCACCCGTACTAATCAAGAACCTTACCTATTTCTGCCTTTAAAATAGGTCTGTAAGTACAATCCACACAGATAATATAAATTATAATGAACAAAAAAAAATTATGCATCACCACCATGCTTTACAGCAATACACATCTCATTGTGAGCCGTGATAAATTGCTCTTGTTTATTCAATTTGCAGTTTCTTGCAACAATTTTCCAGTTTACTGCCTTGCTCAAATGAAAACATTGCTTGGGTAATTCTACTGTACTTAAAAATATTCATTAAAGTGGCACTGTTTAGGAAGCTCAACATATCTTCGTGTCTGATATTCTATTAAACGTAACACCCAGGATAACCTGAAGACCAATTAGGCGGCCACACACATAATTGTGCACAAAGGGCTTTTCTTTACAATCTAACAATGATCTCTGCTACATTTTCCTTGATCTCCATTCCCTTTGGCCTCCCAGTCTGAAGAAGGGTCTCGACCCGAAACGTCACCCATTCCTTCTCTCCAGAGATGATGCCTGTCCCGCTGAGTTCCTCCAGCGTTTTGTGTCTATCTTCCTTTACTATCTCCTGCCTTTGTGGGGAATGGAGATTGGGAAGGTCATATAGTGGGGAGTAGATTGAAGGTGTGTGTGGGTGTGTGGAGAAGTAATGCTGGTGTTTGATTTCCTTCACAGTTCCCCCATCACTCACCCTCATTTTCATCCTACTCATTAACTTTGGGTGGCACGGTGGCGCAGCGGTAGAGTTGTTGCCTTACAGTGCCAGAGATCCCCGGGTTCGATCCTGTCTACGGGTGCTGCCTGTACGGAGTTTGTATGTTCTCACCTGTGACCGCGTGGGTTTTCTCCGCGTGCTCTGGTTTCTTCCCACACAGCAAAAGCGTGCAGATTTATAGATTAATTGGCTTCTGTAAAGTATAAATTGTCCCTAGTGTGTAGGATGATGCAAGAGTGCGGGGTAATTGCTGGTCGGTGGGCCGAAGGGCCAGTTTCCTCGCTGTATCTCTAAAATCTAAAATCGAAAGTAAAGTCTAACTTCTTCCTCAATATACTTATGATCCATCTGAAGAAGGGTCCCAAACAGAAACATCACCTGTCCATACCCTCCACAGATGCCACCTGACCCACTGAGTTCCTCCAGCACTTTGTTTTTCGCTCAGGATTCCAGCACCTGCAGTTCTTTGTGCTTCTGCTTATGATCCTTGTTTTGCTGTGTGCTTGAACCGCAGTGAAGTAGTGTGGTTCACATTCTCTTTGCTCTCTGCATGGAGGTTGTTTCCTGCAATCACTTGGACAGATGGGTGACTATTTTACATTCATGACTGCTGGCTGCATTCTCCTCACATACATCCTTGTTTCCAGATTCCTCCATGGCTTTCCCTTACCCTCGAGTTATTAAACTTTGGGTTTGCATTCAGCTCACCACATCTTGAATAAGACTTATTTCCAGTGCTATATTGCTAATTCTATTAAAGGTCAGGAAGGTACTTCAGCTTTGATTGATTTCTTCTCTATTAATCACTATAATTTCAGTGAGAAAGCTGATGGTTTCGTTTACTTTCGTTCAGAGGTACAGCATGGAAACTTGCCCTTGGGCCCACTGAGTCCACAATCCCCGCACATCAGCACCATCCTACACACATTAGGGACAATTTACAACTTTTACTGCCAATTAACCTACAAACCTGTACGTCTTTGGAGTGTGGGAGGTAACCGGAGCTCCTGGAGAAAGCCCACGCAGGTCACGGGGAGAACTCCGTACAGACAGCACCCGTGGTCAGGATCGGACGTGGGTGTGTGGCGCTGGCTGTGAGGATTTGATTATTTTCGAAGGATTTGTTTGGCGAGGACAAACGAAAGCAGTCAGAATTTGCTTTTTGGACTTCTGTCGGAAAGCAGAGACTCTCTTTGTTGAAAGAGTCCTCTAATTGGGGAGGATTTGTTCGTGTTTTCTGAAAGTCGTAGGAGCGGCAGTGGCTGGCGGAAGGCCAAGTTGCACTTGAACTGGTGGGAGCTGAGTCTGGAGCGGTGTTTGTGGTCTGTAGCATCGGAAAGCTCCCTCCCACACCGACTTTGCCCGGTCCAGGTGTGCCGGGTAAGTACGGCAACAGTGCATTGGATTTTCGTTGAAGCCGGGAGGGCGACCGAGACCTGGGGAAGAAGCCTCCGGAAGCTCCATTTTCTACGACGGGAGGATTGGCACGGACTTTTCCCTATCTTATCAGGAGGAGACTGCTTTCTGTTGCTTTGCCAGGAAAGCCTTCACGACTTTAAACTGCTGCAAATGCGTGGAGGTGCAGCAATAGCAGAAAGACTGCTTTGACTTATAAAAAACGGAGACGTTTTGTTTTGCTCCACGCCCTAAAGATGGCGGCCCCCAAGAATTATGCAGCTGCCGTACAGTCGGCAGTCTCCGTGACTAAGGGCCATGAGTTGTTGGGGCGTATACACGGGGTGAAAGTGACCTTGCAGGGCAACATTACCTTCAAGGCTGTGCTAACCGCGCTGGGGGAGACTGTTGGCAAGAAGGCCATAATCGCAGGCGCGGTGGTCAGTGGGAAGGCTGTTGTCATCCTAAAGACTGAGCAGTCGGTGGCTACCGCATTGGAAAGGGGGATCACGGTGGCTGGGATTTACATGGTGGTGGACCCATGGGGACGGCCCGTGCTGCCGGTCATGCTGTCCAACGTTCCCCCTTATGTTCCGGACGCGCTCCTGCTCCCACATGTAACTAAGCTGGGGGAGGTGCGGTCTGGGCCCACCAAACTGTTGCATAGGTTGGATGATCCCGAAATGCAGCATGTATTAACGTTCAATCGCCGTGTGTACATACAGCTGGCACAGGGGATTGATATGGAGGGGAGTTTTGAGGTTGAATGGGAAGGATTCTGCTATCGCGTGTTTTGGAACACGGGCCAAGCACGCTGCCATGCATGCAAAGAGGTGGGGCATTTCCGCAGGAATTGTCCCAAGCACCAGGCTGCCAGCTCCACCAAGGTGGCCCAGAAAGGCAGTGCTGGCCCATCTGGGGCTGCTGGTTCTACCACGGTGGCCCGTGATGACTTTGTTCCCTTGCTCCCATCCTCCATTCCCCCACCACCCCCATGTCCCGTACCTGTGGCAGGGGATGCCGGTGCAGGGTGGGGGGTGGATGAGGGGCACTGGGAGAGACAGAACAGTAAGAAAGCTAAAAGGAAGAAGAAGAACGTTCAAGCGGGACGCCAGGCAGAAGGTCACCTTAATGAGGGTCCCCCGGCAGTAGATATTATCGAGCTCGCCTCTGAGCCTGAGGGTCTGAGGGCTGGAGAGGATGAGCAGGTAGATGGCGGGGCGGAGGAACAGGCTTCAGCAATGGAGCTGACTGTACCACCGCACGCTAGTGGTTATAAGAGGAGGAGGCACGGGTCCTCTGACACGGAGAACGGCCCTGAAGGTCAGGGGCGACCTGAAGGGAGGTGTTTCTCCCCTGTTGAGGCAGAGTACCCAGTACACGCTTCCTCTGGGCAGGAGGATGCCTCTGTAGTGCAGGGACCACCTGAGAGTGGTGACACACTACCCGAGGGGGCTGTTCCCCCAGGGATTGCGTCCGCTGGCTTAGAGGGTGACCAGGGGAAGATTGATGGGGGGGACTTGAGTGTGGGGGTGGGTCCCCAGCCCATGCTCCCCACTGAGGCTACGAGTCCTATTGAGGGATGTGCTGCCCCATCGGCTGAGGGAGCAGGGGAGACTCCGGGAACATCGCCCCCTGAGGGCCAGAGCGAGGTGGTTCCCCTGGTGGTGGGGGACGGGGACTCTCTGGGTGACGGTGCTGGGCCGGGTGCCCTGGGTGCGAAGGAGGACATGGTCGTTTCGGATCGTGTCCTTCGGTCGGACTCCAGACGTACCCTCTCACTGCCCGCCCCGGAGACTTCCTCCAACATTACTGCCCCCAATCCGGTTACAGAGGGCTGTGGGGGTGCGCAGGAGCCTGGCCATTTACCAGGCAGCTTGCCACAGTTAGAGGTACCGGTACCTGCCCCCGTCACTGATCCTGGGGGTGGGATGGTGACGGAGGAGGGACCGGGTGATGTGGCCGACCCGCCCACCTCACAGGGAGGGGTGAGCGAGGCGGCTGGGAGTCAGAACTATCCAGACTCGGGCTCAGACATTGAGTGGGAGGAGGAGGGGGACGTGGAGTCCAGCGACAGTGAGTTGATGGACTGTCCCACCCGCAGCCCCGTGTCTCGGCTTGTTGATATCTGGGAACTCCGGAAGTTTCTGAAGGACAGCAGAGGGAAGAGGAATAAGGCAGATCTGGCTGTCGACCTCTGGTCAGACCTGACGGTACCCTTGCAGTCCATTTATGCCATCCTTCAGGAGGAGGGGAACTTGGCAGGTGTATTGAAAAATGAGCGGCGCCAGCTCCAAGAGCTTTTTAAGTCCCTAAAGAAAGGGCAGAGGGCTCGGGGAGGCTCCATTCCGTCAAGGGGGGCTGGTAAAAGTTCTTGTGCGCTTTCAAAATGAAGCTCACTATAGCCAGCCTGAATATTAATGGGGCCAGGGAGTCTCTCCGTAGGTTTCACCATCTCTCGGTGCTGAGGGACGGGAGGTACGCGGTGAGCTTCCTGCAGGAAACACACACTGTGGCTAGTGACGAGCCCACCTGGCTCCTGGAGTGGGAAGGGGGGGTCTACATGAGCCATCTCACCTCCATTTCGAGTGGAGTGGCCTTCCTGTTGGCCCCATCTTTCCAGCCGGAGATTGTCAAGGTGCAGGACATTGTACCAGGCCGGTTGTTGTATCTGGCCGTGCGCCTGGATGGCGTGCCATTACATTTTATTAATGTGTACGCCCCCAAGAGCGGTGCTATGCAGACGCGGTTAACACAAGAAGTGACCGCGCTGTTGAACACCATCGATCGGGGGGAGTGTGTTTTCCTGGGGGGTGATTTTAATTGTACCCTTGAGGCGAGAGATCGCTCTGGCATTCAGCGCGATCCGGCAGCGGTCAAGACATTAAGGGAGTTGGTGGATTCTTTTGAGCTAGTAGATGCTTGGAGGAATTTCCATCCCAACTCCGGCGCCTTCTCATACAGGTTTAAGGGGGGTGGTTCCCGTATTGACCGTGTATATGTGTCTAAGGCTTATGTGTCCTGTGTCTCGGCAGCCTCCATGCGGTTGGAGCCGTGCTCGGACCACTGCCTGGTGCGAGTGGACTTTATCCCGACGCGCACACGGGCAGGGTCCGCGTACTGGCACTTCAACAACCGGCTGCTGGAGGAGCGCCGGTTCCGGGACTCATTCAAGCAGTTCTGGGCGGAGTGGAGGGAAAGGCAGGGGCGTTTCCCTTCCCTAAGGCAGTGGTGGGATGTAGGGAAGGCTTACGTCCGTCTGTTTTGCCAGGACTACACGAGGGGGTCGACCAAGGGGCGGGACTCCGAGATCGGACGGCTTGAGAGAGAGTTGCTCGACTCGGAGTCTCGCCTGGGTCAGACGGAGGGGGAATCGTGTGAGTGGGAGGAGTACCAGGAGAAGAAAGGGGCACTGAGGGACTTGCAGCTGAGGAGGTCCCGGGGCGCGTATGTGAGGTCGCGAGTCCAGATGTTGCACGATCTGGACTGCGCCTCCCCCTTTTTCTTCTCCCTGGAAAAGTGCCGAGGTACCCGCAGGCAGTTTGTTGAGTTGCTTGCGGACGATGGCTCCTCCATCACGGATCCGGAGAGGATCGGTGCCTCAGTTTGGTCGTTCTATGACACTCTGTTCTCCGAGGAAACATCTAGTGGGGAGGCACAAGGGGTGCTGTGGGAGGGCTTACCCGTAGTGTGCAGGGAGGTGGCTGAGCGCCTCGATGATCCCCTAACTCTGGAGGAGTTGACTGGTGCCCTGCACCAGCTCAGTAGAGGCAAGTCTCCGGGGCTGGATGGGCTGACTGTGGAGTTTCTTCGAGCCTTCTGGGGTGTCCTGGGGGGCGACTATGTGAAGGTGTTGGGGGAGAGCCTGGCGACCGGGGAGATGCCCTTCTCATGGCGCAGGGCAGTCGTCGTCCTGCTGCCCAAGAAGGGCGATCTCCGCCTCTTGAAGAACTGGCGCCCGGTCTCTCTTCTCAGTACGGGTTACAAAGTCTTTGCACGGGCATTGGCCAATCGCCTGGGGCCCGTGCTGTCCCATGTGATCCACCCTGACCAGTCCTACACAGTCCCGGGCCGGTCCATCCAGGACAATATCCATCTGGTCCGGGACCTGATCCATCTGTGCCAGAGGGCTGGTCAGTCCGTTGCCTTTCTCTCCCTTGACCAGGAGAAAGCGTTTGACCGGGTGGGACACGACTACCTTCTCGGGACTCTGCGGGCGTTTGGACTCGGACCCCATTTTGTGGCCCGGGTCCGGCTCCTATACGCTGCTGCAGAGTGCCTGGTCAAGGTCAATGGCTCTTTGTTGGCTCCCATTCACTTTGGGAGGGGGGTTCGTCAGGGATGCCCCATGTCCGGCCAGCTTTATTCCCTCTGTGTGGAGCCATTCCTGTGCCTCCTACGGAGGCGGCTGGCAGGTTTGGATTTGCCGGGGCCGGGGGTGGAGGTGGTTCTCTCGGCCTACGCCGACGATGTGTTACTAATGTTCACCGACCCGGTTGACCTGCGGAGGATGCGTGAGTGCCAGCGGGTGTTCTCAGCCGCATCCTCCGCCAGGATCAACTGGGGGAAGTGTGCTGGGCTCTTGGTGGGTCAGTGGCAGGTAGACTCCCTGCCGGAGGAGATGGCAGTTTTTGCGTGGAGCACCACGCACCTCCTCTATCTGGGGATCTACCTGAGTCCCACTGAGGGGGCTTGGCAGGCGAATTGGCAGGAGTTGGAGGCGAAGGTGGTCGCCCGTGTGGGGCGCTGGTCAGGCCTCCTTGGTGTGTTATCATATCGGGGTAGGGCTTTGGTCATAAACCAGCTGGTGGCCTCTCTGCTGTGGTACCGGCTGGCCACTCTGGTCCCGTCCTCTCGTTTCATCGCCATGATACAGAGGAGGTTAGTTAACTTCTTCTGGGGTGAGAGGAACCACTGGGTCTCTGCTGGGGTTCTGAGTCTCCCGTTGGAGGAGGGCGGTCAGGCGCTGGTCTGCGTCCGCACTCAGGTGGCAGCCCTCCGACTCAGGACCTTGCGGAGGTACGTGTACTCCGAGTGCCCTCCCAGATGGCACTCGCTGGCCACGTACTTTTTCTGCCAGGGACGCTGCCTCCAGGAGGGATCACGGCTCCCGGTAGCGGGCATGAGTCAGCGCGCTAGGCGGGAGTTGCCTGGTTTTTACCGTGATCTCCTGAGAGCCAGGAATTTGGTCACCTTCAGCCAGGGCGCTGCTCCTCAGGGGGAGGGGGGTGCTGTGGTTGTGAGGGGGGCCGGTCCTCACCCTGTCACGGTGGGTGTCGAGGAGAGGTGTGTGCGTGGAGCGATTCCGACTGGGCTTACCCCCGCTCCGTCGGAATTGCTCATTGGGCCCACGGCACGGGTCCCTTCCCGAGAGCCGGCCCCACGCAATATGAGCCGCCTTTCCCAGATGCCCAGCGTGCCGTTCCGTGACGCGGAGAGGCGCGTTTTGTACAGGCTGCTCCTGCACACTCTCCACTTCCTCGCTCTCGTCTTCCGTCCGGACACGCCCTGGCGGTCCGTGTTACCACCTGACGGCGGGAGCGGTCCCCAGTGGAGGTCTCTCTATAAGGGGGTCCTCCCGCTTTACATCGGGGACCTGGGGTGGAGAGTGTTGCATAAGGCTATAGCCTGTAACAGGTACTTGAGCCGGTTCACGGTCTCGTCTGCCGCCTGTCACTTCTGCGGTGAGGAGGAGACCGTGTACCATTTGTATACAGAGTGCGTGAGGTTACAGCCCCTGTTCCAGTATCTGAAGGGGCTGCTCCTCAAGTTCTGGCTCCATTTTAGCCCTACGCTTTTAATTTTTGGGCACCCGGTACAGAGGGGGGAGGGTCAGGAGGGAGGAGGGGGTCTCCCTGTCGGTCTGCTCCTGGGCCTGGCCAAGATGGCCATCCGCGGGTCCAGGCAGCGGGCAGTCGACGGCCTCACAGAAGTCGGCTGCCTACCCCTGTTCCGGGCTTACGTCCGTGCCCGCGTGTCCCTGGAGAGGGAACATGCGGTGTCCACGGGGACTATGGAGGCCTTCCGGGAACGCTGGTCGCCGCGGGGGGTTGAATGTATTGTTGACAGAGATGGCGGGATTTTAATGTGATAATTGTTTAATTTGTAAACTGCCGATACAGGCGGCTTTTGTTTGATCACATTTTGCTTAGTATGTGTGTATGTTTTTCTTTGGAATAAAACTTTTATATATTAAAAAAAAAAAAAAAAAAAAAAAAAAAAAAAAAAAAAAAGTGGTCAGGATTGAACCCAGGTCCCTGGTGTTGTAAGGCAGAACAATTCTCACAAATGTGCAACACAAACTTCACAATCTTGTTGTGGAACACTTAATAACAGTGGAGCAAACCAAAAACGTATCAGCAATACGACTGAGAGGGGTCCTAGCGTAAATTAAGAGTCGTTTCAAATCAAGCTGTATAAATGTCGCAAACCCATGCAAAAAAAGCAAACATCCCAGAACCACTAGATGGCACCTGTGGTTGTATTTTAGCTCAGTCTTTTTTTAGTTTAGAGATGCAGTGAGGAAGCAGGCCCTTCGGCCCACTTAGTCCGCACCGACCAGCGATCCCCGCACACTAACACTATCCTACACACACTAGGGACAGTTTACACTTACACCAGGCCAATTGACCTACAAACCTGCACGTCTTTGGAGTGTGGGAGGAAACCGAAGATCTCGGAGAAAACCCACGCAAGTCACAGGGAGAACGTACAAACTCCGTACAGACGGCGCCCGTAGTTGGGATTGAACCCGGGTCTCTGGCGCTGTAAGGCAGCAACTCTACCACTGTGCCACCGTGCCGTTTAAATGTTTATATTTAATGCACTTTAAACTCTTTCGAACTAGTGGCATGATGGCCCATTAGATTGCAGTTTAATCCCTTAAAATGTAACTTCTCCCATTTAGTTGGTCTCTCAGGTACTTAGACTAAAGACACAAATTTTCCAAAAGTGTGAGTGTCACGGTGGCGCTTGATTCTTGGTTCTTGATTCCCCTACTCTGGGTAAAAGACTGTATGTACCCAATCTATTCCACTCATGATTTTATACACCTCCACAAGATCACCCCTCAGCCTCCTGCACTCCAAGGAATATGTTCAGCCTGCTCAACCTCTCCCTATAGGCCAGGCCCTCAAGTCCTGGCAACATCCTCGTGAATCTTCTCCGCAACCTTTCCTGCTTAACAACATCCTTCCTATATCAGGGTGACCAAACTGAACACAATACTCCAAATGCGGCCTCACTAATGCCTTGTACAGGTGTAACATAACATCTTAACTTCTTTTCTCAATATGACATATCAAGGCCAATGTATCGAAAGCCTTTTTGAGCACCCTGTCTACCTGTGACGCCACTTGCAGGGAACTATGTACTTTCACTCCAGACTGATTGTAGTAGGGGTGGAGGGGGGTGTAGAGAAAGCTGTGTGAGAGATGGCATTGTCGGAGTAAGCACAGCGAGTGATAGGTGGACAGAAAGTGCCGGAGCAACTCAGCGAGTCGGGCAGCATCTCTGGAGAACATTGACATGCGACGTTTCGGGTCAGGACCCTTCTCCAGTGAGAGGTGGGTGGGGAGTTGATTGGTGGGTTGGGTGGATAAAGGCCATAAGGAAACAAGAGGGTGTCAGGCAAGGAGGAAAGAGGATTGAAGTGCAGCACTGGGCCCAGAGAACTTGCTTCAAATCAGTTGAATGCGCTTTTTCTAAAGGAGAAATTAGTAGGCATTGCAATAAAGTTGAATTGGTCCCGATCTTAAATTCCCCACAGACATTGTTCCTGACGTGTCTGTTTGGATGACAGATGACAGTGCAGAACAAAGCTGTGTTTCACAATGCCACATTGAATTACTGGGTTCATAGAAATATCATAGGATTCATTTGCTGCTTACTGACAATGGCAAGCTCCTCCAATAAGTCATCTGTCAATGCAGCTTGTTTCCTGGGCCACCGTATTTTCTGATGGATTGCAGAACTCCATTTTAGCGCGCTGTGAAACCTTGAAACCAGCCATAACTCCAAAACATTATTCGAGTTTGTTGCCCAGTATATTTAATGTTTTCCGCAATGTTATCCGGGTGTTAATAAAACCCATTCAAGTCACATTTGCACTTGGTTTTTAATTTGAGTCCCAGGCATATTTCTAAATGCGTATCAATGCCACTGAGAAGATATCTATGTGTCAGCTGAAGCCATCTGTTAGAACATTGAACATGGGACTGTACAGCACAGGAACAAGGCCCTTCAGCCAACAGTATCTGTGCCTAAGTGAGACACAAAATGCTGGAGTAACCCAACTGGAGAGAAAGAATGGGTGACGTTTCGTTTATGTAAAAAGTAACGATGATCAAGGAAAGGTAGAGCCCACAATGGTCCATTGTTGGCTGTGGGCTAGGTGATAACGAGTTATACAGGCAGTGAAGCTCAACAGGACGACAGTGAAACTAGTACGTCGACCAGGGTGGGGGAGAGACGGGGGAGAGAGAGGGGATGCAAGGGTTACCTGGGGTTTAGAGAAATCAAGAATCACACCGCTTGGTTGTAGGCTGCCCTAGCGAAATATGAGGTGCTGTGCTGAGCATGATGCCAAGTTAAATTAATCTCCTCTGCCTGTATGAGATCCATTGCCTGCATATCCATGTGCCTATCTAAAAGCCTCTTAAATGCCACCATCATATCTGCCTCCACCACCAGCCCTGGCAGCACGTTCCTAGCACCCATCATTTTCTGTGCAACGAAAAACCTGTCCCACCCATCTCCCTTAAACCTTGCCCTGCTCACTTTATTGTTTGTCCTCAAAATATTGTTTAGTTTAGTTTAGAGGCACAGGGCGGAATCTGGCCCTTTCGGCCCACCGGGTCCGCGCCGACGAGCGATCCCTGCACATTAACACTATCCTATACCCACTAGGGACAATTTTTACATTTACCAAGCCAATCAACCCGCAATCCTGTACGTCTTTGGAGTGTGGGAGGAAACGGAAGATCTCGGAGAAAACCCACGCAGGTCACGGGGAGAATGTACAAACTGCGTACGGACGGCGCCTGTGGTCAGGATCGAACCCGGGGTTCCGGCGCTGTGAGGCAGCAGCTCTACCACTGCACCACCGGGTCTCCATTAACAACTGTCAGTGTTCTTGTAAAAAGGCACTTCAAAGAGGAACAATTAATTTATCACGTTGAAGCAATTGGCAAGAATGCAGGCAACGTTTTATTGAAGGTGTCAGCTCAAAATGTTGATGCTTCAGCGTTCTCGCGGAAAGGAATAAAAATATGACTTTGATTAATGCTTGAAAACAAGCTTTCCGTTCCCGTTAATGGTTTTGACTCATCTAAATGTTGGTTGTTCAGGAGCTGGTCAGGACAGCTGAAGAAACGTGTTTAGCTGGCGATGTAGTTGTGAGTGGCTGTCATGTTCGGTTGTGTTCGCGGGGCATATTGCATTGTCAGTTTGTGTTGTCTGCCTGTATTATTTATTTAAGTGTACAGCACAACATGTTGTAATGCTCCGTACAGTGAGTTATTACTTCAGCTGATTCAATTACTGATGTGTATTACTATCCTCCCTCTTAAGATTTCCAATGCACCTGTCTTTTTTTCTGTGTTTTAGAGTCATAGAGTCATAGAGTGATACAGCGTGGAAACAGGCCCTTTGGCCCAACTTGCCCACACCGGCAAACATGTCCCATCTACACTAGTCCCACCTGTCTGTGTTTGGCCTATATCCTTCTAAGGGACCACATCACCCCGATTCTGGCCTCTCTCCACTGGCTCCCTTTACGGTACAGAATCAACTTCAAGCTCCTCCTATTCACGTATAAAGCCCTAAATGGACACTCCCCCCTACATCAAAAATCTTCTAACCCCCCTCTCTAACTCCAGGTCCCTCAGGTCGGCCGACTTGGGGCTACTCACTATCCCGCGGTCTAGGCTTAAGCTCAGGGGTGACCGCGCTTTTGCGGTTGCAGCTCCTAGACTGTGGAACAGCATCCCTCTCCCCATCAGAACTGCCCCCTCCATCGACTCCTTTAAGTCCAGGCTCAAAACCTATTTCTACTCCCTAGCGTTTGAGGCTCATTGAGGAGGCGCTGTGAACTGTTTGCGTGCTACTGTATGTTTCATTTTTTTTCCATTGGAACCTAATCAGATGTACAGCACTTTGGTCAACGTGGGTTGTTTTTAAATGTGCTATACAAATAAAATTGACTTGACTTGACTTGACTTCTAAACCTGTCCTATCCATGTACTTGCCCAAATGTTTCTTAAACGCTACAATAGTCCCTGCCTCAACTACCTCCTCTGGCAGCCCTTTCCATACCTTCTCCACCCTTTGTGTGAAAAGGTTACCCCTCAGGTTCCTATTAAATCTTTTCCCCCTCAGCCTGAAACCTATGTGCTCTGGTTCTTAATTTCCCCTCCTCTGGGCAAGAAAATCTGTGCGTTTACCCGATCTATTCCTCTCATGATTTTACAAGATCACCTCTCCTGCACTCCAAGAGTCCCAGCCTGCTCAACCTCTCCCTGTAGCTCAGTTAAGATATATTTACAGTCATAAATTACGTGGTTGACAGTTATATCTTGTACATTTTGAACGATGCAATAGAAAAATCTAAGGTCATGTGAAGAAACCAAAGACAAAATCAATTTTTTTTTAAGGTCAATTGATCTCCAGCAATCTAAGTTAAACAAAAAATCAGCAGAGGAGTTTACCTTGCGTGTAGATATGGACATCATTTGAAACAGAGACCCAAAGTGCTGGAGTAACTCAGCAGGTCAGGCAGTAGCCTTGGAGAACATGCAGGTGACATTTCTTCTTTATTTTTTTTAGATTTAGAGATACAGCGCGGTCCGTGCCGCCCAGCGATCCCCACACCCTAACACTATCCTACACACACTAGGGACAATTTTTTAATTTTTTTTATTCTTACATCTGCCCAGCCAATTAACCTACATACCTGTACGTCTTTGGAGTGTGGGAGGAAACTGAAGATCTCGGAGAAAACCCACGCAGGTCACGGGGAGAACGTACAAACTCCGTACAGACGGCGTCCGTAGTCAGGATCGAACCTGAGTCTCCGGCGCTGCATTCGCTGTAAGGCAGCAACTCTACCGCTGCGCCACCGTGCCGCTCTTTAGTTTAGTTTAGAGATACAGTGCGGAAAAGGCCCTTCGGCCCACCGACCAGCGATCCTCAAACACTAACACTACCCGACACGCTGGGGACAATTTACAATTTTCACCAATGCCAATTAACCTACAAACATGTACGTCTTAAGAAGGTGTGAGGTAACATGGCACCCAGAGAAAACCCACGTGGTCACAGGGAGACTGTACAAACTCAGTACCAACGAACAAATGAATGAAAGAATGAATGAATGAATGCTTTACTTTTTAGATTTAGAGATACAGCGCGGAAACTGGCCCTTCTGCCCACCGAGTCCGCGCCGCTCAGCGATCCCCGCACATTAACACTACCCTATACACACTAGGGGCAATTTTTTTTACATTTACCCAGTCAATTAACCTACATACCTGTAGGTCTTTGGAGTGTGGGAGGAAACCGAAGATCTCGGAGAAGACCCACGCAGGTCACGGGGAGAACGTACAAACTCCGTACAGACGGCGCCCGTAGTCAGGATCGAACCTGAGTCTCCGGCGCTGCATTCGCTGTAAGGCGGTAACTTTACCGCTGCGCCACCGTGCCACCCGGTACTTTGTTATCACGTGTGAGATGTCGCAGTGAGGTTCTTTGTTTTGCGTACCCAAGTATGCAAAGAGTCGCCACATAAAGGGCGCCCGTGGTCAGGACTGAACTGGGGTCTCTGGCGATGTCAGGCTGCACCGCCGTGCCGCCCGCCCTGTGTTCGAGGTGAGAGGTCTACAGAAGTGTTCTATGTTCTATAAAGCTGGCATTGTAGCTCGATAACACAAAGGTGTAACACTGATGAGGCAATGGATAGTCAGCGCTGACCACACTAGACATATACATCGATCAACCAAAACATTATGACCTGATGAGCCAAAATATTGTGACCACCTGCCTAATATGCTGTTGGTCCTCCGTGTGCAGCCCCATAAGCAGCAGGGTGTGATGCACTGTGTATTGTGACACATTCCTCCTGTGACCACCATTGAAAATATCCGTGACTTTTGCCACAGTCGACCTTCTGTCGGTTCGGACCAGACGGGATAGCCTTCGTTGCCCTCGCGCATCGATGAGCCTTGGGCGCCCAACACCTTGTCGCCAGTTTGTGGTTTGTCCCTCCTCGGACCACTGTCGGTAGGTACTCACCACTGCTGACCGGGAGCACCCCACAAGCCTTGCCATTTCAGAGATGCTCTGACCCAGTCGTCTGGCCATAACAATTTGGCCCTTGTCAAAGTCGCTCAGGTCTTCACTCATGCCCATTTCTCCTGCATCCAACACATCAACTTCAAGAACTGACTGTTCACTTGCTTCCTAATATATCCCACCCCTTGACAGGTGCCATTGTAACAAGATAATCAATGTTATTCACTTCGCCTGCCAGTGGTCATAATATTTTGGCTGATCGGTGTAAAGTGGTTTACTAGTGGAGTTAATTGCACATCATGAACTATGCCAATTTTCAGGGGGTTTTCCAGTGTGGTGCCCACTTTCTTCCATTTACCAAAAAAAAAGTTATTTTCATTTGAAATAAAACATGCCTGAAAAGAATTGCAAAAGGTTCATTAAGCATGGATTAATTAAGATTTATCATAGATATATCAACTACATGCTTACGTCTGGCTGTTTCAACTCTATCATCAATCATTCATTCAGACCATCTAATATAGTGGTTAAAAACAATTACAATTCACCTTGATATGCCCATGAATTATTTAAGAGCAATGTGGATCAAAATCATCCTTGGAAAGCACAACGTTAGTCATGTGTCAATTCCATTCCTAAACTTTTGACTTTTTAAGTGTGAAAACTCAAGGAAAGTTCAGTGCATGTGTAGACACATGTCCAGAAAGCCCCCCCGTGTACAAATAACAGCGTAGAAATATTCCAATGTGGCAGGAGAGTATGTACAGTCACCTCTCTCAGAGAACAGTACAGCACAGGAACAGTGTGTATGGCAATCTAACAAGTCCCTTCACCTGGGCCATATCCCTCTATTCCTTTGCTGGTCATGTCCCTATCTTAATCTATTTCTTAAACATGCCATCGCATCCACCATCACCACCCCAACAGCATGTTCTGGACACCCACCACTCTCTTGCAAAAATACCTTGCTTCGCAAATTCATAAGTAATCGGGGCAGAATTAGGCCATTCGGCCCATCGAGTCCACTCCACCATTTAATCATGGCTGATCGATCTCTCCCTCTCAACCCCACTCTTCTACCTTCTCTCCACAACCCCTGACACCTGCGCTAATAAATCATGTTTAGACTTTGAGAAACAATGTTTAAGAAACATTTGGACAGGTACATGTTTAGGGCAGGTTTAGAGGGATGTGGGCCAAACGCAGGCAGGTGGGACTAGTGGAGATGGGACATGTTGGTCGGTGTGGGGAAGTTGGGCTGAAGGGCCTATGATTCCGCGCTATGATTCTATGACTATGAAACCATGACCCTGCAACCGCGTGGGTTTTCTCCGAGGTCTTCAGTTTCCTCCCACACTCCAAAGACGTACAGGTTTGTAGGTTAATTGGCTTAGTATAAATGTAGGAAATTGTCCCTAGTGTGTGTAGGTTAGTGTGTGCAGGGATCACTGGTTGGTGTGGACTCGGTGGGCTGAAGAGCCTGTTTCCATGATGTATCTCTAAACGAAACTAAACTAAATTAATACCAATCAGAGGTCACATCCAAATGTTATTAAGATGGAGACAGCCCAGAATTTATTCCATGAATTTGAACGCGTTGAAACTATTATATTTTACAATAAAAACAAAAATGTCTGGAAATGTTCAAGCAGCCATTTATATATTTAATTTGATTTTTATTAACTTTGTTTTTTTTAATCATTTCAAGTTCTCACAGCAATTCCAATAGTATTTAATTGTCACTGAGCATTAGACATTTAAAAGTTATTAAAGACAACTCAGCGGGTCGGGCAGCATCTCTGGAGAACATTGACAAGCGACGTTTCGGGTCAGGACCCTTCTCCAGTGAGAGGTGGGTGGGGAGTTGATTGGTGGGTTGGGTGGATAAAGGCCATAAGGAAACAAGAGGGTGTCAGGCAAGGAGGAAAGAGGAGTGAAGTGCAGCACTGGGCCCAGAGAACTTGCTTCAAATCAATTGAATGCACTTTTTCTAAAGGAGAAATTAGTAGGCATTGAAATAAAGTTGAATTGGCCCCGATCTTAAATTCCCCACAGACATTGTTCCTGACGTGTCTGTTTGGATGACAGATGAGAGTGCAGAACAAAGCTGTGTTTCACAATGCCACATTGAATTACTGGGTTCATAGAAATATCATAGGATTCATTTGCTGCTTACTGACAATGGCAAGCTCCTCCAATAAGTCACCTGTCAATGCAGCTTGTTTCCTGGGCCACCGTATTTTCTGATGGATTGCAGAACTCCATTTTAGCGCGCTGTGAAACCTTGAAACCAGCCATAACTCCAAAACATTATTCGAGTTTGTTGCCCAGTATATTTAATGTTTTCCGCAATGTTATCCGGGTGTTAATAAAACCCATTCAAGTCACATTTGCACTTGGTTTTTAATTTGAGTCCCAGGCATATTTCTAAATGCGTATCAATACCACTGAGAAGATGTCTATGTGTCAGCTGAAGCCATCTGTTAGAACATTGAACATAGGACTGTACAGCACGGGAACAAGGCCCTTCAGCCAACAGTGTCCCACCCATCTCCCTTAAACCTTGCCCTGCTCACTTTGTTGTTTGTCCTCAAAATATAGTTTAGAGATACAGGGCGGAATCAGGCCCTTTCGGCCCACCGGGTCCGCGCCGACCAGCGATCCCCGCACATTAACACTATCCTATACCCACTAGGGACAATTTTTACATTTGCCAAGCCAATCAACCCGCAAACCTGCACGTCTTTGGAGTGTGGGAGGAAACCGAAGATCTCGGAGAAAACCCACGCAGGTCACGGGGAGAATGTACAAACTTCGTACAGACAGCGCCCGTAGTCGGGATCGAATCCCGGTCTCCAGCGCTGCATTCACTGTAAGGCAGCAACTCTACCGCTGTGCCACTTTGCTGCCCATTCTGATGATCATAACAAGTTACTCCATTAGCACTTGTCAGCATTTTTATCTGATGGTGATAGATGGATATGAATGAGACTGGGATCGGTGTTTTTGCTGAAATGTAGAGACATTTGCAAAGGAGTTACTGCTTTTTGTTTACGGGCTGGGTTTTGTAGCAACCAAACATTTTCAATGGATGAAGCCATTAACAATTAACGTCCTTGAGAACACAGCTATAAAAAATACAATATTGCACTCCCAAAATGAGTTGCACAATGCCACTGGCATGACAGTGTTCTGCGTGTCCTTGACTTTATAATACTTCATTTAAAAATGCAACCCATTAAATAATACGAGATTGTTGTAGTGATTTACACGATAACAAAATTTGCTTACGAACAACACAATTGCCCTCCCTCTTATTCCACAGATTATCAAGTGCATTATTCCTGAAGATGTGCTGACCAAATATGGACACAAAGACCTGGAGGTCAGGCAGAATCTCTGGAGAAAAAGGATGGGTGACATTTCGGGTCAGGACCCTTCTTCTGAACTGAAGAAGATCCTTCCTACACATCTGCTGATTACGACTGTCTTCTATCCAATGAAGCTGCTGCATAATTAATGCTGATTTCATATTTCTGGCTTTAGATTTAGATTTAGATGTAGAGATACAGCGCAGAAACAGGCCCTTCGGCCCACCGGGTCCGCGCCGCCCAGCGATCCCCACACACACTAACACTATCCTACACACACTAGGGACAATTTTTACATTTGCCCAGCCAATTAACCTACAAACCTGTACGTCTTTGGAGTGTGGGAGGAAACCGAAGATCTCGGAGAAAACCCACGCAGGTCACGGGGAGAACGTACAAACTCCGCACAGACAAACACGCGTAGTCAGGATCGAACCTGAGTCTCGTAACATAACATTTTAAGATGGACAAAAAGTGCTGGAGTAACCCAGCGGGACAGGCAGCATCTCTGGAGAGAACTCTGGAGAGCTCTTCAGGCTGAAGAAGGGTCTCGACCCAAAACGTCACCCATTCCTTCTCTCCAGAGATGATGCCTGTCCCGCTGGGTTACTCCAGCATTTTGCGTCTATCTTCGGTTTAAACCAGCATCTGCAGTTCCTTCCTACACACAACATTTTAAGAGTCTGAAGAAAGGTCCCAACCCGTAACATCACCTATCCGTGTTTTCCAGAGATGCTGCTTGACCCATTGAGTTACTGCAGCACTTTGTGTCTTTATTTGTCAGCCAGGAGCCAGGAACTTGGATCAGGGGTTCTCCGGTACTTCCAACATGTGGACTGGACATTGGACTGTGTTTTATTTTCTTTGTAAACGGCACAAAAGTATGACACCTGTGTGTCTTGTATTTTTAGTTTTTAGTTTTAGAGATACAGCGCAGAAACAAGCCCTTCGGCCCACCGAGTCCGCACCGACTAGCGATCCCCACACATTAACACAATTTACATATGCACCAAGCCAATTAACCTACAAACCTGTACGTCTTTGAAGTGTGGGAGGAAACCGAAGATCTCGGAGAAAACCCACGCAGGTCACGGGGAAAACGTACAAACTCCGTACAGACAAGCACGCGTAGTCGGGATCGAACCCGGGTCTCCGGCGCTGCAAGTGCTGTAAGGCACCGACTCTACCGCTGCGCCACCGCGGCCTGTGGTTGTGCAAAAGAACTTCACTCTGCCGTGCATACATGACAATAAAGAACCACAGAACCATTGAGCATCTGCACTTCCTTGTTTCTGCAAAAGATCACTTTATCTGAAGCCTCAAACATACAGTACATGATCCGATCAGGCAAGATGGAAATTGGCTTATTTTTGCTGATGTTAATCAAAGAACATTTAAGTCAGATTTGAATTATCTTCTGTTGCGTCTCAATCTGTTACTCTAATTAATTCATCCAGGAGATTGCAGGCTGGGATCTCCTCCATCTTCTAAACTCCAGTGAGTACAGGCCCCGAGACGTCAAATGCTCACCATACTGATGGTTTGACTAGAATTATTTGACGTAAATGTTGTTAATCTCTCATTCAAACTCATTATAACTATCCCTTAATCTGGAACTTGAAGGCTGAATGATCTTTTTATCCATAAAAAATAGGATAAATTGCACAGGTTTTTTGTTTTAGTTTAGTTTAGAGATACAGCGCAGAAACAGGCCCTTCGGCCCACCGAGTCCATGCCGACCAATGGTCTCCGTACACTAGCGCTGTCCTACACAAACTAGGGACAGTTCACAATTTTTTATTGCCGAAGGCAATTAACCTACAAACCTGTAGGTTTTGGGAGTGTTGGAGGAAACCGGAGCACCCGGGGAAGACCCACACAGGTCACGGGGAGAACGTACAAACACCGTACAGACAGCATCCGTAGTCGGGATCGAACCCGGGTCTCTGGTGCTGTTAGGCAGCAACTCTACCGCTGCGCCACCGTGCCGCCCCAGAGGCTCAGGGCTGTTATACGCTCATAATACGTTTTGGATCGCTGAAGTTGAAACTCAGCCAGTTTTAGGACGACCAAATGGCATCTTTCACCAAGCTGGAAGTCTTCCAGCAACAATTGACATTGGTCTCAGTGTGTGGCCCTGTCACCAGTCTGCAGATCGCAGAGTCCTGCCTTACACAGCTGTTCCGGATTCTCCCCACCCAAATAAACAACTGTATCAGTTTCCAGATCTGCTCAGCATATGCACATTCCAGACGGATGATCTGATGGACTAAAACTGCTGGAGTAACTCAGCGGGGCAGGCAGCACCTCTGGAGAGAAGGAACGGGTGGCGTTTCGGGTCGAGACCTTTCGATGGACTCATTCA
Organism: Rhinoraja longicauda; assembly: GCF_053455715.1. NCBI lineage: Eukaryota > Metazoa > Chordata > Chondrichthyes > Rajiformes > Arhynchobatidae > Rhinoraja > Rhinoraja longicauda. Next base: position 39,377,291 of record NC_135969.1, read on the forward strand.
CACGACACTCACCTTGAAGGCAACAGTCAGTGGGGCTGAGGTATCAACAGTGCACGAACGACCCAACAAGAAGGGATTTGCTCACCACGTGCCAAGCAACATACGGCGGTCACAGTGGCACAACAATAGAGTTGCTGCCTTACAGCACTTGCAGCGCCGGAGACCCGGGTTCGATCCCAACTACGGGTGCCGTCTGTACGGAGTTTGTACGTTCTCCCCGTGACCTGCGTGGGTTTTCTCCGAGATCTTCGGTTTCCTCCCACACTCTAAAGACGTCCAGATTTGTAGGTTAATTGGCTTGGCATAAATCTAAAATTGTCCCCGGTGTGTGTAGGATAGTGCTAGTGTGTGGGCACTCGGTGGGCCGAAGGGCCTATTTCAGTGCTGTATCTCTAAAACTAAAACTAAAAAAACTAAACATCATCTACACTTTGAAACTGGTTGCCAGTGCAACGATGTGGAAATGAGGAACTGCAACTGCTGGTTTATACAAATGAGACACAGAGTGCTGGAGTAACTCAGCGGGTCTGGCAACATCTCTGGAGAAAAAGGATGGACAACGTTTTGGGTCGGGACCCTTCTTCAGACTGTAATCTTCAGTCTGAAGATGGGTTCCAACCCAAAACCTCACCCATCCTTTTTCTGCAGGGATGCTGCCTGACCTGCTGAGTTACTCCAGCATTCTGTATCCATCTTTGCCAATGGATCAAGTACTCTGATCTCAGAGACAAGAGGTGAGACTATATATCACAGACTTGTCCCACCCCGGTCATTCCATCTTCTCCTCGCTCCCGTCAGACAGAAGGTACAGAAACTTGAAAGCGTGCACCACCAGACTCAGGAACAGCTTCTCTGTTATCAGGCTTCTGAACGGCCCTTCCATACTAGGGTAATGTCCCATTCACCTCTACCCCATTGCAGGCAGTGGACTTTGTCTATGGAACTGGTGCTCTACAGGGGCAGCACGGTGGCGCAGCGGTAGAGTTGCTGCCTTACAGCGAATGCAGCGCCGGAGACACAGGTTCGATCCTGACTACGGGCGCCGTCTGTACGGAGTTTGTACGTTCTCCCCGCGACCTGCGTGGGTTTTCTCCGAGATCTTTGGTTTCCTCCAACACTCCAAAGACGTACAGGTATGTAGGTTAATTGACTGGGTAAATGTAAATATTGTCCCTAGTGTTTGTGGGATAGTGTTAGTGTGCGGGGATCGCTGGGCGGCGCGGACTCGGTGGGCCGAAGGGCCTGTTTCCGCGCTGTATCTCTAAATCTAAATGCTGAGAACTATATTCTGCACTCTGTATTTCCCTCCTTGCTCCATCTATTGGACTTGAGTTTGCATTGATTGTATCCATGCACAGTATCATCTGATCTGTGTGGATGGCCTACAAAACAAAGCTTTGGTGATACCTTCCTGGTGGTACATGACAGTAATAAACCTGAACCCAAACCTAAACTTGTCTGCTGTCACCAACCTAAAGATCACATTAGCCCAAATAGGACACAAAGTCCTGTCGTAATTCAACAGGTAGTGTGAAGCGATCGCCGAGCCTGCGTTTGGTTTCGCCGATGTAAATAAGTTGACATAAGCCTGATTGTCATAATTCAACAGGTCTGTAGTAACTCAGCATCTCTGGAGAACATGGATAGGTGACATTTCAGGTTGGGAACCTTGTGAAGATCTTTTAAAGTGTTTTTTATTCAATGGATACCTTGTAAAATCATTGGGCAGTTTTCTAATATATGATTGTCAGTAGAATTCCTGGGGAAATTGAGGTCATGGGCTCAGTTCAGAGTAAAGTGGGAAGGGAAGGTTTTTGGTTTTGACCCACTGAGTTACTCCAGCACCTTGTGTCCTTTTGCATTAAACCAGCACCTGGAGTTCCTTGTTTCTAGACCAAGTCGGCTAGTTTTGAGGTAATTCATCAGATGGCGTGGTAACCGTTTGTTTTATTCCTGTTTCCCCATCTTCCCTGAGGTGATGTGATTACACTGAAAAGGCAGATGGAAACATTATATTTCCAACTGCTTTAGAAATAAAAACAATTAGACGTAATGAGGGAAAATTCAGTTTGTTTCTCGTGTTAGAATGTCTTGAGGAGAGATTGCAATTTAACAAGAACAGACACCATTAAAATGAAAATAAAATGCAAACTCAATTTCATGGATTTACACCTGACAGTTACCCATTTCGTTTTCTCTCCGAAACTAGTTGCTTATAAAGCTTGCTCGTTCGATTTCACTTGCGGCCTGACCAGAAAATATTCCAAAGCAGCACATCCATCTCCTCCCCAGGGTCCCCATTTACTGACTCTTTTGTAGCTTTTGATGGGAAAATGGGTGGTGCAGTGGTAGAGTTCCTGCCTCACAGCGCCAGAGACCCGGGTTCGATCCTGACTACGGGTGCTGTCTTACATGGATACGGCAGGTTTAGAGGGATGTTGTTGTTCGTCCTTCGGGTTCGAAGATGACCATGACTTCACTTTCAGTTGGAGGATTGGTGACTGTGGGTCCGGAAGTGACTGGTGAGGCTAATCCAGGCCCGGAAGGCACGCCCACACGTAGGACACAAGTGGATGGGTGCTGCAATGGAAGTGGAGGTAGCCCGGGCCTTGCGCGCGGTGCGTTTCCTCTGGGCCTCTGCAGTGCGTCTGTTCTCTGTTGCACGAGCTCCAGTGGTGAGCTTGCTACGCCAGGTTGGACGGTCCTGAGCAAGAGACTCCCAAGTGCTGAGGTTGATGTCCAAGCCTTTGAGGGACACTTTGAGGCAGTCCTTAAACCGTTTCTTCTGTCCTCCCACTGAGCGCTTGCCCTGACACAGTTCTCCATACAGAAGCTGTTTTGGCAGTCGACTCTCGGGCATTCTGACGACGTGGCCTGCCTATCTGGCTTGGGCTTTCCGTAGGAGGGTGTGGACGCTGGGGATTCCGGCCCGTTCCAAGACCTCTGTGTCGGGAATTTTGTCCTGCCATCCTGATGTGAAGGAGTCTGCGTAGGCAGCTCAAGTGAAAGTGGTTGAGCTGTTTGGCATGTCTGCTGTAGACAGTCCAGGTCTCACTGGCATAGAGAAGAGTGGTGAGTACCACTGCACGGTAGACCTTCAGCTTGGTGGTAAGGCTGAGTCCTCTCCACTCCCAAACATTCTCACAGAGGGATATGGGCCAAATGTAAGCAGGTGGGATGAGTGTAGATGGGACATGTTGGACGGTGTGGGCAAGTTTGTTGCCAATGGGCCTGTTTCCACACTGTATGACTCCATTACTCTAAGATTAACTCATTCCCTAATGTTAACAGATTGGTGAGAGGAGAGCAGGATATTACTCAAAACAAACATGGGCGGCACGGTGGCGCAGCAGTAGAGTTGCTGCCTTACAGCGCCGGAGACCCGAGTTCGATCCCGACTACGGGTGCTTGTCTGTACGAAGTTTGTACGTTCTCCCCGTGACCTGCGTGGGTTTTCTCTGAGATCTTTAGTTTCCTCCCACACTCCAAAGGCGTACAGGTTTGTAGGTTAATTGGCATGTTGCAAATGTAAATTGTCCCGAGTGTGTAGGATAGTGTTAGTGTGCGGGGATCGCTGGTCGGTATGGACTTGGTGGGCCGAAGGGCCTGTTTCTGCGCTGTATCTCTAAACTAAACTGAACTAAAGAAGGTTGTGTATATCAGTTGAGAAAAATAAATGGATTAAAAGAAGCCTTTGGTTCTCCCTACTGACCCAAGAACATAGTAAAGAATAAAATATCAGCGTTTAATAATTTATAGGCAGGTTAGCTGAAAGGCTAGAAACGCAGAGAACATTGTTCAAAGCAGATGATATGTGCAATGGGAAATTTCGGAAAAAAGGACAGAGAAAGGAATCTCAAATAGTTACAGATTTTACAGAGAGATCTTTGGGGACAAATATACATCGATGTTTTAAAGTCTTTTTTATTTATTCAATAGATACCTTGTAACACCATTATGCAGTTGTCTAAATATATGGAAGATAGACACATGAAACTGGAGTAATTCAGTGGAATATATCTCACCTCATACCTGGTGGGCAAAAGGCCTGTTTCTGTGCTGCATCTCCAAACTAAACCAAACTAAACTAAACTATACTAAACTAAACTAAAGATAGACACAAAATGCTGGAGTAACTCAGCGGGACAGGCAGCATCTCTGGAGAGAAGGAATGGGTGACGTTTCGGGTCGAGACCCTTCTTCAGACTGATGTCTGAACTAAACTATGTTGAGCTTTCCAAAGACAACAAGGCCCTCTGGTTCTTCCTTGAACAGAGACCCAATCAGATTCTCTTCACTAACACTCTCCTGCGAAATCCCCTAATTTTTGTGGTCTCGCTGACAATGGAAAAACTTCAGATTTGCTAATGTGAACAGCGCATGGAAATGTCCCATCCAATTTCATGTGGAGTCATAGTCATAGAGTCATAAAGCATGGAAGCAGGCCATTCGGCCCATCTTGTCCATGGCGACCAAGATGCCTCTTCTACGCTAGTCCCATTTGCCCTGATTTGGCCCATATCCCTCCAACCACGGCCTATCCATGTACCTGTTCAAATGTCTTTCATATATTGCTATAGTACCTGCTTCAACTACCTCCCCCAGCTGAAGAAGGGTTTTGACCCGAAACGTCTCCTATTCCTTTACTCTAGAAATGCTGCCTAACCCGCTGAGTTACTCCAGCACTTTGTGTCTACCTCCTCCGGCAGCTCATTCCCTACATCCACCACCCTCCCTGTGATAAAGTTGCCCATCAGATTCCCATTAAATCTTACCCCTCTCACCTCAAACCTATGTCCCCCGGTTCTTGATTCACCTACTCTGGGTAACGGACTCTGCGCGTTCACGTTATCTGGCACAATTTCATCCAGAATTGATCTCCATGGAGATCTGCTCCAGGTCAACCTGAGGTGGAACATTTAGTATTCAAACAACAGGTGCCGTGTGTGAACCAGTTTCTACCCCCTTCTGCCAAAACTCATAGATGGACCAGTAGTCATGCTGGGAAGGTGTTCTATGCCCTCTCTGGGGCCAGAAACTCGTCCAAAACTGTGGACAAAGAAAATCCACACAAACAAACTCGATAAATAATGAGGGAAAAAATAAAAGAAGAAGTGCAAAGAAGTAGAGAAATGAATGATTAATTGCTTGACACAGTTCAAAATGTTTGTAGTTTTAAAGGAATCCATAAATTATAAAATGAGATGGAATGCTCTGGATGATTGAAGAAGCTTAGCCACCTTTATTCTCTAGAGTTTAGAAGAATGAGAGAATTAGAAGAATTTTCTCTGGATTGGCAAAGGTTGAGGGGAGACCTGATAGAGGTATATAAACTTATAGAGTTATTGAGCCATAGAGTGATATGGTGTGGAAACAGGCCCTTCGGCCCAACTTGCCCACACCGGTCAACATACCCCAGCTACATCCCTCCAAACCTGTCCTATCCATGTACCTGTCTAACTGTTAATCATTGGGATAGTCCCTGCCTCAACTACCTCCTCTGGCAGCTTGTTCCATACACCAACCACCCTTTGTGTGAAAAAGTTACCCCTCAGATTCCTATTAAATCTTTTCCCCTTCATCTTAAACCTATGTCCTCTGGTCCTCGATTCACCTACTCTGGGCGAGAGTCTCTACCCAATCTATTCCTCTCATGATTTTATACACCTCTATAAGATCACCCCTCATCCTCCTGCGCTCCAATGAATAGAGTCCCAGCCTACTCAACCTCTCCATGTAGCTCAGACCCTCTAGTCCTGACTACATCCTAGTAAATCTTCTCTGTACCCTTTCCAGCTTAACAACATCTTTCCTATAACACGGTGCCCAGAACTGAACACAATACACTAAATGTGGCCTCACCAACGTCTTATACAACTGCAACATGACATCCCAACTTCTATACTCAATGCTCTGACTGATGAAGGCCAATGTGCCAAAAGTCTTTTTGACCACCCTATCTACCTGCGACTCTGCCTTCAAGGAACCATGCACCTGCGCTCCTAGATCCCTCTGCTCCACAACACTACCCAGAGGCCTACCATTCACTGTGTAGATCCTGCATAGGCATGAAATGTATAGATGTGGTAGACACTCAGGACCTTTCTCCAGGGAGGCAATGTCAAAGAATAGAGGGCATAGGTTTAAGGCAAGAGGGGCAAAGTTTAAAGGGCATGTTTATTTGATACAGAGGGTGTAGTGGATGCCAAGGGTGGTGGTGGAGGCAGATACACTAGTGGCAGCTAAGAGTCTTTGGGATAGGTACATGGATATGCTGGGAATGGAGGAATACGGATCATGTGCAGACAGGTGACATTGGTTGATCTTGGCATCACGTTCGGCACAGGCATTGTGGGCCGAAGGGCCATTTCCTGTGCTGTACTGGTCTATGTTCTACGCGAGGTGACCTCATTGAGATATGCACTATCCTTTGAGGGAAGAACAGGAGCGATGTAGGAGGAAGCCTCCTCCTACTGTGGTGTCTAGAACTGGGGATCTCAGCCTCAAAACAAGGGATCACCCGTTTAATCACAATCAATCACAATCACAATAATACTTTATTAGCCAAGTATGTTTTGCAACTGACGAGGAACTTCATTTAGTATAAGAAAATAACTGCAGATGCTGGTACAAATCGATTTATTCACAAAATGCTGGAGTAACTCAGCAGGTCGGGCAGCATCTCAGGAGAGAAGGAATGGGTGACGTTTCGGGTCGAGACCCCTCATTTGCCATACAGTCATAACAATAAAAAGGCAACAGGACACACAACATACATTTTAACATGAACATCCACCACAGTGACGCCTCCGCATTCCTCACTGTGATGGGAGGCGAAAACAAGTTCAATCTCTCTCTTCTTTGTCCTCCAGCGGTCGAGGGCCTCGAACCTTGCGTTGACGGGACGATCTTAACTCCCGTAGCCGGCGGTGGGCCTTCCTCGTCGGGGCGATCCAGCTCCTGCATCGGTGGGGGGGGGGGGGTGATCTACCCCGGGTCATTAAGTACTGAAATTTCCTAGCTTGGAAGCTAGTGAGTTTTGGAGTGACTTTGAGCTCAAATTGCTGTGTGGATTGACTCACAAACTGCATCCATGGCAGAGGTTAATAGATTTCTGGATGCTGGATACAGGGAGGTGGGCAGGAAAGTGGGGATCAGCTAGAGATCCTGTTTCATGGCCTTGTTTTCACTGTTGACTTGAAAGGCCCACACAACAAACTGTAGATGCTGGTTTACAAAAAAAGCACAAAGTGCTGGAGTAACTCAGCGGGTCAAAGGAAATGTGCTCTGAAGAAGGGTCCCGACCTGCAATGCCTCATAGAAACATAGAAACATAGAAAATAGGTGCAGGAGTAGGCCATTCGGCCCTTCGAGCCGGCACCGCTATTCAATATGATCATGGCTGATCATCCAAAAACAGTACCCCGTTCCTGCTTTTTCCCCATATCCCTTGATTCCTTTAGCCCCAAGAGCTAAATCTGACTCTCTCTTGAAAACAGGTTTAGTTTAGTTTAGTTTAGAGATACAGCGCGGAAACAGGCCCTTTAGCCCACCGAGTCTGCGCCGATCAGCGGTCCCCGTATTCTAACACTATCCGGCACACACTTGGGATAATTTACAATTTTACCAATTTTACCGAAGCCAATTAACCTACAAGCCTGTACGTCTTTGGAGTGTGGGAGAAAACCAGAGATCCTGGAGAAAACCCGCGCAAGCCACGGGGAGAACGTACAAACTCCATATAGACAGCACCCGTAGTCAAGATTGATCGCGGGTCTCCGGCGCTGTAAGACAGCAATCCTACCGCTGCGCCACCGTGCCACCCACGTTCTCCAGAGATGCTGCCTGACCCGCTGAGTTACTCCAGCACTTTCTGTCTATTTTTTATAAGGCTTGAATGGCCTAATGGTCCTGCTTCTCCCCCCCTATTTCCTATCTTCGTATAATCTGAAAATGCACATCATCGTCCTACCACCATATTTTTGTATAAATCAACAGCATGTCACAGCCCAGACTGCCTTCTGCAGCAAGGGAAAGCAAATCATTCTTGGTTTTTAAAAAAAAACTGGGACAGTGAAACTTTTACCTCAGAGCAAAGCTCTAAGCTGGTACCAATTTAGAAAACCTTCCAACATAAACAATAATTAGTCTTAAATTGATTTCAGGATCCATTTAGCCCCGTTCCCCCTGGATGGAGTGTTCGAGGCAAGCTATAAAAGAATCGGGTGCCCATTGCAAGCTCCTGATTCCAATCATGAGGACCTCAGCCGTTTCGTGAAATGTGATCGCTTCTGTGGTTGTTTAGGCAAAGAAAGGACTTTTGTAGCATGAGAATGTGCAGGGTTCAATAACAGAGAGATTGTGTGTGAGCAGGTCTGGGCCCCACTCATGTTCAGCCTTGTGATGTTTAGTACTGCTGAAGGCTACTGCTCATATTTACGGCTGTCATTGCCACAGCCTTTGCTGGCTGGGGGGTGGGGGGGGGGGGTAAGGCGGAGGGGGGTGTGGGGGGTGGGGGGAAGGGCTGACAGGGGCTGCTAAATCCCTTGAGGTCTCCTGTAGTCCAACTGATTTGTATTACGGAGTTGCCGTCAAAATAACGGCTGCTACCGGCATCAATTTAATGCGAAAGCTACCGTTTGTCTGATTCACTTCATTTTTTACACTAAATATCGATGATAGTCCAGTTTAGTTTATTGTCACGTGTACCGAGGTACGGTGAAAAGCTATTGTTGCGAGCTATCCAGTCAGCGGAAAGACAATACATGATTAAAATCGAGCCGTCCACAGAGTACAGATACATATCATATCATATATATACAGCCGGAAACAGGCCTTTTCGGCCCACCAAGTCCGTGCCGCCCAGGGATCCCCGTACATTAACACTATCCTACACCCACTAGGGACAATTTTTACATTTACCCAGTCAATTAACCTACATACCTGTACGTCTTTGGAGTGTGGGAGGAAACCGAAGATCTCGGAGAAAACCCACGCAGGTCACGGAGAGAACGTACAAACTCCTTACAGTGCAGCACCCATAGTCAGGATCGAACCTGAGTCTCCGGCGCTGCATTCGCTGTAAAGCAGCAACTCTACCGCTGCGCTACCGTGCCGCCATTTTTTAACGCTGACAACATGATAAGGGAATAACGTTTGGTGCAAGATAAACCCAGTAAAGTCTCATCAAAGATAGTCCAAGGATCTCCAATGGGGTAGATAGCAGTTCAGAACTGCTCTTTAGTTACGGTAGGATGGTCCAGTTCCCTGATAACAGCTGGGAAGAAAATGTTCCTGATTCTGGAGATATTTATTCACAAAATGCTGCAGTAACTCAGCAGGTCAGGCAGCGTCTCAGGAGAGAAGGAATGGGCGACGTTGATTCTGGAGATGTGCGTTTTCACACTTCTGTGCCTTTTGCCTGTAGGCCAGTGGGACAACGGGGGTCTTGGCTTGTTCTCACAGGACATCATGAAAACCAGATTCCAGAGTCAGCAGGGGGTCTCTAAGGTGGGGGGGGGGGGGGGGGTTGTGGGATTTACCCTGGCCTTCCTTCTACAGCCATCGCATCTTTTCCCAATGGTTAAGTTGTGGTAAGTTGTTTCATCATAACTCCAGTTCACATCAGCTTCAGAAGAATATGACCTGATAAAATATCAACATTTCCATCTCTTCCACCAAACCAAGTTTCCTGTGTAAAAGGGAACTGCAGATGCTGGTTTACATCTAAACCAAGTAGATCAGTTTAGTTTAGTGTAGTTTATTGTCATGTGTACCGAGGTACAGTGAAAAGCTTTTGTTGCGTGCTATCCAGTCAGCGGGAAGACAGTGCATGATTACAATCGAGTCATCCATAGTGTGCAGATCCCCCCCACCTTAGAGACCCCCTGCGGTGCCCATCGGTCCCGGAAATCCCCCAGTGCGTCCATGGACAGCACGTAGTCCCTCTCTAGTACCTCCCGGGCACAGACGTAACTCCGGAAAAGGGGCAGGCAGTCGGCTTGGGCAGAGCCCTCTTCCGCCTGGCGCCGTGACTCGTGGATGGCCAGCTTGGCCAGGCCTCGGAGCAACCCAACCGGGACATTTTCGGCCCCACAGGCTCCTGCAGCCGACCTTGAAGGCGCTGGAGGCATTACCCCGGTGGAGATTCACCCTCCTACCGGCACTTGCTCCTCGCGTCCCACCTCTCCAGCTCCCACCTGTTACTGAGGTAACAGGTAGATTGCCCATCACTTCCGGTGGGTTTCTCAAACAGACATTCATGAACCATTTATGGATTATTTTCAAAAAACAGTAATCTCTCGGTTGGCAATACTGATCTTTCTTTTTTGAATGGACTATTTAAGCAATTGAATTTAAATTTGCTATTGTCCATGGTGGGATTTCAGTCTCCCAGTTAATAGTTTCCATCAATGCTGATCTACTAATCTAATCACTCTGCTACTGAACACAAGGAGCCATTTTACTGAGTTTGAGTTCAGTTTATTGTCACGTGTACCGAGGTACAGTGAAAAGCTTTTGTTGTGGTGCTAACCAGCCAGCAGAAAGACAATACATGATTACAATCGAGACATCCACAGTGAACAGATACAGGATAAAAGGAATAACGTGAATAACGTTTAGTGCAAGATAAATTCTCAATGCATTTCAGCTTTGTTGGGATGATTTTAAATTAATTGATGGTGAAATTTCATGATGGATTATGCCCTGATCAGTGCATGCATTTCATCCAGAGAGATGTCCTTTTAGTTTAGTTTAGTTTAGTTTAGTTTAGAGATACAGCGTGGAAACAGGCCCTTCGGCCCACCGAGTCCTTGCCGACCAGCGATCCCCGCACACTAACACTATCCTACACACACCAGGGACGATTTACATTTGCACCCAGCAAATTAATCTACAAACATGCACGTCTTTGGAGTGTGGGAGGAAACCGAAGATCTCGGAGAAAACCCGCGCAGATCACGGGGAGAACGTATAAACTCCATACAGACAGCGCCCGTGGTCGGGATCGAACCGGGGTCTCAGGCGACTCTACCGCTGTGCCACTGTGCCTCCTGGCTCTGATTAAGCCTGCTTCATCATTGAATGAGTCTGTCCCCTTTCCAAAGGAGAACGACGAATAAGTGGCACTCGGTGACGAGAATGAACTGCACTGCCGATTATCCACTCCAACTGTTCGTTCCAGTCGCTCTGACACCCACCGACAGTGGACGCACTTTCCCTAGAGACTTCATGCCTGGAAGAAAAAAAAGCCGAGAAGAAATGCAGGCATCCAAAGTCCCTTAAGGGCATGCATAAAATGGACTCAACAGCCCATTGATGTACAGCACATTGACAGGCCAAGTTTGATTGCAACTCGTGCAGCGTTTACTAGTCAGCGTAAGACATCTCGCAGTGGGATGACTGACCTTTCTCAGCGCAGAGTGAATACCCAGGGTTTTTGATTGATGCTATATAGTATTGAAATATTTTCAGTCTCAATTACTGTTGCCTGTGTCATTTTTATTTGGCTCCCAATGAAGGAGCGGAATATTAGAAAAGTTACAACGAGGCAGCTGAGTGATGAAAGCTACGAAGCAAAAATGATCGTGGCTGCAATTATTGTACTTGACTGGTCTGGAGTTCATTTAGAATTCCTCTGCCCTAATGCAAAATTTTCAATAATCAGCTTAAATTGGTTCCTTGTCTCCTATTTATCAATCTTGTCATTATACGTGGGGATATTCAAAGATTATTTCCACCCCAGAGAAGATTTAATGTTTCATAAGTCCATTGTTCTTAATTTAAAACAGCGATTGAGGTGTAACAATGAAGCACCTTATTTTACACCCACGACCTCAACGGCACTAAACATTATTCAGAGAGAGAATGGCAGAGATTAAAGAATTATTGCCCGGCATGTATTTTGGCTGTTATTGATCTTCCTTCAACCATGTCTATTCCTGCAATGGTTCAGCAAATTTATCTAGTGAAGTGCTCAGCCATTCATTCGAGAGAAATATCAAGTTCTGTTTCGGCTTTTCCTGCATTAGCAGAACTGTCACAATTAACCTCAGTGTCCATGACCTACGGTGGGAAACACTTTCACCTAGGATTGCGATTCCAGGCCACCGAGTCATTTGGAGAGGAGTAGGGAAAAAAACTGCAGATGCTGGTTTAAATCGAAGGTAGACACAAAATGCAGGAGTAACTCAGTGGCATTTTGGGTCGAGACCCTTCTTCAGTCTGAAGAAGGGTCTCAACCCGAAACGTCACCCATTTCTTCTCTCCTGAGATGCTGCCTGACCCGCTGAGTTACTCCACCATTTTGTGTCCACCTTCGAGTCATTTGGAGATTTCGCTTCTGCACAGAGTAAGGCCTTCAGTAAGAATATCATTAAACTATTGACCTATTGGCTAATTGGACGATGTCTACAGGTAATAAGATGGAGATAAAAGGAACTGCAGATGCTTGAATCTTGATCAAAGCACAAAGTCCTGGAGTGACTCAGCGGGTCTGGCAGCATCTCCGGAGAGAAGGAATGGGTGACGTTTCGTGTCCAAACCCTTCTTCAGACTGAGAATCAGGGGAGAGGGGAGACATAGAGATAAGGAAGGGTAAAGGTGTGATTCCAGATGCTGGAATCTCGATCAAAGTGCAAAATGCTAGAATAACTCGATGGCTCAGGCAGCATCTGGAGAGTGTAGACACAAAATGCTGGAGTAACTCAGCGGGTTGGGCAGCATCTCTGGAGAAAAGGAACTGGTGATGTTTCAGGTCGAGACCCTTCCTCAGACTCCTTCAGACTTCAGTCTCGTCCCAAAACGTCACCCACTCCTTTTCTCCTGAGATGCTGCCTGTCCCAATGAGTCCCAAAATACTCCAGCATTTTGTGGCTTATCTTCAGTGTAAACCAGCATCTGCAGTTCCTTTCTACTCACAACGTCTGGGGAGATTTTTCAGGATGGGACCATTCTTCTGACTAAATAAATGCAATACATTGTGTGTAGGAAGAACTGCAGACAGTAGTTTAAACTGAAGATGGACACAAAAAGCTGGAGTAACTCAGCGGGACAGGCAGCATCTCTGGAGATACTAGCCTTAGAAGGGTCTCGACCCGAAATGTCACCCATTCCTTCTCTCCAAGATGCTGCCTGACCTGCTGAGTTACTCCAGCATTTTGTGATACCTTTTTAAAAAAATCTCATGTCCTTAAATTCATTCAAATGCAATTTACTGCATTCTTTTGCTTTATTTGTTAATTAATTTATTGACAACTCAATCTCAGACAGACTTCTTTATTTGTCTCCACGACTTAAGGTCACAAGGTCATAAGTGATAGGAGCAGAATTAGGCCATTCGGCCCATCAAGTCTACTCCACCATTCAATCACGGCTGATCAATCTTTTCCTTTCAACCCCATTCTCCTGCTTTCTCCCCAAAACCCTTGACACCCGTACTCATACAATACAATACAATACAATACAATATATCTTTATTGTCATTGTACCCAGGGGTACAACGAGATTGGCAATGCGCCTCCCATACGATGCAATAATTTAGGTAATTTAGACAGCAGCAACCCAACGAAACGAAACAGTTGTAACAGTTTTGGACAGGGTAAAGTGCAAGTTGATCTATGCGTTGTGGCCATCCGGCTCAGCAGGACCGGTTCATAGCAGCTATGGCTCTGGGGATGAAGCTGTTCCTGAGTCTGGAGGTGCGGGCGTAGAAGGCCTTGTATCGTCTTGTAGCGACCATAGAGAATGGTCCAGGTCGTCGAACCCTCGGATTGGCCAGCGAGGTCACGTGTGAACGCGACCATGGGGATTGGTCCAGGGAGCGACATCGCTGATTGGCCAGCGTGGTCATGTGCGCTTTTGGCGCCCTAAATGTTCAGTTCGGCGAAGTCTTCGAAGAAGACAGTAAGTTTTTGATGGTTGTCCTTTACCTTGTTGTTTAACTCTGTATTCGAATATTGCGGCTGCAATAAACTTCTTCTACAACCAACAAGTTTTCGGACTCGCCATATTGGTGACCCCGACGTGATCTGGACGATCACCGACTATGCAGGAACACGACGCCTCGTTGTTGATGGCCGCGCCGGGCACACCGGAGTTAAGCGCGGTAAGCGTTCACCTTCCGTTGTTTTGGACGCATGCACCGCAATCTTGGTTTATCCACACCGAAGCTCAATTTCATATAAAGAAGATATCGGACGACTCCACGATGTATTACTACCTCGTCAGCGCTCTATCGTCGGAGACGACCACGCGCGTGATGCGGTTCATCGTTAATCCACCTGCGAAAAGCAAGTACGAGGCCATGAAGAAAGTGTTACTGCGAACCTTCGGGTTTAATAAGCATGATTGCGCTGCAAGACTTCTGCACCTACCGGATCTTGGAGACCGACGGCCTTCCGTTCTCATGTCCGAAATGATGATGCTAGCCGGTGAGCATACGGATTGCCCTATGTTCGAACAAGCATTCCGAGAGAAGCTTCCTGAGGATGTCCGACTGCTGCTCACGGATTGTTCTTTTAAGGACCCCGAAGCATATGCAGCGAAAGCGGACGCGCTCATATCGGCTAAAAACAAGGCAAGCGGTTCGATCAACAAGGTCTCGACATCAGTGACCACGCCACAGCGACATCAAGATGGCGCCGCGTCTCCCGCCAATTCTCCGAAAGCCCGCCAAAAAGATCCGCACAAGCGCGGCTGGTGCTATTATCACCTACGATGGGGTAGCGAATCCCGCAACTGCCGTTTGCCTTGTACCTTCGCGGGAAATGCCTCGGCCGATCGTACATAGGGGCAGTTACGATTGGCCAGAACCGACGCCTCTACGTCCATGATCGATTCACGGACACAGAATTTTTGGTGGACACGGGAGCCATCGTCAGTATAGTGCCGCCGACCGACCTCGAAACCAGATCGGGTAAGACAGGTCCCATCCTCATCGCGGTTAATGGCAGCCCCATTCGCACTTTCGGTATATGGAAGATGTCCCTTGTGTTAGGCCTCCGCACGTACGAATGGCCATTCATCATAGCCGACGTCAGACAAGCGATCCTGGGCGCAGATTTTCTCTGGGCTTTTTAACTGGTCCCTGATGTCCGCGGTAACGACCTCCGACCCTCCGCCGGAGAAGAGCCCGTCGCTCCGACAATCGCCTCCCCGCCCAGCCCTACTGTCCAGGCCGTCGTCGCGGCCCCTGACTCGTATGCTGAGATCCTGGCGGAGTTTCCAGAGCTGCTCATTCAACGTTTTGACACGTCTTCGGCCAAGCACGGCATGGTCCATCACATCCGCACCGAAGGCCCTCCCGTTTTCGCTCGGGCCAGGAAACTTTCGCCAGACAAACTGGTGGTGGCACGGGCGGAGTTCAGGAAGATGGAGGAAATGGGAATTGTCCGTCAGTCTGACAGCCCGTGGGCCTCGCCGTTACATATGGTCTCCAAGGCATCTGGGGGATGGAGACCATGTGGCGATTATCGGCGTCTCAATGCTGTCACCACGGCTGATCGCTACCCCATACCGCACCTACAGGACTTTTCGTCTGGGCTGGAAGGAGCGGTGGTGTTCTCCAAAATCGATTTGATGCGAGGATACCACCAGATTCCGGTGCGACCGGAGGACATACAGAAAACTGCAACGATTACTCCGTTCGGGTTGTTTGAATGGTTGCGTATGCCTTTCGGTTTAAAGAACGCGGCACAGGCTTTCCAACGACTGATGGACCGTGTGGGCCGGGGTTTACCCTTTTTGTTTATTTATTTAGACGACATCCTGGTCGCCAGCCCCTCAGTGCAGGAACACCAGGTCCACTTGCGGACCGTGTTCCAGCGGCTCCAAGACCACGGGCTCATTATCCAACCCTCCAAGTGTCAATTCGGCCTCCCTTCTCTTGATTTTCTAGGGCACAGAATTACCCCTGCCGGCGCCTCCCCTTTGCCCGAGAAGGTGGAGGCTATCCGGGCATTTCCTAGGCCCACCACAGTAAAAGGGCTACAGGAGTTCGTAGGCATGGTTAATTTCTACCATAGGTTCGTTCCGGCAGCTGCGCGAGTCATGCGCCCACTCTTCCAATGCCTTGCAGGGAATCCGGTAGAGTTGGTATGGTCCCCGGCCGCAGAGTCGGCTTTTACAGCAGCTAAGGCAGCCTTGGCAGACGCCACCATGTTGGTCCACCCGAGCCCCTCCGCCCCCACGGCCCTGACGGTTGACGCCTCTGACGTGGCGGTGGGCGGGGTTCTGGAGCAGCAGGTCGGTGGCCGTTGGCAGCCTTTAGCGTTTTTCAGCCGGCAACTAAATTCGGCCGAGCTGAAGTATAGCGCATTTGACCGAGAGCTTCTGGCTCTCTATTTAGCTGTTCGTCATTTCAGGTACTTCCTTGAGGGCCGCCCATTTGTGGCCTTTACGGACCACAAACCATTAACATTTGCATTTTTTAAATTGTCTGACCCATGGTCGGCCTGCCAGCAGCGGCACCTGACTGCTATCTCCGAATTCACCACCGATGTCCGTCATGTCGCGGGTAAGCTTAATGCCGTTGCTGACGCCCTGTCTAGACCTGCTTTTTCCCCTATTTCGGCGGTGGACTGCGAAGTGGATCCCCAGGAGCTTGCGGAGGCACAGCTTCTAGCGGATACCGCTTCGGCATACCAGCCCACCACTTCGGGATTGAAGTTGGCCCAGGTAGCTTGTGGGTCGGAAGGCAGAAAAGTCTGGTGCGATGTTTCTCTTCCCCGTCCCAGGCCGGTAGTACCGCCCTCCCTTCAGCGCCGGGTTTTCG
Organism: Rhinoraja longicauda; assembly: GCF_053455715.1. Taxonomy (NCBI): domain Eukaryota; kingdom Metazoa; phylum Chordata; class Chondrichthyes; order Rajiformes; family Arhynchobatidae; genus Rhinoraja; species Rhinoraja longicauda. The sequence continues at coordinate 39,394,065 of NC_135969.1, forward strand.
ATGCCATTCATGGGCTGGCGCACCCGTCCATCCGCTCCACCTCTGCTTTGGTAGCAGCTCGGTTTGTCTGGCATGGCCTACGGAAACAGGTAGCGGGTTGGGCGCGTTCCTGCGTTCCCTGTCAGACCGCTAAAGTCCAGCGCCATGTCCAGCCCCCCGTACAGGATTTCGAGGTCCCAGCAGTTCGTTTTTTCCACATCCACGTGGATTTGGTTGGGCCTTTGCCTTCCTCCCGGGGCTACACCCACCTCCTCACGGTGGTGGATCGGTTCACCCGGTGGCCAGAGGCTTTCCCATTGTCTGATATTTCGTCAGCGTCTTGTGCCAGGACTTTGGCCCTTCATTGGGTAGCTCGTTTCGGGGTCCCGGCAGTTATTACCACGGACAGAGGGCCACAGTTCACTTCGTCCCTCTGGGCCGCGCTCGCAGAACTGTACGGGTCCAAGTTACAACCCACTACTGCATATCACCCCCAGGCAAATGGACTTGTAGAAAGGTTCCACCGTCAACTTAAGGCGTCCCTCAGTGCAAGGCTTGAAGGCCCGGACTGGGTAGACCAGCTCCCTTGGGTTCTTTTGGGCATCCGGACTGCTCCTAAGCTAGATCTCGGTGCGTCGTCCGCGGAGCTAGTATATGGCTCGACACTTCGAGTACCCGGAGATTTGTTTCCGGACCCTTCAGACCAGCTGCCTACAGTCCCATCAGTGTTAGCATCTCTCCGGGAACGGGTGGGCTCCCTGGCTCCAGTTCCGACTTCACGTCATGGGTGTCCCATGGTACATGAACCGCCTTCCCTGAAGGACTGTGAGTTTGTTTTTCTGCGAAAAGATTCCCATCGCGCCTCGTTGCAGAGGGTCTATCAAGGGCCGTTCCGGGTTTTGCATAAGGGAACGGCTACCTTCACCTTAGACATGTGCGGCAAGAGTGAGCTCGTCTCGGTGTCCCGGCTCAAACCTGCACATTTGGATCCGGATCAACCAGTCCTGGTCGGTCAAACACCTAGGAGAGGCCAACCTCCGTTAGTTCCGCTCAGTCCAGGACCCCCCGTTCCGGCAGTTCCTCCAGGACCCCCCGTTCCGGCAGTTCCTCCAGGACCTCCCGTTCCGGCAGTTCCGCCAAGTCCGGAACCCCCGGCTCCTGTGGTTCAGGCTGTCCCTCTCCGTACTCGTTATGGTCGCGAAATCCGGCTCCCTGCTAGGTTCCGCACCTCGGGTTCTGGGGGGGGGGTCATGTAGCGACCATAGAGAATGGTCCAGGTCGTCGAACCCTCGGATTGGCCAGCGAGGTCACGTGTGAACGCGACCATGGCGATTGGTCTAGGGAGCGACATCGCTGATTGGCCAGCGTGGTCATGTGCGCTTTTGGCGCCCTAAATGTTCAGTTCGGCGAAGTCTTCGAAGAAGACAGTAAGTTTTTGATGGTTGTCCTTTACCTTGTTGTTTAACTCTGTATTCGAATATTGCGGCTGCAATAAACTTCTTCTACAACCAACAAGTTTTCGGACTCGCCATAGTCTGCCCGATGGAAGGAATTCGAACAGACTGTTGCAGGGGTGTGAAGAGTCTTTGTGGATGCTGGTGGCTTTTCTGAGGCATCGTGTGTTGTAGATGCCCTCCAAGTCTGGTAGCTGTGTTCCGATGGCCCTCTGAGCTCTATGGACTACCCGCTGTAGAGCTTTCCTTTCTGCCTCCGTGCAGCTGAGGTACCACACAGGGATGCCATGCGTTAGGATGCTCTCTATGGTGCAGCGGTAGAAGGTCGTCAGCAGCTGTTGGGGTAGACCAGACTTTTTCAGTGTTCTTAAGTAGAACAGTCGTTGCTGTGCCTTCTTGACCAGCGCAGCAGTGTTAGTGGACCATGTTAGGTCCTCCGAAATGTGAGTGCCCAGAAACTTGAAGCTGGACACTCTCTCCACACTGTCCCCGTTGATAGAGATCGGGGCGTATTCCCCGTTATGTGACCTACGGAAGTTGATGATCAGCTCCTTGGTCTTGGTGGTATTTAGGGACAGGTTGTTATCCGAGCACCAGTCCACCAGGTTCTGCACCTCCGCTCTATAGTTTGTTTCATCCCCGTTGGTGATCAGCCCGATCACCGTTGTGTCATCTGCAAACTTGACAATGGTGTTGGTGTCGAATGCAGGAACACAGTCGTGTGTGAAGAGGGAGTGGAGCATGAGGCTCAGAACACAGCCCTGTGGTGTGCCGGTACTCAGGGTGATAGTGGAGGACAGGTGCGGGCCCATTCTCACTGCCTGCGGTCGTTCCAGCAGGAAGTCCAGGATCCAGTCACATAATGACGAGCTGAGGCCTAGCTGGTGGAGTTTGGTGATGAGCTTGTTTGGATGACCGTGTTGAAGGCGGAGCTATAGTCTATGAATAGCATCCTCACGTACGTGCCCTGTCTCTCTAGGTGAGTCAGGACAGTGTGAAGAGCCAGAGAGATGGCGTCCTCTGTGGATCTATTTGCCCTGTATGCAAATTGATGTGGGTCCAGTGAGTCAGGGATGCTGGATTTGATGTGTGAGAGGACCAGCCTCTCAAAGCACTTCATGACTATCGGCGTTAGGGCAACCGGGCGGCAGTCGTTCAGGTTGGAGACCTTTGCTTTTTTCGGCACCGGAACTATGATAGCCGACTTCAGGCACTTGGGGACCGTAGCCAGAGATAATGACAGGTTAAAGATCCTGGGGAATACCTCAGCCAGCTGTTCAGCACAGTCCTTCAGTACCCTTCCTTGAACTCCATCCGGTCCTGCAGCCTTGCGTGGGTTGACCCTTTGCAGAGCACGTTGTACCTCCTGTGTGCTCAGTTGCAAGACCTGTCCCACCGCCTCGGCTGGGGTTCTTTCACTCAAGGTGGTTTTGCCAGTTTCAAAGCGGGCAAAGAAGGTGTTAAGCTCGTTGGTCAGTGCCATATCGCTGTGGGGACAGGCAGGGCTGCTCTTGTAGCCAGTGATGTCCCTGACACCCTGCCACATGCTTCTGGTGTCCGTGGTGTTGAAGTGGTCTTCCACCCGTTGCCTATGGGTGTCTTTGGCCCTTTTAATACCTTTGCTCAGGTGTGATCTGGCAACACTGTATGCTGAAGTGTCACCAGATTTAAAGGCATTGTTGCGTGCCCTCAGCAGGTTCTGTACCTCCATGTTCATCCAGGGTTTCCGGTTTGGGAACATCTTTATCTCCTTGTCCTCCGTGACATTCTCCACACAGCAGTTGATGTAGGAGAGCACAGTAGATGCGTATTCCTCCAAGTCTACCTCTGAACCACATGTGGCCTGTTGTGCAAACAGGTCCCAGTCGGTGCGATCAAAGCAGTCCTGGAGTTGTAGGGTGGCGTCCTCGGGCCATATTTTGACCGTCTTTATTGTGGGTTTGGTCTTGCGGATGTGGTCTTATTGTGGTCTTTGGTCATCAAGAATCTATCTATTTCTGCCTTACAAAAAATCAATTGACAGCCTCCACTGCCCTCTGTGGCAAAGATTTCCACAGATTCACCACCCTCTGACCAAAGAAATTCCTCCTCATCTCCTTCCTAAAGATACGTCCTTTAATTCTAAGGCTATGACCTCAACACTTCTCTACACCAAGAGTATATGAAGAGAGACTGATAGAACCGGGAGTTTCACCTCTTGCAGTGGCAAGCAGATAGATACCATTTATTATATCGATTGGTTTTATAGCACCTTTTATTTCCAATCAGAAACCGATACATTCCACATCTATCACAAACGTAGAGAGTTACCCATCAGATCACCCAGCAAAGTCAATTCTCTGGCCATATTGCTCCACTTTTACAATACTTGCCTTTAAAAATACTCCCTTATTCCCCAGCGGAAGATTGCCAGAGGGTGGTGGGTGAATGGAATAAGCTGCTAGAGGAGGTAGTTATAGTCGGAGACTCAGGTTCGATCCTGACTACGGGCGCCGTCTCTACAGAGTTTGTACGTTCTCCCCGTGACCTGCGTGGGTTTACTCCGAGAGCTTCTATTTCCTCCCACACTCCAAAGACGTACAGGTATGTAGGTTAATTGACTGGGTAAATGTAAAAATTGTCCCTAGTGTGTGTAGGATAGTGTTAATGTGCGGGGATCGCTGGGCGGCGCGGACTTGGTGGGCCGAAGGGCCTGTTTCCGCGCTGTATCTCTAAATCTAAAAATCTAAAAAGCTAGTCATTGAGTAATACAGTGTGGAAACAAGCCCTTCGGCCCAACTTGCCCACCACAACCAACATGTCCCATCTACACTAACCGAGTTTGTCGGTTAATTGGCCTCTGTAAATTTACCCTGGTGTGTAGAGAGTGGATGAGAAAGTGGGATAACAAAGAAGTATGGATACTGTATGTACGGAGTTTGTACGTTCTCCCTCTGACCACATGGGCTTTCTCCGGGTGCTCTGGTTTCTTCCCACATTCCAAAGATGTACAAACTTGTGGGTAATTGGCTCCTGTAAATTGTTCCTAGTGTGTAGAATTAGTATATGGGTGATTGCTGCTTGGCGCGGACACAGTGGGCCGAAGGGCCTGCTTCCACGATGTATCTCTAAACTAAACTCATGTGAATGGTTGGCACGGACACTGTGGGCCGAAGGGCCTGTTTCCATACTGTACCTTTCAATCGATAGAGAAATTCACACTTACCTTTTGGTTCAGTGCCCCTTTGCCACAACAAAATCCCTTAACATCATTGCCTTCGATGGGAATGTTGTCGACAACAGAGGTTACCTTGGGCCATGCATTTCCAACATCAGTGACCTGTCAGGGTTGACGGCATTTCATAGCAATGTTTCACAGCATCTCAGCACATATAAACCAACCCAGAGCTTCTCTCTCCAGCATCGGGATAGTGACAGAGGAATATGCCCCAGCAAATAAAGGCTGAAATCAGTAATCTTTAAACAAAACGTAGATGTGGGTCGATGCAAAATACTGGAGTAACTCAGCGGGACAGGCAGGCAGCATCTCTGGATAGGAATGGGTGACGTTTCGGGTCGAAACCCTTCTTCAGACTGATGTCAGGGGAGAAGGAGGTAGTGAGTTAGATAAGGAAGTGTATGGTGTGAAAATAGGATAAAGCCAATTGAGATCGAGGAACACGTGGAATGGATCATTGTTAGATTGTAAAGGAAAGCCCTTTGTGTACAATTATGTACGTAACCACCTAATTTGTTATCTCGTTATCCTGGGTGTTACGTTTAATAGAAATATCAGAGGCGGGTTCGAGACCCTTCTTCAGGCTCCAAAACGTCGCCCATTCCTACACTCCAGAGATGCTGCCTGTCCCGCTGAATTACTCCAGCTTTTTGTGCCGCAGGGGGTATGGGGAGAATGGGGTATGGGGAGAAGGGGGTATGGGGAGAAGGGGGTATGGGGAGAAGGCAGGAACGGGGTACTGATTGAGAAAAATGATCAGCCATGATCGCATTGAATGGCGGTGCTGGCTCGAAGGGCCGAATGGCCTCCTCCTGCACCTATTGTCTATTGTCTATTGACCTGCGGTTTAAACCAGCATCTGCAGTTCCTTCCTACACAAGTAGACGTGGGTTCCCTGTTTACAGAAATCTCTCCATAAATATTCAAGGAGCGATCTGTGCAGAGGCAGGAGCAGAGCTCAGCGTCACTGAATCATTCTGAAACAACTCCGCAGTACAAGTGCATCATCTATCAAATGATAAATCAATGAAAATCCGTGCGTGTGTACAAAATACCTTGGTATGGAAGTCTATGAGCATCATTCTCTCCTATATGCCTTAGCTTCTGAAGGTTCCGGGTGAATTACTGCAACGTTGAATGCACCAGCTTTGTAAAGGTAATACTACTCCGTCCCCTCTTTCTTTACAGAGGCCCCTCAAACCCGTCCCGTTGCGCTACCCTTTTCTCCCATATTCCATACCCCACCCACCCCACCTCCCCAAGTGCCACTGCTCCTTCCGCCAGCCAAGAGTATTTTACTGCCATATGTCCCAAAACAGAACAACAACATTATCACTTGCAGCAGCACAACAGATATGTGAGCATAGTAATCTGTAAAGCGCATAATAAACAACAACAACATTATTCAGTAAATATATATATATATTTATGTTATTTTTTTTTTTATAAACACACACACATATATAATACACACACACACACATACCTACATGTATATATAGATATACACACATACATACATGTGTGTGTGTGAGCGTGCGTATGTATATATATATATATATACACATATATATAGAAACATAGAAACATAGAAAATAGGTGCAGAAGTAGGCCATTCGGCCCTTCGAGCCTGCACCGCCATTCAATATGATCATGGCTGATCATCCAACTCAGTATCCCGTACCTGCCTTCTCTCCATACCCCCTGATCCCTTTAGCCACAAGGGCCACATCTTGAATAAGGGCCCTCTTAAATATAGCCAATGAACTGGCCTCAACTACCTTCTGTGGCCCTTATATTTACTGAATAATTTTTTGTTATATATATAAAGCACACACACACACACACACACACACATATATATAACACACACACACACCCTCTGAAGAAGGGTCTCGACCCGAAACGTCACCCATTCCTTCTCTCCCGAGATGCTGCCTGACCTGCTGAGTTACTCCAGCATTTTGTGAATAAATCGATTTGTACCAGCATCTGCAGTTATTTTCTTATATATATATATATATATATATATATATATATATATATATATATATATATATATATATATACTGTGTGTATATATATATATAACATAAATATATATTTATATCACACACACATATATACAAACTGTGTATATATATATATATGTGTGTGTGTGTGTGTGTGTGTATGTAAATATATATTATTTGTACACTCATCTCCCACCCTGGGTTCCCCATTTCCCTTTCCCCACACCCCCCACCTCTTTCTCCTTCACCCCATTCCCTTCCACCCACATCCATCCTAGCTTCAGATTCCAATCCTCCTCTCCTCTCCGTAGCTGGCCCGCTTTTCCCTCCCTTCCATCTCTACCCTTTGTCACTTCATCCACCCATCTGCCAATCAAACCCTCCTCGCCTGTGTCCACCTATCACTCAAGGCGCTGGAGTAACTCAGCGGGTCAGGCGGCATCTCTGGAGAAAAAGGATGGGTGATGTTCCGGGTCGGGACCCTTCTTTTGATGGAATAAAATGGACATTTTATTTCTGTGCCTCAGACTGGGAACCTTTTGGTTTCAGAGAGAGTACAGATCTCATTATTGTGCTTAAAGTCATCCACAAATTCATGACTTAAAATCCTATTATTGCATGCATAAAGTAACCAAATGTATATATGTGGTGTCATTCATATCTTTAACACATTAAAAGACGTATACCCCCTCCCCCCCATATTAGTTTAGTTCAATTTAGAGATACTGCACAGAAATAGGCCCTTCGGCCCACCGAGTCTGCACCGACCAGCGATCCCCACACAATACCACTTTCCTGCACACACCAATTTACACTTACCCCAAGCATACAAACCCAAGCCAATTCACCTACAAACCTGTACGTCTTTGGAGTGTGGGAGGAAACCGAAGATCCCGGAGAAAACCCACGCAGGTCACGGGGAGAACGTACAAACTCCGTACAGACAGCGTCCCTAGTCGGGATTGAACCCACGTTTCTGGTGCTGCAATCGCTGTAAGGCAGTAACTCTACCGCTGCGCCACCGTGCCGCCCAATATTTCCTATATTTTAAGAAATGTGTATGCGCATTTAGATGTAATCTGCCACACAAAATAGCATTCAAGTTCCCTTGCTTAAGACTGACAATCAACACAAGGGCTCAATTGGGATTTCTTTATATTACCAAGACCTTCCATTTGTATGATGCAAAAACCACCCCCAAAGGCTTCACAAGAGCATAGTCAAATCATTGTGATTGATATCAAGGAGAGTATTCCCAAGCTACCCAACTCAGCATTTTAAATTAAGGTGGTTAATTAAAACTGAAATAAATCCTGGTACTCACGGTCTTTAAAGATGCTGTAAACAGAATCAGACAGGGTTTTCATGAGTGAATTGGTTATGGGGGAAACATATTTGTATTGTTTGGGGAAATAATGGGACTGATTAGATTGTACTACAACGACCCTACGTTGACTTGATGGGCCAAATGGCCTTACGCTATGCCATAACTATTCATTGGAAATGTCAGCATCTGGTGTGATGATCATGAAATCCCCTGATTGCTGTTGGAAGCCATTTGCTTTATGGATGTGCTTCAGGGAAAGGAATCTACCACAATGTAATAACAAGGGAACTGCAGATGCTGGTTTATCCCAAAATACAGACACAAAATGCTGGAGTAACTCAGCGGGTCAGGCAGCATCTCCGAAAAAAATGGGCAGGTGATTTTGTATAAGACGTTGGTGAGACCGCATTTTAGAATATTGTGTTCAGTTCTGGGCACCATGTTGTAGGAGAGATATTGTCAAGCTTGAAAGGGTTCAGAAAAGATTTACGAGGATGTTGCAAGGACTAGCGGGCGTGAGCTATAGGGAGTGGTTAAGTAGGCTGGGTCTCTAGTTTGTGGAGCGTCGGAGGATGAAGGGAGGTCTTTATCCAGAGTAGGGGAATCGAGGACCAGAGGACATAGGTTCAAGGTGAAGGGGAAAAGATTTAAGAGGAATCCGAGGGGTAACATTTTCACACGGAGGGTGGTGGGTGCATGGAACAAGCTGCCAGAGGAGGTAGTTGAGGCTGGGACTATCGCATTGTTTAAGAAACAGTTGGACAGGTACATGGATAGGACATGTTTGGAGGGTTATGGACCAAGCGCAGGTAAATGGGACTAGGGTAGCTGGGACATTGTTGGCCAGTGTGGGCGAGTCGGGCCGAATGGCCTGTTTCCACACTGTATCACTCTATGACTCTATGATGTTTCTGGTCGGGACCCTTCTTCAGAAATTCAGAAATGTTTCAAAGGAATCTGCCACCCTTAATGAATCCGCCCTTCAATTGTGGCTGCATTTTGACTGTTCATTGGTATTCAGAAATGGACAATCGAAGCCAATCCTGTCAGTGAAGTCCAGGACCCATGAACATTTAAAAAGACAATTAGTAGTTGACATAAGTATCTGCAGATGCTGGAATCATGAGCAAAAAACAAAGTGCCGGAGGAACTCAGGGGGTCAGGTAGAACCTGTGGAGGGAACGGACAGACGATGTTTTCAGTCGGGAGCCTTCTTCAGCGTTAAAGAAGATGGGCCTTCCATCGGCAGAACAATGATCTATTCTTAAGGGAAGCGCAAAGTGCTGGAAGAACAGAGTGGGTCAGGCAGCATCTGTGGAGGGAAATGGAGAGATGAAATGTCGGGTCGGGGCCGTTCTTCAGACTGCCAAAGTTGATGCTGAGTCACATCAGGACGTTTTCGGGGCATGTAAAGAAAGGTTCGAAGGGAAGGAATAGATGTGAAGAACTGCTTTAAAGTAAGAGCGGACAGGCAAGGCTGAGGGAGGGAATTCCGGAGCTAAAGGCCCTGAAAGAACACTCACAAAAGATGGAGTGCTTGAGTTATAAGGCAGGATGAAAGGAAAACCAGTGTCGTCTGAGGTGATGGAGTCAGGAGAAGACAGGAAGAAGTGTGAGGCATAGAGGGAACTGAACATGGGAATTTTAAATCTGAGGCATGACTTACTAAGTCACTGGAATGATATGTGAATATTCCTCCATTGCCTATTGGAAGACAATGCCAAGTTTGAGGATAATAGACAATAGACAATAGGTGCAGGAGGAGGCCATTCGGCCCTTCGAGCCAGCACCGCCATTCAATGTGATCATGGCTGATCATTCTCAATCAGTACCCCGTTCCTGCCTTCTCCCCATACCCCCTGACTCCGCTATCCTTAAGAGCTCTATCCAGCTCTCTCTTGAATGCATTCATAGAATTGGCCTCCACTGCCTTCTGAGGCAGAGAATTCCACAGATTCACAACTCTCTGACTGAAATTTTTTTTCCACATCTCAGTTTTAAATGGCCTACCCCTTATTCTTAAACTGTGACCCCTTGTTCTGGATTCCCCCAACATTGGGAACATGTTTCCTGCCTCTAACGTGTCCAACCCCTTAATAATCTTATATGTTTCGATAATGGCAAGACTGGGAGAAAATAAGAAGATTTTGCCTGACAGTAGTTGTAAAATAATGAAATATGCACTGAGAGAATTTAATTTTGTTCCATGTAGACTTAAACAAAAAGCATTGTAACACTAAAATCGTAAACTACTCTATTTTGATCTGGGTCATATTAATTCAGAGAGACACAAGGAAGCAGATGCTGGTTTACAAAGACAACACTGAGGACGATGCAAAGCGATGGAGTAACTCAGCGGCTCAGTAAATCAGGCAGCATCTCTGGAGAACATGGTGGGCAATATTTCAGGTGGTGATGCATGGAGTCATAGAGTCATACAGCGTGGAAACAGGCCCTTCGGCCCAACGTAACCAACACTGACCAACATGCTTCATCTACACTAGTCCCACCTGCCTGCATTTGACCTATACCCCTCTAAATCTGTCATACCTAGGTACCTGTCTAAATGTTTCTTAGATGTTGTGATAGTGCCTGTGTCAACTACTCCTCCGGCAGCTCGTTCCATACACCCACCGCCCTCTTAAATCTTTCCCGTCCCCGCCTCACCTTAATCTTATGTCGTCTGGTTCTCATCTCTGGATTATATTAATTCCGAGAGACACAAAGAACTAGAGATGTTGGTTTACAAAAAAGACGCAAACGTCACTGAGGATGATGCCAAGTGCTGGAGTAACTCTGTGGGTCAGGCAGCAGCTCTGGAAAGCAAGGGGAGGTGACGTTTTGAGTCAGGACCGTTCTTCAGACTGACTTGTTTTGAGGGGGTGAAAGAAAGCTGGAACAAAGGGGAACAAAGCCGGGTGTAAGTGATAGGTGGATACAATGAGGTGGGGGGGGGATGTGATTGGAAAAGACAAAGATAGAGATGTAGAACAAATGAAAGATCTGCAGAAAGTAACGATGATCAAGGAAAAGTGCGGCCCACAATGGTCCATTGTTGACCGTGGGCTAGGTGATAACGAGTTAGACGGACAGCGAAACTCAACAGGACGACAGTGAGACTAGTACGACAACTGGGGTGGGAGAGGGATGGAGGGAGAGAGGATGCTATTTGAAGTTAGAGAATTTATTGTCATTTTCAGAGCACAACCCACATTCATACATTCTTTAATTTAGTTTAGTTTAGAGATACAGCGTGGAAACAGGCCCTTCGGCCCACCGAGTCCGCGCTGACCAGCGATCCCTGCACATTAACACCATCACACACGCTCTAGGGACAACTTACAATTACACCAAACCAATTAACCTACAAACCTGTACGTCTTTGGAGGGAACCGAAGATCTCGGGGAAAACCCACGCAAGTCACGGGGAGAAGGTGCAAACTCCTTACAGACAAGTACCTGTAGTTGGGATCGAACCCAGGTCTCCGGCGCTGCAAGCGCTGTAAAGGCGGCAACTATTTATTTCTACCTGCTGGCACCATCCCTTAATGCAGAGCACATGCACATGGGAAGGACGGTCAGTAACATTTTTACTCTGGAAATAATAAGCTGAAACTCAATTACAAACTTGCACGATTCTCAAATGAAGTCCAAGTCAGGCTCCATTTAACCTATCTAGATGGATAGTCAATTAGTTACTCGAAATAGCATTTCAATGAGATAGTTTGAAAGTAAAAGAAAACTTTTCAAAAACCCAAATAGTTTACTTCAGAGTTTAAATAATAGATGTTGATCAATTAATAAGTCATAGGTTCCAGGAGCAGATTTGAGCCATTCGGAATTACAGTGTTAGGAATGATGGCAAAAGTCAAGAACACAGCACAAATTAGAGCAGAAATGCGAATTTTGCTGCCAGATTTCCTCTGCATTTTCACCCAGTAAAGATCGAATGGAAGTGGACTTATTCAGCAGTTTTCATGATCTAAGGTTGTCCCAGGCACCTGAGTAATATTTTAAGTTTGGGTTAGGTTTATTATTGTTGTGGCATGTAGTGAGGTACAGTGAACAGCGTTGTTTCGCAAGCTGTCCAAATAGATCAGATATACCGTCCGGAGATACAATCACTTCAAAGTCAAGCACAATAAAGACATGGGGTTATATGGAGTAAAGACATGGAGTTCCCGATGTTGGGGAAGTCCAGAACCAGGGGTCACAGCTTAAGGATAAGGGGGAAGTCTTTTAGGACCGAGATGAAAAAACATTTCTTCATACAGAGAGTGGTGAGTCTGTGGAATTCTCTGCCACAGAAGGTAGTTGAGGCCAGTTCATTGGCTATATTTAAGAGGGGGTTTGATGTGGCCCTTATGGCTAAAGGGATCAGGGGGTATGGAGAGAAGGCAGGTACAGGTTACTGAGCTGGATGATCAGCCATGATCATATTGAATGGCGATGCAGGCTTGAAGGGCCGAATGGCCTACTCCTGCACCTATTTTCTATGTTTCTATGGCGTGGAAACTGGCCCTTCGGCCCAACTTGCCCGCACTGACCATCACGTCCCATCTACGCTGATCCCACCTGACTGCGTTTGGCCCATATCCCTCTCAACTTAACCTATTCCTGTACCTGTCTCGATGTTTCTCAAACGTTGCACTGTCCTGGTGGCGGCACTGGGTCGGAGTTGCAGGGAGTAGATTTGGTTCCAAATCTAGTAAAAATACAGTGTGTCGGAAGGAACTGCAGACGCTGGTTTAAATCGAAGATAGACACAAAATGCTGGAGCAACTCAGAAGGCAGGTGGCATCTCTGGAGAGAGAAAACGGGTCATGTTTCGGGTCGAGACCCTTCAGACATGTTGTTCAGTCAACTTGCGGAGATGTACAGTTGGATTACATAGAAACATAGAAAATAGGTGCAGGAGTAGGCCATTCGGCCCTTCGAGCCTGCACCGCCATTCAATATGATCATGGCTGATCATCCAGCTCAGTATCCCGTACCTGCCTTCTCTCCATACCCCCTGATCCCTTTAGCCACAAGGGCCACATCTAACTCCCTCTTAAATATAGCCAATGAACTGGCCTCAACTACCTTCTGTGGCAGAGAATTCCACAGATTCACCACTCTCTGTGTGAAGAAATGTTTTCTCATCTCGGTCCTAAAAGACTTCCCCCTTATCCTTAAGCTGTGACCCCTGGTTCTGGACTTCCCCAACATCGGGAACAATCTTCCCGCATCTAGCCTCTCCAACCCCTTAAGAATTTTATATGTTTCTATAAGATCCCCCCTCAGTCTTCTAAATTCCAGCGAGTACAAGCCTATTCCGTGGGTTCAGGTCTTTTAGCTGATACCCAATTTAGCTGCACTCTGGCTCTCCCGAGTGTGATAGTCCCGTCATTGGGCGTCTGCATTTCACTGTGCAAGCTGACTCATTTTTTTGATTTTTGATAATGGGAATCCATGCCTTGAAAGATCTAGTTATTTATGATCGATAGCAATTCAATTGCCATGGCATGAAGCAATTCAAACCACCCAGATCTGTTCATTGCTGCATCAGGATGTATAAAGAAATCCCAACTGAGTCCTTGTGTTTATTGTCAGGATGGCAACTGAAGAACAAAACTCATCAACCTCCACCTAAAGTGCCATTTTCTCTGGCCGTTGTTCAGGCAGGAATATAAACTCTTCAACTCAAAAGGTCAAAAGGATATTAAGAACCTGAGACACTAATTATCCCGATAGATAAAATTTAGTTCAATTTAGAGGCACAGCATGGAAATAGGCCCTTCGGCCCATCGAGTCCATGCCAGCTCTAATTATCCTACTTTCTCGTCCACTCCCTGCACACTCAAGGGCAATTTACCTGCAAACCATTTCCACGCCATATAACCCCATGTCTTTATTGTGCTTGACTTTGAAGTGGTTGTATCTCCGAAGGGTATATCTGATCTATTTGGACAGCATGCGAAACAATGCTGTTCACTGTACCTCACTACATGCCACAACAATAATAAACCTAACCCAAACTTAAAAGATTACTCAGGTGCCTGGGACAACCTTTGATCATGAAAACTGCTGAATAAGTCCACTTCCATTCGATCTTTCAGTCAGAGAGTTGTGAATCTGTGGAATTCTCTGCCTGGAGGCCAATTCCAGTGGAGGCCAATTCTCTGAATGCATTCAAGAGAGAGCTGGATAGAGCTCTTAAGGATAGCGGAGTCAGGGGGTATGGGGAGAAGGCAGGAACGGGGTACTGATTGAGAATGATCAGCCATGATCACATTGAATGGCGGTGCTGGCTCGAAGGGCCGAATGGCCTACTCCTGCACCTATTGTCTATTGTCTATTGTCTATTGTCTATTGTCTAAACCCGCACATCTTTTAGACAAGGGAGGAAACCGGAGCAACCTCCAGATTTGATTTTAGCTTCATTTGCCATTTTCTTTCAAAATCAAGTTAACCTTCTTTTATTTGATGGGCGCTGTACAGTATGTTTGGCCATCGCTCGATTAACCTCCTCAGGCACCATCTACGACACTGAGGAAAAATAGAACATTTGTTTTGTTCAATCTCCTCCCCGCCCGCGCTCCTGTGCTACATTAGCGGTGAAGGTGTGGAATTCTCTGCCTCAGAAGGCAGTGGAGGCCAGTTCGTTGGATGCTTTCAAGAGAGAGCTGGATAGAGCTCTTAAGGATAGCGGAGTGAGGGGGTATGGGGAGAAGGCAGGAACGGGGTACTGGTTGAGAGTGATCAGCCATGATCGCATTGAATGGCGGTGCTGGCTCAAAGGGCTGAATGGCCTACTCCTGCACCTATTGTCTATTGTCTATTATTAAAACTTTCACCTCTGCAACATTCACTGTAACTGTTCACTGAGTGCATGCCTTCACCACTTAAAGGCTCCATTTCTCCAAACACGTCCAGAGACGTCATTAACTCTTGACAAATTGGAGCTATTTTCACATGTTTCCCCATGAGCTGCACTCCACGATGTTGCACCAGCTTCCGTGAATTGGTTTCCAAATTCTCATGTTCCCTTTCAAAGTCTCTTGTGCTCTTTTTCCACCCAATTTTGGTGACCCCCTGCTGTACTTCCCCCCTCAAATCAACAACATCAAAAGAAAAAAATAATGTCAAGCCGTTGTTACATTATTAGTTATGAAAGCTTACTGTACTGAAAATTGTTGCTGCTTTTCCTGTAACTGCATTCGAATGTACTAAATCTGTACTTCAAAAAATATTTAATTGCCCTCAGAGCATTTTATGATATTCTACGCAGGTGAAGCAAGTTATGTTCAACAATTTGAGGTGGCACGGTGGCGCAGCGATAGAGTTGCTGCCTCACATTGCGGGATCGATCCTGACTACGGGTGCTGTCTGTACGGAGTTTGTACGTTCTCCCCCTGACCTGCATGGGTTTTCTCCGGGTGCTCTGGTTTCCTCCCACACTCCAAAGATGTGCAGGTTTGTAGGTTAATTGTCTTTGGTAAAATAAATTGTAAATTGCCTCTAGTGTGTAGGATAGTGTTAATGTGCGGGGATCACTGGTCGGTGTGGACTCGGTGGGCCGAAGGGCCTGTTTCCATGCTGTATCTCTAAAGTAAATCAAACTACCATAAGGAGTTTACCATAAGACTGGTGCTTAAAAGGTCAACGTTTAGCACCATTTCAGAAGAGTCTTATATAATTACAAACCAAAAGTTAATTAAATGCAACAATTTAGCCTGTTTCAAGCACATTTGTTGTTGTTTCTTACAACGCAGAAATCCAATGATCCAATGGTTATTTATTATGTGTTCCAAGCTACATTTAAATTCTTCATTTTGCATACAGATTCAGTAAGCTTATTGCCACACATAAATACAATCCCCAATTAAGTGCAGAATACACTTCAGCAACAGACTGGTTCCAACAAGATGCAGCACAGAACGCCACAGGAGATCCCCCTTCCCTGAGGCTATCAAACTGTACAACTCCCCCTTCTGTCGTGGGGTAGACTGACTCCCCTCCCCTCCCCTCCCCCACCCCCGCCCCCACTCCCCAATCTTTTACACTCGTCACTTTAATTTCATGTTTCATGTAACTGTTTTATGACTGTTGGCAGATCAACTTCCCTCCTGGGATAAATAAAGTTCGTATCATATTGTATCGTATCGTATCATATCATATCTTATCGTTATCGTATCGTATTGTTATCATATCGTATCGTATTGTATCCTATCCTATCGTATTGTTTCATATCGTATCCTATCCTATCCTATCGTATCCTATCATATCGCATCGTATCGCATCGTATCGTTATCATATCGTATCCTATCCTATCATATCGTATACAAACAGGCCACTGAGTCTATATGCAAGAGTCGCCAGGCTTTGGGCTCCATTTTCCAAGTCCCAGATGAAGTTGGCCATAAAGGGCCATCCGTTGCCTCCGTCCGGATCGTCCCGTAAACCGTCGTCCCTCTCCTCGCCCGGACTCCGCGCGGCACCTTTGATTCCCAGGGGCACCTCCCGCAGCCGACCGTGAGGCCATGGGATGGCGTGGTCACTTAGTTTATGTATAGTTTTCTAGTTTAGTTTGTTGTCACGTGTACCGAGGTACAGTAGAAAGCTTTGGTGTTGCGTGCTAACCAGTCAGCGGAAAGACAATACATGATCACAATCGAGCTGTCCACAGTGTACAGATACACGATAAAGGGGATAACGTTTTGTATAGTATTTTCTAATCAGATTGAATAGCAAACAAAACAAAGCTTTTCGCTGTACCTCGGTCAGAGGTTTTCTTCAGACTCCAACGAGGGATCTGGCCTGAAACATCGTCTGTGCATTCGCTCGACAGACACCACCTGACACGTTGAGTTCCTCCAGCACTTCTTGTGTTTTAAGGTCAGAAGGTCATGAGGAATAGGAGTGCAATTAGTCCATTCGGCCCATCGAGTCTACTCCGCCATTCAATCATGGCTGATCTATCTCTCCCTCCCTCCTAACCCCATTCTCTTGCCTTCTCCCCATAACCTCTGACACCCGTACTAATCATGAAACTGACCAAAAAGGGATGTTTCGTCAAACATCTGCAGTTCCTTGTGTTTCCAAAGTCACTTTACAGAAACCTTTTATTGGGACATCTAGAATATTTATTGGGAAATATCTTGGGATATCTTTCACTTTCCTCTTGTCAACTTCTCCCTACCAATCTCGTGTTCGTGAAGAAACCGACTTAGAAAAATCAAAGATCCCTCAAGGCTATTTCATGTTATCCAAGATGTACAGACATCACTTCCAGATGCCCGGTGCATGAGAAGCCAGCTTCCATTCACCCTAAACTGCTTAGATTCATCCATCTTTTTCCCCATCTCATCCCTGCGCCCCACTATCCCGCCCCCCTTTCCCATTCCCCCTCTCCCCTTCCACCTACATCATCTGGCTTCACATTTCACAAAATGCTGGAGTAAC
This sequence comes from Rhinoraja longicauda, assembly GCF_053455715.1. NCBI lineage: Eukaryota > Metazoa > Chordata > Chondrichthyes > Rajiformes > Arhynchobatidae > Rhinoraja > Rhinoraja longicauda. The sequence continues at coordinate 39,411,501 of NC_135969.1, forward strand.
TCATCATCCGGACTAACACTCTCCCCTGAATCTCAGTCTGAAGAAGGGTCTCGACCCGAAACGTCACCCATTCCTTCTATCCAGAGATGCTGCCTGTCCCGCTGAGTTACTCCAGCATTTTGCGTCTACCTTTATCCTACAAACCTGCACATTTATGGAGTGTGGGAGGAAACAGGAACTTCCAGAGAAAACCCACGCAGGTCACGGGGAGAACGTACAAACTCTATACAGACAACGCCCGTAGTCAGAATTGAACCTGCTTTATTTTGTAAACCAGCATCTACAGTTCCTTGAGTCTAATATTTTGCAACCATAGGAATGAAGTGTTCTGGGCCTTCTTGTAGGGCGGGACATAGGCACAGCAATAGAATTACTGCCTCACAGTGCCGGAGACCCGGGTTCGATCCTGACTACCGGTGCTGTGTGTACTGAGTTTGTACGTTCTCCCCGTGACTTGCATGGGTTTTCCCCGGGATCTCCAGTTTCCTCCAAAGACGTACAGGTTTGTAGGTTAATTGACTTTGTAAAATCATAAGTGGTCCCTAGTGTGTGTAGGATAGTGTTAGTGTGCGGGGATCACTGGTCGGCGCGGACTCGGTAGGCCGAAGTGTCTGTATCTCTAAACCAGACTGGACTAAAACTAAACTCGAGACCTGACTTTCTTTTTGTTTGCTACTTGGCTGCCTTCCAACTTTGAATGTAAAGCCTGGAGCAGCAATTCCCACCCACCCGATAAAGTTCTCAATCACAGGCATTTAACACCCCTGAAACTTCAGCACCGCATTACAATGAGGTTGGTCTGGCGAAAGGCACAGCGTGGAGAAGCTGAGTGCGACTTCCACACTGGCCCCCTTCCAGCCGGGCTTTCACCTGATTGAAAATGTACCGCTCTGCATCTTTGCACGAGCGTTAAAAATAGCACGGCTGCTGAGGTCAATGTTGGAGCATGATTGAGTGGTCATATTTAAAGCCTATCAGTCAAAAGAGGCAAATTGAAAATAGACAGCAAATGTGTTGAATAAGGACTGACTGAACAAATAGATGAATCTCATGAGCATTCTATCAACAAACCACCACTGTTCAACGTCCAAACCATCTTTCAGCTCCGCATCGATATATTAAAACAAATCTTTGATTGAAAGTTATGAATAATATATCACGAGACACATATCTAAATATTTTAATAAAACCCTTTGCTAATTCGGCTGCAGACGTGTTTTTATTTTGCCAGCATGTTGAGTGGAATGCATGAAGGAAAACATCACGTGGAAATAATGGTACAAGTAAGAAGTAGTTCTTGTTTTTATGCACAGACAACATAGGTGCACAGAAACTCTTGCCCAGAGTAGGGGAATCGAGGACCAGAGGACACAGGCTCAAGGTGAAGGGGAGAAGATTTAATAGGAATCAGAGGGGTAACTTTTTCACACAAAGGGTAGTGGGTTTATGGAACAAGCTGCCAGAGGAGGTAGTTGAGGCTGGGACTATCCCAAGGTTTAAGAAACAGTTAGTCAGGTACATGGATAGGACAGGTTTGGAGGGGTATGGACCAAGACTAGTGTAGCTGGGACATGTTGGCCGGTGTGGGCAAGTTGGGCCAAAGGGCCTGTTTCCACACAGTATGACACACACTATGACTCTCTATGACTATGACAATGCTCTGGTAACCAATTGCAGTTGTTGCAGGTTGACTGGTGTGCACAGTGGTGTAGTGGCCAGAGACCCGGGTTCGACCCTGACCTCGGGTGCTGACTGTGTGGAGGTTGCACGTTCTGCCTGTGACCGCTTGGCTTTCCTCAGAGTGCTCCGGTTTCCTCCCACGTCCTAAAACTGCTCGGGTCTGCCGGTTAATTGACCTCTGTAAAAATTGCCCCCAGTGTGCAGGGAGTGGACGCAAAAGTGGGATAACATAGAACGAAGGTGAAGATAGACACTAAAAGCAGGAGTAACTCAGCGGGACGGGCAGCATCTCTGGAGTGAAGGAATGGGTGACGTTTCGGGTCAAGATCCTTCTTCAGACTGGGTCTCGACCCGAAAAGTCACCAATTCCTTCACTCCAGAGATGCTGCCCGTCCCGCTGAGTTACTCCAGCTTTTTGTGTCAATCTTCGGTTTAAACCAGCAGCTGCAGTTCCTTCCTACATAGAACTAAGGTGAAACGGGTGATCGATGGTCAGCATGGACTCGGTGGGCTGAAGGGCCTGTTTCCATGCTGTATTGCTAAACTAAACTAAACCAAACCAAGTAATTCAGTGAGTCAGACAGCGCTTCTGGAAGAGATGAATAGGTGATGCTTAGGTGATAATAGGAAGTGTTCTTAGCTCTTAGCTCTTAGGGCTAATGGAATCAAGGGATATGGGGAGAAAGCAGGAACGGGGTACTGATTCTGGATGATCAGTCATGATCATATTGAATGGTGGTGCTGGCTCGAAGGGCCTATTTTTCTATGAATATGTGATGTAGGATGTCAGGGATTATGGGGAGAAGGAAGGAGAATGGGGTTAAGAGGGAAAGATAGGTCAGCCATGATTGAATGGTGGAGTGGACTTGATGGGCCGAATGGCCTAATTCTACTCCTATCACTTATGAACTTATGAATGTTTTGTGTTGGGATCCTTCTTCAGGCTGATTGTGAACTGAACTAAAACTAGTTTGGAAAGTGAAATCTAAAACCTGTAGGACACAAACATATCTCGGTTGACTCCATCAGCAAAGGTGCAGAGAAACCAATAACTAATTATGTTTAAACAATTTAGCTCTCTTCTTTTGCTTACCTTTCCCTGTGTATCACATCCCCACATCTCAAACCGCGATCGACCTCATTGGAGCTCCTCGGACTATCTACGGTCAGACTTTATCTTGCACCAATCGTTATTCACACTATTCCCCTTATCATGTATCTGTACACTGTGGACTGCTCGATTGTAATCATGTATTGTCTTTCCACTGGATGGTTTGCACTCAACAAATGCTTTTCACTGTATCTAGGTACACGTGACAATAAACTGAACTGAACTAATGCAGGTCATGCCCAGCTTACAATGCTTCGACTTGCGATAGTTCGACTTTGTGATGGTGCAAACGCCAGCGAACTGTAGCGAGCCACCGCTCGCTTCCGGCCAAGTGATCACGCGCATTACAATGCATTTCGAGGGTACTGATTGTGGATGATCAGCCATGATCACATTGAATGGCGGTGCCGGCTCGAAGGGCCGAATGGCCTACTCCTGTACCTATTGTCTATTGTCTATTGTCTATTGATTTACAATACTTTCCATTTCCGATGGGTTTCTCGGATCGGAACCCCATCGGAAGCTGAGGAGCACCTGCACTATAAGCGTTCATTTTACCCATGCCCCTCATGACCTTGTGGACTTCACTAAGATCAGTGTGCGGCACGGTGGCGCAGCGGTAGAGTTGCTGCCTTACAGCGAATGCAGCGCCGGAGACTCAGGTTCGATCCTGACTACGGGCGCCGTCTGTACGGAGTTTGTACGTTCTCCCCGTGACCTGCGTGGGTTTTCTCCGAGATCTTCGGTTTCCTCCCACACTCCAAAGACGTACGGGTATGTAGGTTAATTGACTGGGTAATATGTAAAAATTGTCCCTAGTGTGTGTAGGATAGTGTTAATGTGCGGGGATCGCTGGGCGGCGCGGACTCGGTGGGCCGAAGGGCCTGTTTCCGCGCTGTATTTCTAAATCTAAATCATCACTCAACCTCCTACATTTCAAATAAAAAACACTCGATTTCTTTAACTATCTCATAGTCATTGCAATTTTCTGGACCAATATGCCTATTTTTATTTGGAGACATTACTGCAGTTTACATTTCGTGAATACTTTTAACTGTTTATTGCTTATCTGTCGATCATTCAGCTGACTGGATAGCGTGCAACAAAAAATCTTTTCACTGTACCTCGGTACGTGTGACAATAAACTAAGCCTGGCCCACAATGTCCATGCCAAACATCATAACACGTGCACCTAGTCTCTTCCTCCCGCACTTAATTCATATCCCTCCATTCCCTGCGTTATTGTATCTGTCTCCACCACCACCCCTGGCAAAGCATTCCAGCCCCCACTGCTCTCTGTGCCCCACACATCTCCATTAAACTTTCCCCTCTCACATTCTAGCTATGCCCTCCAGTGTTGAACAATTTTCGGGCGGAATGTGGCATTGGCGGTAGAGCTACTGTCAGAGACCCGGGTTTGATCCTGACTACGGGTGCTGTCTGTACGGAGTTTGTACGTTCTCTCCGTGACCTGCGTGGGTTTTCTCCAAGAGCTTTGGTTTCCTCCCACACTCCAAAGACGTACGGATTTGTAGGCTAATTGGCTTGGTGTAAATGTAAAATTGTTCCTAGTGTGTGTAGGGCAGAGGTAATGTGTGCGGAACGCTGGTCGGCGCGGACTCTGTTGGCTGAAGGGCCTGTTTCTGCTCTGTATCACTAAACTAAACTAAACTAAACTAATAAATTAAATTCCACCATGGCAAGAAAGTTCTTACTGTCTGCTCTATCTATGCCTCACAAAATGTTATATAATTCTATCAGGTCTCCCCTCAGACACCAGCAATCCAGAGAAAACAATCCAAGTTTAGTTTTAGTTTAGTTTAGAGATACAGCTCGGAAACAGGCCCTTCGGCCCACCGAATCCGCGCCGACCAGTGATCCCCAAATATTAACACTACCCTATACGCATTAGGGACAATTTACACATACACCAAGTCAATTAACCTACAAACCTCTACGTCTTTGGAGTGTGGGAGGAAACCGAAGATGGCGGAGAAAGCCAACGAGAACGTACAAACTCCGTTCAGACAGCACCTCATATTTCGCCTGGGCAGCCTGTAGCCCAGTGGTATGAACATCGACTTCTCCAATTTTAGATAGTTCCTCTGTCCCTCTCTTCGCCTCCCCCTTCCCAGTTCTCCCTCTATCTTCCTGTCTCCACCTATATCCTTCCTTTGTCCCGCCCCCCTGACATCAGTCTGAAGAAGGGTCTCGACCCGAAACATCACCCATTCCTTCTCTCCTGAGATGCTGCCTGACCTGCTGAGTTACTCCAGCGTTTTGTGAATAAACACCTTGGATTTGTACCAGCATCTGCAGTTATTTTCTTATAGCACCCGTAGTCAGGATTGAACCCGGGTCTCCGGCGCTGTAAGGCGGCAACTCTACCGCTGCGCCACCGTGCCTCCCAAGTTTCTCCAGCCTGTCTTTTTAATCCAGGCAGTGTTCTGGTAAACCTCTTCTGCATCCTCATCATCCATGTCTCAACATCCTTCACTTGAGAGAGCGAATTTTGTAGATATTTGCCTCCAAGACAAGTAGCTGGATATTTATTGCTGCATTTTTGCAGTTGACAGTCACAAACCTTTCTTTAAATTTGAGCAGTTACTTCTCTGCGAGGTTCCAGCCTGGTGATCATTATCATATTTGGAATCTAATTCGAAATTCAGATTTTTTTTTTTTTGTCCTGCCTTCATTTCAGTCTTTAAAAATTGGTCCTGCAATCTGAGATGTCTTTATGAGAAATTAATGTCTGCCGGCTAGTAAATCAGAATTTCACATTGGACTGAATATTTCATGTGCGTGAGAGGGAAAAAAAAAGGAACATTACAACAAGTTGAGAGTGGAACAATGAACTGAACAGACCTCAAGCATAAAATATTGAGGGGACTGGGGAAAAAGTACTTCTGTAAAATGAATACCTTGAGAGATTACATTGTTCTCTGGCGATTACCTAATGTGGAATTAAACTGGAATGGGTGCGGAACAGATTTGTGAGAATGTTACCATGGCTGGAAGGGCTTGAGTTGGAAGGTGAGGCTGGATATACAATGACACAAAGTGCTGGAGTAACTCGGCCTACCTAACTTTGCATCCAGCACCTCATCCTTCATCATATCCCCCAGCTCCAGCCGTTAACTCTTGCCCTTCCCACCCCTTCCTCCCTTCCATTAGTTCATAAGCTCACAAGTGACAGGAGCAGAATTAGGCCATTCAGCCCACCAAGTCTACTCCGCCATTCAATCATGGCTGATGTGTCTCCATCCTAACCCCATTCTCCCGCCTTCTCTCCCCATAACCCCTGATACCCATACTAATCAAGAATCTATCTATCTCTGCCTTATAAATATCCATTGACTTGGCCTCCACAGCCATCTGTGGCAATTAATTCCACAGATTCACCAACCTCTGACTAAAGAAATTCCTCCTCATCTCCTTCCTAAAGGAACGTCCTTTAATTCTGAGGCTATGACCTATGGTCCTAGACTCTCCCAGTAGTGGAAACACATCCACTCTATCCATGCCTTTCACTATTCGATAAGTTTCAATGAGGTCCTCCCTCACCCTTCTAAACTCCAGCGAGTACAGGCCCAGTGCCGTCAAATGCTCATCACACATTAACCCACTCATCCCTGGGATCATCCTCATAAACCCCCTCTGCACAGCACATCCTTCCTCAGATATGGGGCTAATGAGGCCTGACCAGCAACCTTATAGAGCCTCAGACTTCCTGGTTTCCACAGGGACCACTTTATCCATGACTCCTTTGTCCACTCATCCCCCCCCCCCCCCCCACTCAACACCTCCCTGATGCCACACACTTTTCCCTGCAACCGCAGGAGGTATAACATTTGTTCCTACACCTCCTCCCTCACCACTTTCCAGGGACCTAAACAGACCTTCCAGATGAGGCAAAGATTCACCTGAACTTCTTCTAACGTCTACTGCACTCAGTGCTTCCAATGGGGCCTCTTCTCCATGGGTGAGACCCAGCATAGACCAGATGACCCCTTTGCAGATCCACTGTAATCTGTCTGCAGTCACCATCCCAAATTCCTAGTCATAGAGTCATAGAGTCATAAAGTTGACAGGTACATGCATTTCGTTAAATTTGAGCAGTTACTTCTATGCCTGTTAGTCGTTATCATATTTGGAATCTAATTCTAAATTTGTTATTGTCCTGCCTTCATTTTCGTATTTAAAAATTGGTCCGGCAATCCGAGGTGGTTTAATGAGAAATTAATGTCTGTTGGCTAGTAAATCACACAGAAACAGGCTCTTCAGCCCATTTCATCCATGCTGACCGAGATGCTCCATCTAAGCTACTCCCACTTTGGCCCATATCACTCTAAACCTTTCCTGTCCATTTACCTGTCCAAGTGTCTTTTCTAAATGCTGTTATAGTACCTGCCTCAACTACCTGACAGTTCGTTCCATTCTCTGTGTGAAAAAGTTGGCTCTCAGATTCCTATTGAATCTTTTCCCTCTCACCATGAATCTATGTCCTCTGCTTCTTGATTCCACAATTCCACAAACCTGAGGAACTAAAATCTAAAAGCTTTGTCAGGGGCCGGCGAGGCCTTATTTGGAATATTGTGAGCAGATTTGGGCCACATAGCTGGGCAAGGATCAATGGATAGATTCACCACTCTCTGAGTGGAGATGTTTCTTCATTTTAGTACTAAATGGCCGACTGCTCTCTCTGATCAATTTGTGGTTTCAGTTTTATGACTCTGATGTCGATCGGAAACAGGGAGAATGAAGATAAATCACAATTCTTGCTCCTGATGTCTGCTAAAAACTGCCTACACATGGATAATGGAAATGAAAAGAACTAGACTTTAATGTGATGGCCCGTTTACAAATGCCTGATTGGAGCAAAGGTTGAGATTCCCCTGATCGTGGGTAAGTCCCAGTACCTGCCAAGAAAAATAGCTGTTAACCTCGAAGATAGACATAAAATGCTGGAGTAACTCAGCTGGACAGGCAGCATCTCGGGAGAGAAGGAATGGGTGACGTTTCGGGTTGAGACCCTTCTTCAGTCTCGGACATCAGACTCAACATGTTAACTTGCACTATGAAAGGTTGAAGAACAGCCTCATATACAGGGCATCGTGCATGGCACCTAGCACGGCACGGTGGCACAGCTGGTAAAGCTGCTGCCTCCCAACTCCAGGGTCCCTGGTTCAATCTTGACCTCAGGAGAGGGATTTACATGTGGGTTTACCCACATCCCAATGATGTGCAGGTTTGTATGTTTTAATTGGCCTCTGTAAATTGTCCCTGTATAGGGAGTGGATGTGAAAGTGGAACGACCCAGAATGGGTGTAAATGGGTGATTGATGGTCAGCGTGGACTCGGTGGGACTGTTCAATCAATCAGTCATTGGAAGTTGGATGAGTGAGGTTTTCAGACAGTGCAGTTGACTTCTGTGGGAGAGAGTGGAGTTGAGACAATAGACAATAGGTGCAGGAGGAGGCCATTCGGCCCTTCGAGCCAGCACCGCCATTCAATGTGATCATGGCTGATTATTCTCAATCAGTACCCCGTTCCTGCCTTCTCCCCATACCCCTGACTCTGCTATCCTTAAGAGCTCTATCCAGCTCTCTCTTGAATGCATTCAGAGAATTGGCCTCCACTGCCTTCTGAGGCAGAGAATTCCACAGATTCACAACTCTCTGACTGAATTTTTTTTTCCTCATCTCAGTTCTAAATGGCCTACCCCTTATTCTTAAACTGTGGCCCCTTGTTCTGGACTCCCCCAACATTGGGAACATGTTTCCTGCCTCTAACGTGTCCCAACCCCTTAATAATCTTAGGAGAGATGTTCATTACTACAGAAGGCTGGAAGCCATCAGTCATATGTCCAGAAGTCCATATCAGCACGTCATTGTGCAGATCTGCAGTGGGATACAAGCCCAGGGGTCTGGATGCAATCCCAGAATAAGTTCAATGACCCTCGCACAAATGGAGAAGGTCAGTGAATGCATCTTCTCTCCTCTTCATTGCAGCTGTGCTACCAGTTCCATACGCTAGCCTGAGGTGGCTTTATGTGCTACCAGCCCATCTCAGTTAATCTGAATTCGTATCAAGCATTCACATTCTCTACTGCATCTTCACACACTGAGGTCTAACCAAGGCAGTCTGCTGCTCTGAGATGTTCCAACTCCCCCAAGATAAAGACGTTGCTAGTTATTTTACTTTCAGTTTAGCTTAGAGATACAGCCCACCTAGTCAGTAGGCCCCCTTGTCACCTAGGCCCACCTGGTCCATGCCGACCATCGATCACCCATTCACGCCCGTTCTCTGATATTCCACTTCGTAACATGCTAGGGGGGGAATTTACAGAGGGCCAATTAACCTGCAAACCCACACGTCTTTGGGATGTGGGAGAAAAGCGGAGGAAACCCGCACAGTCACAGGGAGAACATGCAAACTGCACACAGGCAGCACCTGAGGTCAGGATCGAACCCGGCTCTCCAGCGCAGTGAGGCAGAGGCTCTACCCACTGCACCATTATGCTGCCTGACGCTATTAGGAGTTAGTGTTCACTGAGAATGTGCAGACATAATTCAGTCAGATACTAATATGAATGGACGATATATGTGCAAAGAGCGCACATAGTTAATATGGACCCCGACAGTCCTTTCAGGTTAGGTAGAGGTTCACTTGCATCTCCTTCAACCTCATTGACTGTGTCCGTTGTTCAAAATGTGTGGACTCTTATACATCGGCGAGACCAAACGCAGACTGGGCGATCATTTTGCTGAACACCTTCGCTCAGTCCGCCTGAACCTACCTGATCTCCCGGTTGCTAAACACTTTAATTCTCCTTCCCATTCCCACACTGACCTTTCTGTCCTCAGTCTCCTCCATTGTCAGAGTGAGGCTAAACGCAAATTGGAGGAACAGCATCTCATATTTCGCTTGGGCAGCTTACAGCCCAGCGGTATGAATATTGATTTCTCTCACTTCAGGTAGCCCCGGCATTCCCTCTCTCTCTCTCCCTCCCCCACCCAAGTCTCACCAGCTTCTCGTTTTCACCCAACAAACAGCCAACAATGGTCTGTTCCCTTTATCATCGTTACTTTTTATGCATATCTTTCATTCATTGTTCTTTATCTCTCCACATCATCGTCTATATCTCTCGTTTCCCTTTCCCATGACTTTCAAGTCTGAAGAAGGTTCTCGACCCATAACGTCACCCGTTCCTTCTGTCCAGAGATGCTGCCTGTCCCGCTGAGTTACTCCAGCTTTTTGTGGCTATCTACGTACAAGTTAATATATCATTTCTCAATTGGATTCAGATGAGAGAAAGCCTATTTATTCCTGCAGTGGATTTGTTTAATTGAGGAAAAGCCATTCCTTCCAACATTTGGATCTTTTCCCTGTGAGAACCACACTTTCTTTCAAACTTTAGTTTATTCATTCCCTGGCGGAGTGGCTCATTATAAGGAAACCTGCTTCGTATTATCTTTGACCTGCCATAAATCTGGACTATGAAGTTTGCTGCGATATTTCAGTTTTAGAATGTCATTTTGTTTTTAATACATGGATTCTCTGTGATTTTCTTTCATCTAATAAAGATAAAAAAACTGATTTACAGTTGACCAGAAATTTCTCGTCCCCATAACATTTCTTCCCCCTTTTGTAACTTGTTCAAATCATCCTTCTTGGTCTCGGAGGAAGTATAATGTATCAGAAACCAACCACATTTCCTTCACACTTGCTCATTTTCCTCAACCACTTCAGAAAGACTCGCCTTTCGATGGAGAGTCATTTGAACTGCAGGAAATATGTGCTGAATGGTTGCGTATGTTTGATTTAAGATCCTGGATTTATTTTCTCTTTTCAGATGCTGCTTATGTCAGTGTGATACTTTAGCACTCAGCCAATTCTACAATCAGCTCAAAGATAATACAACTTTGAGGCGGCACGGTGGCGCAGCGGTAGAGTTGCTGCCCTACAGCGCCAGAGGCCCGGGTTCGATCCTGACTACGGGTGCTGTCAGTACGGAGTTTGCACCTTCTCCCCGTGACCGCGTGGGTTTCCTCCCACATTCCAAAGACGTGCAGGTTTGTAGGCTAATTGGCTTGGTATCGTTGTAAATTGTCCCTGGTGTGTACGGTGGCGTTAGTGTATGGGGATCCTTGGTTGGCACGGACTCGGTGGGCCAAAGGGCCTGTTTCCGCGATGTATCTCTAAACTAAACTAACACGAAAACCCGTAACAGCAGGAGCACCTCAGGGCTGTGGCTCAGTCCCCTGCTCCACCCCCTTCCTCCCCGTGACTGTCAAGCCTGACATAGAAACATAGAAAATAGGTGCAGGAGTAGGCCATTCGGCCCTTCGAGCCTGCATCGCCATTCAATATGATCATGGTTGATCATCCAGCTCAGTAACCTGTACCTGCCTTCTCTCCATACCCCCTGATCCCTTTAGCCACAAGGGCCACATCTAACTCCCTCTTAAATATAGCCAATGAACTGGCCTCAACTACCTTCTGTGGCAGAGAATTCCACAGACTCACCACTCTCTGTGTGAAGAAATGTTTTCTCATCTCGGTCCTAAAAGACTTCCCCCTTATCCTTAAGCTGTGACCCCTGGTTCTGGACTTCCCCAACATCGGGAACAATCTTCCCGCATCTAGCCTCTCCAACCCCTTAAGAATTTTATATGTTTCTATAAGATCCCCCCTCAGTCTTCTAAATTCCAGCGAGTACAAGCCGAGTCTATCCAGTCTTTCTTCACATGTAAGTCCTGCCATCCCAAGGATCAATCTGGTGAACCTTCTCTGTACTCCCTCTATGGCAAGAATGTCTTTCCTCAGATTAGGAGACCAAAACTGGCATGGCCCCAATGCCATCTTTAAACACTGTCGATGGGGGAATAACAGGTAACGATGAGTCAGAGTACGGGGAGGAGATTGAAAGTCTGATGGAACGCTGCCAGAACGACAATCTTGCTCTCAGTGTCAGCAAGAGTAAGAAGCTGGAGTCTGAAGAAGGGTCTCGACCCGAAACGTCACCCATTCCTTCTCTCCAGAGATGCTGCCTGTCCCGCTGAGTTACTCCAGCACTTCGTGTCTATCTGTCTTCATGGATGGTACAGAGTCAACTGCTTCAAGTTCCTGAATGTACCCGTTTGTGAAGATCTGCTCAGATCTGCGGGACTGCACCTCATATTTCGCTTAGGCAGCTTACAACCCTGGCCTGGTATGAATATTGATTTTGCTAACTTCACGTAACCCTTGCTTTCCCTCTCTCCCCGTCCCTCCCCCACCCTAGTTCTCCGACTAGTTTCACTGTCCTCCTGATTAAATTTTAATTGATAGTATGCCTCGTTCTAACTTTCCCCTCAGCTAACAATGAACCAGTCTACATTTTCCTTGAGCCCCGTCCCCTTTGATTTCTCTTGTTCACACCTTACCCTTCCATAACTCTAGTCTCCCTCTCCCCTGACTCTCAGCCTGAAGAAGGGTCGTGACACGAAACATCACCCATTCCTTCTATCCAGAGATGCTGCCTGTCCCGCTGAGTTACTCCAGCAATTTATGTCTATATATTCGAGGTTAACAGCTATTTCTTCTTGGCAGGTACTGCGACTTATCCATGATCAGGGGAATCTCAACCTTTGCTCCAATCAGGCATTTGTAAACGGGTCATCACATTAAAGTCTAGTTCTTTTCATTTCTATTATCCATGTGTAGGCAGTTTTTAGCAGAGATCAGGAGCAAGAATTGTGATTTATCTTCATTCTCCCTGTTTCAGATCGACATCAGAGTCATAAAACTGAAACCGCAAATTGATCAGAGAGAGCAGGTCACGATCGAGACCTCTCCGTAGATGGAGCTCAGCATCACAACACAATGCATTCAACCGCACCATGGGCGGCACGGTGGGGCAGCGGTAGAATCGCTGCTTCACAGCCGCAGAGACACAGGTTCGATCCTGACTACGGGTGCCGTCTGTACGGAGTCTGTACGTTCTCCCTGTGACCTGCGTGGGTTTTCTCCGGGAACCTCCCACACTCCAAAGACGTGCAGAGACCAAACGCAGGCTCGGCGATCGTTTCGCCCAACACCTTCGCTCAGTCCGCCTTAACCAACCAGATCTCCCGGTGGCTGAGCACTTCAACTCCCCCTCCCACTCCCAGTCTGACCTTTCTGTCAAGGGCCTCCTCCAGTGTCATAGTGAGGCCCACCGCAAAATGGAGGAACCACACCTTATATTTCGCTTGGGCAGCTTACAGCCCAGCGGTATGAACATTGACTTCTCTAACTTTAGATAGTTCCTCTGTCCCTCTCTTCCCCTCCCCCTTCCCAGTTCTCCCACTGTCTTCCTGTCTCCACCTATATCCTTTCTTTGTCCAGCGCCCCCTGACATCAGTCTGAAGAAGGGTCTCGACCCGAAACGTCACCCATTCCTTCTCTCCAGAGATGCTGCCTGACCTGCTGAGTTACTCCAGCATTTTGTGCGAAGAATCCATCTATCTCTGCCTTAAAAATACCCACTGACTTGGCCTACACAGCTTCTGTAGCAAAGAATTCCACAGATTCACCACCCGCTGACTAAAGAAATTTCTCCTCATCTCCTTCCTAAAAGCAGGTCCTTTAATTCTGAGGCTGTGACCTCTAGTCCTGGACTCTCCCACTCATGGAAACATCCTCTCCACATCCACTCTATCCAATCTCAAATATTATTATCATCTTGGAAGAAAAACGTTGCAGTTATGACATTTTGAAGCACAGTGAATCACTTTGCGTACGGATGCCCATTAAATTGTTGTGAGCAATTGATTTCAATTAATCCCATTGAAATGAGTAGGGCAGCACCCATCCTCGACATTTTGTTTTTACATTGGCACTGAATAATTCTGCCTGCAAAAGTAATCTCCAAGGTAAGACGTATGGAGAGGATTAAGGCTCCCCATAGTTGTCTTCTTTATGTCAAGAAAAAAATGTTTTAAAAATGGTGGCACGGTGGCGCAGTAGTGGAGTTGCTGCCTTACAGCGCCAGAGACCCGGGTTCGATTGTGACTACGAGTGCTTGTCTGTATGGAGTTTGTACGTTCTCCCCGTGATCGCGTGGTTTTTCTCCAGTTTCCTCCCACGCTTCAAAGATGCAGCGGTTGTAGGTTAGTTGGCTTCAGTAAAGATTGTAAATGGTCTCTATTGTGTAGGATAGTATCACTGTACGGGGACCACTGGTCGGCGTGGACTTGGTGGGCCAAAAGGCTTGTTTCCTCGCCGTATCTCTAAACTAAACTAATTGAAGAGATAATTATTGGCCTCTCTGGGGGTTGAAACTGAACAATTACATCATTAAATTGTTACTTCTTCAGAGTTAATTGTTGGAGATGTAAATACAACCATTTCCTTCTCAGTCCTTCCCCCTCCCCCCCCCCCCCCCTTTAATTCAATCTATCTATGTCTCTCTTTATTTAGCTTTCTCTCCCTGGCTGATCATTGAAGTCACAGACTTGAATCCGTATTTCCTTGTTCAGTTTTTGAGTGGTTTAATTCCTCATTCCTTCAATGTTATCGGTGAAGGGGATTCTCTGCTTGTTTTGTCCAAGAAGACCTGATTTCCTTAATACAATGTTATCCGCCCACATTTTCACTAACCCTGCCATGCAAAAGAAAGAAATTAAGTCTGCAAGTGCAATTCCAAATAATGGCTCAGTGTGAAGAAGGGTCTCGACCCGAAACGTCACCCATTCCTTCTCTCCAGAGATGCTGCCTGTCCCGCTGAGTTACTCCAGCATTTTGTGCCTCTCTTTGACACCATTAATTGTTCTGCTTAGTTTTAGAGATACAGCTTGGAAACAGGCCCTTCTGCCCACCGAGTCCACGCCGACCATCAATTGCCCGTTCAGACTTGTTCTGCTGTTCCACCTTCTCATCCACTCCCTACACACCAGAGGCAATTGACGGGGGCCAATTAACCTTCAAACCTGTAGGTCTTTGGTATATGGGGAAAGGAAAGGATCAATCCTAGCTTCTGATGCTCCCACAAAGTCATAGCGAACTAACATACTAACATAGGTTTTTATTCACAAAATGACGGAGTAACTCAGCAGGTCAGGCAACATCTCGGGAGAGAAGGAATGGGCGACGTTTCGGGTCGAGACCCTTCTTCAGACTGATGTCAGTCTGAAGAAGGGTCTCGACCCGAAACGTCACCCATTCCTTCTCTCCCGAGATGCTGCCTGACCAGCTGAGTTACTCCAGCATTTTGTGAATAAATACCTTTGATTTGTACCAGCATCTGCAGTTATTTTTCTTACTTTAACATACTTAGTGCTCTGCTCAAGACTCCATCTGCAGTTCCTTAAGTCACCATCTTTACAAGCGGATGGAATTAAGGAATCCTGAGATCAGGGGGAGAAAGTCAGTGGGGGAATCTGGTGAATGATGATGTGGATTAATTCTGGACCATGCCCTAAAGAATCAGCTTCCCAATGAATTCCTCAATTACCTCTGCCCTGAATGGGAATGTTGTTCAGTCCTTGGAGAGCCGCTGTCCAAACAGGTTCTTCTGGTATTTTGTGAGGTTTATTTATGTAATATGGACATTGCTGGAAGACCAGCATTAATTAGCCAAGTCTAATTACCCTCGAGAAGGCAGCAGTGAATTAAATCACTTGCTTGGCTATTTCCGCCGGGAGTTAACATTAGTAAACATTATTACCACATTCCTGAGTCCTGAGTAAGGGCATCAAAGGTTACGGGGAGAAGGCAGGAGAATGGGGTTGAGAGGGAGAAATTAGTTTAGAAGAATGAGAGGGGACCTCATTGAAATGTTCCGAATAGTGAAAGGCTTGGATAGGGTGGATGTGGAGAGGATGTTTCCACTAATGGGAGAGTCTAGGACTAGAGGTTATAGCCTCAGAATTAGAGGATGTTCCTTTAGTAAGTAGATGAGGAGGAATTTCTTTAGTCAGAGGGTGGTGAATCTGTGGAAATCATTGCCACAGAAGGCTGTGGAGGCCAAGTCGATTAATATATTTATTAGGCAGATAGATTCTTGATTTGTATGGGTGTCAGGGGATATGGGGAGAAGGCAGGAGAATGGGGTTTGGAGGGAGAGGTAGATCACCCAGGATTGAATGATGAAGCAGGCTTGATGGGCCAAATGGCCTAATTCTGCTCTATATTTTATGGTCTGATGGTCTTAACAGCCTGGGCTTTCGTGAAAAGGACAGATATAACAACAACCAAATCCTGTCCTGAAACGTCACCTATCTATATTCTCCAGTTTTGTGACTCTCTTTACTCATTCCTAAAAAAGACACAAAGTGCTGGAGTAACTCAACGGGTCAGGCAGCAACTAATACTTACTTTTAATAATAACATTTACGAATACCTACCCATAATTACTTGTACCTACTTCAGATTAACCCATTAATTTAGATTTCGCTGGGAAGGAACTGCAGATGCTGGTTTAAACCGAAGACAGACACAAAAAACTCAGTCTGAAGAATGGTCTCGCCCTGAAACGTCACCTATTCCTTTTCTCCAGAGATGCTGTCTGACCCGCTGAGTTACTCCAGCACTTTGCGATTCTTTTTGTAAACCAGCATCTGCAGTTCCTTGATTCTAACTGACAGGTGGATATAGGTGAGGGGAGGGTGGTTTGAGAGGTGGATGGTTCGACAAAGACCAGAAATGAGAATAATAATAATAATAATAATATTCATTTATTGTCATTGCAACGAGTACAACGAAATTTAAAAAATAGCCAATCCTGACGGTGCGTACAAACATATATGCAATAAATGCAAAAACAAATAAATACATAAATACAATTAAATACAATTATATTAAGTACAAGATTTTTTAACGGTGTTGCCTAGTGCAAAGGTAGTGTTCAGTTCTCGTATGGCCCTGGGGTAAAAACTGTTCTTAAGTCTGTTTGTTCGGGATTTGATCGACCTGAAACGTCGACCAGAGGGCAGATGAACAAACAGACGGTGGCCGGGGTGGGATGGATCTTTTATTATTTTGCCTGCTCTACTGAGGCAGCGTAGGCTGAACAGGTGCTCCAGGGAGGGCAGTGAGCAGCCGATGATCTTCTGGGCCGTCGTGATGACCCTCTGAAGGGCCTTCCTGTCCTTTTCTGAGCAGCTGGCATACCATGTGGTTATACAGTATGCCAGCACACTCTCGATGGAGCAGCGATAGAAGGACAACATGAGCTTCTCCTGCAGGTTGGTTTTCCTGAGGATCCTCAGGAAGTGGAGTCTCTGCTGTGCCTTCTTTACTGTGGTGATGGTGTTGGTAGACCAGGTAAGATCCTCTGCGATGTGCGTACCCAGGAACCTGAAAGCTGGTACCCTTTCCACACAGACCCCATTGATGTAGAGTGGGTCGTAATCTCCACTGGTTTTTCTAAAGTCAATTATAAGTTCCTTTCTTTTGGAGGAGTTCAGGACCAGATTGTTCACTGAACACCATGCTGCCAGCCTTTGGATTTCATCCCTATAGGCTGTCTCATCTCCTTCTGAGATGAGTCCAACCACAGTCGTGTCATCCGCGAACTTGATGATGGTGTTGGTGGGATGGGTGGGGGCGCAGTCGTGAGTGTAGAGGGAGTAAAGGATGGGGCTCAACACACAGCCCTGTGGTGAGCCGGTGCTCAGTGTAATGGTGGAGGAGAGGTGAGGGCCTATTTTGACGGTCTGGGGGCAGTTGGTCAGGAAGTCCTTGATCCATTGGCAGATGGTTTGAGAAGACAAAAGGTATGAGGTGAAAGGTAGAAGAGCAGCAAATTGTGAAGGAATGCAAGTCTTCTCTCTTGTTCCATCAGTCTGAAGAAGGGTCCTGTCCTGAAACGTCATCTATCTCTGTTCTCCAGAAATGCTGCCTGACCTGCTGAGTTACTCTAGCACTTAGAGCTTCATAAACTCATAGAACCACGCAGCGTGGAAACTGGCCCTTGGGCCAAACTTGCCCACACCGACCAACATGTCCCATTTACACTAGTCCCACCTTCTTCCGTTTGGCCCGTTTTCAGTCAGAGAGTTGTGAATCTGTGGAATTCTCTGCCTCAGAAGGCAGTGGAGGCCAATTCTCTGAATGCATTCAAGAGAGAGCTAGATAGAGCTCTTAAGGACAGCGGAGTCAGGAGGTACGGGGAGAAGGCAGGAACGGGGTACTGATTGAGAATGATCAGCCATGATCACATTGAATGGCGGTGCTGGCTCGAAGGGCCGAATGGCCTCCTCCTGCACCTATTGTCTATTGTCTATTATTGCCTATTGGCCCCTCTAAACCTATCCTATCCAAGTACCTGTCTAAATGTTTCTTAAACGTTGTACCTTTAAACAATGCTGCCTGACCTGCTGAGTTATACCAGCACTTTGTGTCCTATTGTATATTAAGGAACATCTGTTGTTCCAGCTTTCTCCGGAGATACTGCCTGACTTGCTGAATTACAACAGCACTTTGTGTTCTTTGATGTATTAATTAGCATGCGCAGTTCCCTGCTTTCTCTAGAGTTGCTGTCTGACCCGTTCAGTTACTCTAGCACTTTGTGTTCTTTTTTTTTGTATTAATCAGCATCTGCAGTTGGACAATAGACAATAGACAATAGACAATAGGTGCAGGAGGAGGCCATTCGGCCCTTTCAGCCTGCACCACCATTCAATGTGATCATGGCTGATCATTCTCAATCAGTACCCCGTTCCTGCCTTCTCCCCATACCCCCTGACTCCGCTATCCTTAAGAGCGCTAAGCTCTAAGAATGCTCTAAGAATGCAGTTCCAGCATTCTCCAGAGATGCTGCCTGACCAGCTGAGTTACTCCAGAATTTTGTGTCCTTTTATGTAGATTTTCTCCACGAAGCTCTGGGAAATCAGCACTTCAACTAAAAACTGTTTATATGAATGAGGACATGGCAGATTTAGGAACGCTCACATCATTTGTTAATTTACTGAACTAATAAAATCCACAGGTTTGTGAAATAAGCTGGAAGGAACTGCAGATGCTGGTATTAACCGAAGATAGACACAAAAATTGCTGGACTGACTCAGCGGGACAGGCAGCGTCTCTGGGTAGAAGGAATGGGTGACGTTTCGGGTCGAGACCCTTCTTCAGACCGAGTCAGGGGAGAGGGAGATACATTGGAGAGAGGAGGAGAACTTCTTCAAAGTAGACATACCTTGAGGAGATTTTGCAGTGGAGTAGACGAAATGTGTAGGAAGGAACTGCAGATGCTGGATTAAACCGAAGAGAGACACAAAATGCTGGAGTAACTCAGACAGCATACACCTCAGTGAGTTACTCCAGCATTTTGCACTGATCTTCGGTTTGTGAAACAATCCAGAAGCATGAATGATCCAGAAAATTGAATTCAGATTTTTCCATCGCAAGTGACAAATGGGTAAATCTGAAGTGGGCATAAGTGATCAGAGGCATTAAACGTTGGTGTTAGATGGTGCCTGATCCTGCTGAGTTCTTGGTTCTTGGCTCATGGTCCTCCAAAATTTTCCAAATGGAATTTAAACTGGAGGTGGCGGAGTATGGACTTAAGCAAGAAGGGCTTCTTCGAGAAGAACTGCCTTAAATTTAGTTGTGTCGGGTTGAGTAACTACAGTAGGGTGAAGACTATTCCATGCTTTAATTGTGCGAGGGAAGAATAAATTGCTATACACATCTGTCTTGGCAGCGGGTATCTCAAATTGAATCGAATGCCCTTGTCTGCTCCTGATAGATTTGAGTTTGGTTTGGGTTTGTTACTTCAGCATAGACACAAAATAGCCACAAGGGCCACATCTAACTCCCTCTTAAATATAGCCAATGAACTGGCCTCAACTACCTTCTGTGGCAGAGAATTCCACAGATTCACCACTCTCTGTGTGAAAAAAACTTTCTCATCTCGGTCCTAAAAGACTTCCCCCTTATCCTTAAGCTGTGACCCCTGGTTCTGGACTTCCCCCTTATCCTTAAGCTGTGACCCCTGGTTCTGGACTTCCCCAACATCGGGAACAATCTTCCCGCATCTAGCCTCTCCAACCCCTTAAGAATTTTATATGTTTCTATAAGATCCCCCCTCAGTCTTCTAAATTCCAGCGAGTACAATCCGAGTCTATCCAGTCTTTCTTCATATGAAAGTCCTGCCATCCCAGGGATCAATCTGGTGAACCTTCTCTGTACTCCCTCTAAGGCTAGAATGTCTTTCCTCAGATTAGGAGACCAAAACTGTACGCAGTGTATGATGCTGTGCAGATAGATGAGATGGGACAGGCTTTAGGACCCAGAGAGAGGGAGAGAGGGAGGGAGGGAGGGAGGCTACTGCTGTGGTGGTGGGAAGGGCTGGCTGATGTGGGCGTTGCTGTGAGCTGGAAGGGGTTGGAATTGCTGGAATTGAGCAGGGGAACGCCGGAGGAAGAAAGTGTGAAAGGAGAGGGTGGCGGATGAAAGCTGCCCTCAGCCACCAATCTCACAGCAGACCAGCAATCGTGGAATGTGGAGCTTGTGGGGGAAGACTCTGGGAACACCTCCTCATCTGCACTTGATAACTTGTTGTTTGTGCTTTATCTTTGGAGGCGATTGATTGATTGCTTGCTCGTGGGACTAATGTCTACAGTGCCTTTGGAGAATGTGAGACTCTAGTTCCTCTGGCTGGGGCTGCCTTGTTGTTTTGGTTTTGTTTTGGTTTTGTTTTGGCTGGAGGAGATATCTTTGGGATAGTTTTGCAGGGTCTGCTGAAAAGCTGCAGATTTGGGAGTGGATTGGGAAGAGGGGAGAGAGGGAGAGGGGGAGAGAGGGGGAGAGGGAGAGAGTGATAGAGAGAGGGATAGAGAGAGGGATAGAGAGAGGGATAGAGAGAGAGAGAGAGAGAGAGAGAGAGAGAGGTAGGGAAGGAGGGGGAGAGAGTGGGGGAGAGGGAGAGGGGGTGAGTGAGAGGGAGAGGGGGAGAGGGAAGGAGAGAGGGAGAAGGAGAGGGAGAGAGGGGGAAGGAGAGAGGGAGAGAGTGGGAGAGGGGGAGAGTGGGAGAGGGGGGGAGTGGGAGAGGGGGGGAGAGGGGGAGAGAGAGAGAGAGGGAGAGAGAGAGAGAGAGGGGGAGATCTATCTCCCTCTCTCTATGCACCGTTTCTCACCTGCTGGAGCCCAGTGGAGTGCACGTTGGGAACCACCACTGCCCCAGCTGCCAGCACCATGTCCAAGATGGTCCAGAGGAGGAACCACTGGAGCAGCAGGGTACGCGAGAGTGCGGTGGACAGGCAGCAAGGGGAGAGCATGGCCTCACTGCTGTCGGGCGGTGCGGAGCTGGGACAGTTCCCACAGCTGGCAGAGGGAGCCGGGGAGTTGCTGCAGCTGCTGCTGCTGCTGGAGGTGGACGGGCTCAGGGTGGCCGGGCTGCCGCTCTACGATGTCCGCACCCTCCTCACAGCCGGCAAACACCACCCCATCCGCCTCAAGACCGTCAAACAAGGTATGAAACACACACACACACACACACCTGTACACACACACACACACTTGTACACACACACACCTGTACACACACACACTCACACCTGTATACCCACACACACCTGTACACACACCTGTACACACACACACCTGTACACACACACACACCTGTACACACACACACACACACACACCTGTACACACACACACACACACACACCTGTATACCCACACACTTGCACACACACACACACACTTGTACACACACACACACGTGTACACACACAGTTGGACACACACACACTTGTACGCACACACACTTGTGTTATAAACACACACACTTGTGTTATAAACACACACACTTGTGCACACAAACACACACACTTGTGCACACAAACACACACACTTGTGCGCACACACACTTGTGCACACACACACACACTTGTGCACACACACACACGCACTTGTGTTATAAACACACACACATAAACACACACACACACACACTTGTGTTATAAACACACACACACACCCTTGTGTTTTCACGCACACACACGTGTTACAACAGTGTATACACACACACACTTGTGTATATATATATAAACGCACACTTGTATACACACACACGTACACACACTTGTATACATATACACACTTGTATACACATACATACGCACACTTGCATACATACACACACTTGTATACATATACACACTTGTATACACACACACGTACACACACTTGTATACATATACACACTTGTATACACATACATACGCACACTTGTGTATGCACGCTCACGTATATATTCAGACACATATACAGGCACACATACACACACTTGTATACACACACTCATATATATATACAGACACACACATATATACACACTTGCAGAGAACAGACACACACTTGTGTATGCATATATGCACACATACTCACTTGTATAGACACACCCACACAAAATATATATGGCGGCAGATATGATATGGTATTTAAGAGACTTTCGGATGGGTATATGGATACGGAGGGATATGGATTATGTGCAGTCAGGCCAAAGTTGGTCTTTGCATCTTGTTCGGCATGGACATTGCGTGCCGAAAGGCCTGTTGTTGTGCTATACTGCTCTATGTAACCATCAGACCAGCTCGGGTCAGTCTGCTCAGCATTAGACTAAGGATCATCCATAAGGCTGCTGTGCCCTGCCTGCTCAGTGGCACATTGATTAGCGAAGGTCTGAGACGTGTGTGAAATGAGTCTAGTCTGATCTCGTGGGTCAAACTATAAAAGAGAGGCAGGGCCTGTGGTTCTCGGGGTTTAATAAGTCCATAAGACTTATTGGATGTTAGATAGAGCTCTAGAGGCTGGTGGAATCAAGGGATGTGGGGAGAAGGCAGGCACAGGTTGCTGATTGTGGATGATCAGCCATGAACACGATGAATGGCGGTGCTGGCTCGAAGGGCCGAATGGCCTCCTCCTGCACCTATTTTCTATGTTTCTAAGACATAGAATTAGGTCATTCGGCCTATCGAGTCTAGTCTGCCATTCGATCATGGCTGATCATTCCCTCTCAACCCAATTCTCCTGCCTGCCTTCTCCCTTTAATGTTTGTCGGCCTTACTAGTCAAGAACCTATCAATCTCAGCTTTAAAGAAATGCCCAACGCCTTGACCTCCACAGCCGTCTGTGGCAACGAATTCCACAGAAGTCCCATTTACCTCTGGCTCCTCCTCATCCCCTTTTGAAAGGTACGTCCTTTTATTCTCAGGCTGTGCCCTCTGGTTCCAAACTCTCCCACTACTGACAAACATTCTTTCCACGTCCAGTCTGTCGAGACCTTATTAATACCTGTCCTTGAGTTGTTTATCATTTGAAAGCTGAGATTTTTGAACATTTATTTCCTCCCCCCTCCCCCTCCCCCTCCCCCCCCCCCCTCCCTCTCCCCCCTCCCTCTCCCCCCCCTCCCCCCCCCCCCCCTCCCTGCCAAGGCAATTATTCAAAATGACTAAACATTCCGCCTATCTGGGAACTGAGTGACGAAGCAAACTTGTATTGGGAGCTCCTATTTATGGCAAGGCAGCCAGCCACACACAGCCTTCATGGTGTTTGTTTGTGTGTGTGTGTGTGAGGGAGAGGGAGAGGGAGAGGGGGGGGGGAGAGAGAGGGTGGGGAGAGAGAGGGGGGGGGAGAGGGTGGGGGGGGGGGAGGGTGGGAGGGGGGGAGAGGGTGGGAGGGGGGTGAGAGGGGAGAGAGAGGGACAGGAGAGAGGGAGGGGGAGAGAGAGAGGGAGCGAAGGGGAGGGAGGGGGAGAGAGAGAGAGGGAGCGAAGGGGAGGGAGGGGGAGAGAGAGAGGTGAGAGGGAAGAGAGGGACAGGAGAGAGAGGGAGGGGGAGAGAGAAAGAGAGGGGGTAGAGAGAGAGGGGGAGAGTGTTCATTGGTCTACTGGGGAAATGTGCAGCGTAACGAGTTTCCACAACACTTGGAAGTTGCCCAGCTTTATTCAAGTGGGCTGATGTTGGTTTGAAAAATTATACTCTGACAGGGAGGCAGACTCCCAGCGATTGCCGTGACAACGCTGAGAGTGGTGACCTTGCACCTGCTTGTTTGGCAGTGTTGATGAAGCCGACTCCCAGGTTTACAAAGAGGAGCACTCACTTTGTTGGCCCTGTTGATTGTAAATATTGCAACACTGAGCGGTGGTTTTCCGATCCCGTCTGATAGTCTTCGCAACTCTTCGATCAGAAAGGTGGCTTCGAACACAGTCGTAAAGGAACGCACAAAAAAAAAATCCGAAGAAGGGTCCCGACCCTCAATGTCACCGTCCATGTTCTCCAGAGATGCTGCCTGACCCGTTGAGTTACTCCAGCATTTTGTGTGTCTATTTGGCCACCTGAAAAAGCTGCCAGTTTTAACTTGGCCAAGTAAAAAAAAAAAACTCTCGTGCTTTCTATTAAAATAAATCAACTTTTTATTGCCCTCAGTTAAAGGGATATTAAAAGTTTTGCTTTTACTTAAAATGACACAAAGCGCTGGAGTAACTCAGCGGATCAGGCAGCATGCCTGGAGAATGTGGATAGGTGACGTTTCGGGCTGGGACCCTAGTTTTCCCTCTTTGTGTCTGTAAATCAATTGTTTTTGAATAGGGGGTAGGCCATTTAGAACAGAGATGAGGAAAAACTTTTTCAGTCAGAGAGTTGTGAATCTGTGGAATTCTCTGCCTCAGAGGGCAGTGGAGGCCAATTCTCTGAATACATTCAAGAGAGAGCTAGATAGAGCTCTTAAGGATAGTGGAGTCAGGGGGTATGGGGAGAAAGCAGGAACGGGGTACTGATTGAGAACGATCAGCCATGATCACATTGAATGGTGGTGCTGGCTCGAAGGGCCAAATGGCCTACCCCTGCACCTATTGTCTATTGTTTTGAGAATGGAATTAATTCTAACAAAGGAAACCCCCTTTTATTTGTGTCCGATTTTTATACACGCACATATATACCTATATTATATTTACAAATATACATATGCACATACACACACACACACACATATATATGCATATGATAGACACAAAAATGCTGGAGTAACTCAGCGTGGGACAGGCAGCATCTCTGGAGAGAAGGAATGGGTGACGTTTCTGGTCGAGAGCCTTCCTCAGACTGATGTCTGAACTAAACTACATTGAGCTTTCCAAAGACAACAAGGCCCTCTGGTTCTTGAACAGAGACCCAATCAGATTCTTTTTACATGTATGTGACTGACAATAGAATGCATTCTTCCCTGTGGGAATGGATTACAGACCAGCCTTTGCAGTTTCTGTATTGAAGAAAATGTTATTTTACCGGAACAGGAATGTTCCCCCTTTTGTAAATGCTTACCTCCTTTCTGAATTCAGTACAAGGAACGGCTTGGCATGGGTGGAGATTTGGGGTGTCCCTGCCTGCCCACCCACTTGGGTCCAGGGATAATACGACCTTGGCTGTGGGGGTGAGGAAGTAGATGGGATAACGGGGAACACAGAGCTAATTGTGTTCAGAAAAAAAAATCATCACAGTTTCAAGGCTTTTTCTGATAACTGACCATCTAAAGTCAAAGATATGGTGCCTCCCTCATCTCTGTGTATTCACTAAACGTGCTTCTGTCTCACTCTTTCCGCGTATTGTGAAGGACAAACTTCACTAGTTTGGCAAATTGAATGGGTAAAAAAAAAAAAAAATCTTTAACGTTTCGCTTTTGAAAAGTGTTTTTACTTCAGAAGTAGTCGTTGGTAGAGATCATTACATTCTCTAAAGGTATCACAAAATGCTGGAGTAACTCAGCAGGTCAGGCAGCATCTAGGAGAGAGGGAATGGGTGACGTTTCGGGTCGAGACCCTTCTTACATTCTCTAAACTCCATTCTCCGTATAGTTTAGTTTAGAGACACAGCATGGATACAGATCCTTCGGCCCACCTATTCCGCGCCAACCAGCCATCCCCGTACACTCGCTACTAGCCTGCGCAATATTTACTGAAGCTAATTAACCTACAAACCTGTACGTCTGTGGAGCATGGGAGGAAATCGGAGCACCCGGAGAAAATCCATGCAGGTCACGGGGAGAACGTACAAACTCCATACAGTGGTCGGGATCGAACGCGGGTCTCTGGCGCTGTAAGGCAGCAACTCGACCGCCGTGCCGCCCCTGTTGGTGGACCCTGATCAAACCTGATGCGGCCTTGTTTGACACTGAATTTATTTTTTAAAAAGAGCATAATTTACTGTATGGGTTCTCATCTCCTGTACCCCTCACGAAAATCAAAATAGTGTAACAATGTTTACATGAGATCCATTTACAGGCATAGTGGATATAATTTATCATATTGACGTGCTTAACTGAAACTGCATTGTAACATGTTATTTTAGCAAATGCTTGCACTGTAGGTTACACTGGGACTAGCCGGGGTTTAGGTACAACTAATGTAACCGTTATGGAGTATTCTCAGATTATGTCATCTAAATAAACATGGTTTGGTTGTCAAAGATTCGGAGATTACCGGGAATGGATTTTGTATCAACATTTGAATTCCCTCTGCCAGTGGCTCATAGATTCCTTGCACACTTTCACAAGGTCAGTGCTTGCATATGCTGGCTTTTGGGTAACTGAAGAATGTTAAGTCTTGTGAGGCACTGATCATGCACGTCATGGACATCCTTGCTCCACAGAAAGTCCTCTTGTATCTTTAATGAAGGTTCTCCGATTGCAGGACATTTTGTAACCTTCAAATGAGCGTTTGTCAGCACTGGGCCTATACTCGCTGGAGTTTAGAAGGATGAGGGGGAGGGGGAGGGGGAGGGGGGGGGCTTATTGAAACTTACAGAATAGTGAAAGGCCTGGATAGAGTGGATGTGGAGAGGATGTTTCCACTAGTGGGAGAGTCTAGGACCAGAGGGCACAACCTCAGAATTAAAGGACGTTCCTTTTGGAAGGAGATGAGGAGGAATTTCTGTGAAAGGCCGTGGAGGACAAGTCAATGGATATTTTTAAGGTAGAGATAGATAGATAGATTCTTGATTAGTGCAGGGGTTATGGGGAGAAGGCAGAAGAATGGGGTTAGGAGGGAGAGATAGATCAGCCATGATTGAATGGTGGACTAGACTTGATGGGCTGAATGGCCTAATTCTGCTCCTATCACTTATGAAAACGAAAATAGCGAATGGTGTTTTCGTCTTGTATTCGATTGACAAGGCCCTGCGTTCTACTGGGCACGATAATTTTAGATCTATGTTTACCGTTATATAGTCTTAAGATTGTCAGCTGAATGACAAGAAAACAAGGAGCAGGCGTATACCAAAGATAGACACAAAACGCTGGAGTAACTCAGCAGGTCAGGCAGCATCTCTGGAGACAAGGAATAGGAGACATTTCTGGTCGGAACCCTTCTTCGGGCCTGAAATGTCAACTATTCTTTTTTTCTCTAGAGATGCTGCCTTTGTATGGACCAGCACCTGCCGTGTCTTCCTATACACAAGTGTATACCATCTGCCCTGCCCATATAATATGATCCCAAGCCTTAACTCTTTAAAGCTTCTTGGAGCCCTCAATCCCTTCTACCTCCATTTCTTAGGACTGAGATGGGGAAAAACTTTTTCAGCCAGAGGGTTGTGAATCTGTGGAATTCTCTGCCACAGAAGGCGGTGGAGGTCAATTCACTGGATGTATTCAAGAGAGAGTTAGATTTAGCTCTTGGGGCTCACGGAATCAAGGGATATGGGGATAAAGCAGGAAAGGGGTACTGATTTTGGATGATCAGCCATGAACATATTGAATGGCGGTGCTGGATCAAAGGGCCGAATGGCCTACTCCTGCACCTATTTTCTATGTTTCTAATGTGCTAGCCTCCACATCTCTCTGGGATAAAGTGCTCCAGAGAGAAGATAGTTTGGTGTAACTCTAAGAATTCAGCAAGGCTTTAAGTTAGGGGTGTCAACTATCTCACTCCTAAATACGGGACAAGGTGACGTCACTGTCCCGTGCCCCATGTGACCTCACCCAGCCAGTGGCCATGTGCTCCCGCTCCACCAATGGCGGCCGCCTGGGCAACCTCCGTTAGGCAGCGCCCAGGCCTCCGGACCTAGACTGTCCAGAGCTAAAATGTCGGTGCCTGAACTGTCGGGGCCTGAACTGTCGGGGCCTACAGCGTCCCCCGGGCCTAATACGGGACAAGGGTGGTCCTGTACGGGACAAACCAATTTAGCCCAAAATTCAGGATGTCCCGGCTAATACGGGACAGTTGGCAACCCTTCTTTAAGTGTACGTGTGAGTTAGGCCTCAAATGCCCGAGGGCTTTATGGGCATTTTCCTGAGGTGATGTAATGGCCATTATTGATAGTGGATATAATGCTACATTAACTGGCTGAGAATATCATTGCCAATTGTTTTTAAACCAAAACGTGTGATTAGTGAGAAATAAAAGAGACAAAGTGCTGGAGTAATTTGGCGGGTCAGGTGGCATCTCTGGAGAACATGGGTTGGTGATGTTTTGGGTCAGGACCGTTCTTCAGACCCGTGTTAGCATCTGCTAACTAAGGTGGCCGCCTTAATGACTTGTGAATAGCCTGCTTCAGTGGAGATGCACACCTCGTTCAAGATTTCATTCTTGTTTAAATAAATAGTTAAATTGCCAGCATGTTTCTCTGTGTAGGTTTTCTCAGTTATCTTGGATCACACCCATGATTCAGGCAGCATCTCTGGAGAAAAGGAACAGGTGACATTTCAGGACAGGTTTGAAGACTGGTTTCGACCCGACACTTCACCTGGTCCTTTAAACTAGACTGGAAATGTATTCAAAATAAAAGTGAACATTGAATAGTAGAAAGGGTGAGCTCAAAGTGCCAACAGTTGATTTTGTTGAAGATTTATGCCCGAAACGAGGAGGGGGGATGCAAAGATAAAGGGAGAATTCCAGAGATTAGAGGCTTGATAACTTGAAGGAGAGAGAATGGGGTGAATGGAAAGGAGGGGGGGGAGGGAGTGGGTTACATCTGAAACCAACCTCTCAGGAATGCGGAGCCTCTTGAGGTTTGTAGCTCAGGAGAAATTTAATCAGGAGGGATGGAACAATAAGGACATTTATATAGAAACGGGAGAAGTTTAGGTTTTTTTTAGAGGCAAGGATTTTTTTGCGGGAGATTGTGGAAATTAATTGAAGTTTGGACATTCGATGGTGGGAGGGGGTGATTCACTTATTATCCTTTCCACCAACATGACTGTAGCTGCAAGGTTATTCAGGGGTCACTTTAAATAGTGACATAATCATGTTCACTTATCTCATCTGGGGATTACTCATTTAGCAGAGGGGCACTGCCTATGATTCCACATTTGTGTCTGATCTCAGAACCACAGTCTAAGTACAGCCTCTCAAGTGTTTTCCTTCTGAATTTCATTCCTTCCACGTCCTGCAGTGCTTTGCTTTTTGAATCAAAATTTTAAAATATTTAGTTTTCTGCAAGATTGCAGCTTTCTTTCTGTATTTCCACAATCATCTTTTTATTGCATTAGACTTACAAGAGCAGAACACGGTTTAAAACAAAAACTTTTGGTAATTTTAAATTGCCCCCCGTAGCAGAATTAGATAAGGTGAGGTGAAGCGAACTCATTGTCTAACATTAACATTAAAACATTTAACATTTGTTGAGCCCTTGAGACAATTATTTTATTCTTTCTATCTTTCTTTCTGCACATGCTTTTATAACTGACAACATTTGTTTAGTTTAGTTTAGAGATACAGCGCAGAACCAGAGGTCCTTTGGCCCACCCTGTCCACACCGACCAGCGATCCCCGCACATTAACACTACCCTATAATAATAATAATAATAATAATAATACTACATTTTATTTGTCATATGTAGGTTGGCTCAGGGTCAACGGTACAATGAAATGTATTTGACAAGACAACGGGTCACCTCAGCAGTAATATTCCATGGATAAATAAGATTTTAAAAAATGACATTAGTGAGGTAAAAAGACAATATTAAAAATAGGTAAAAAGACAATATTAAAAATAATCAACATATATGATGTGAAATGTGTTTATGAGTTCAGAAGCCTGATGGCCTGATGGTAGAAACTGTTCTTAAGTCTGGTAGTATGTGCAGCCATACTCCTGTATCGTCTGCCTGACGGTAACAAGGAGAACAGCCTGTGTGCTGGGTGGCTGTGGTCCTCGATGATGCTGCGTGCCTTCCGCAGGCACCGCCGGTAGAAAATGTCCTGAATGGCCGGGAGACAGTTGCCAGTGATGTGCTGTGCCGTCTTCACCACCAACTCTCTGTGGTGATTTGTGGTTGTGAGCAGAACAGTTCCCGTACCAGACTGTAATGCAGCCCGTCAGCAGGCTCTCGATGGTGCATCTGTAGAAGTTCAAGTCAAGTCAAGTTTATTTGCCACATACACATACACGATGTGCAGTGAAATGGAAGTGGCAATGCCTGCGGATTGTGCAACAAAAAAAAATTACAATTACAGCACATAAATTAAAATTAAAATGCCAAACTTCCTCAGGCTTCTCAGGAAAAAGAGCCGCTGGTGGGCCTTCATTGTTATTGTTACACACACTGGGGACAATTTTACATTTATACCAAGCCACTTAACCTACAAACCTGTACGTCTTTGGAGTGTGGGAGGAAACCGAAGATCTTGGCGAAAACCCACACAGGTCACGGGGAGAACGTACAAACTCCGTACAGACGGCGCCCGTAGTCGGGATCGAACCCGGGTCTCTGGCAACTCTACCGCTGCGCCGCTTGAAGAAGTCAAACCCGTTATTTGTGCTGGAGTAACTCAGAGGGAAAGCTGCATCTGTGGGTAGAAGATCTACCCAGAGATGCTGCCTGTCCCGCTGAGTTACTCCAGCATTTTGTGTCTATCTTCGGTGTAAACCAGTTTCTGCAGTTCCTTCCTGCACAAACCCGTTATTTGATTGCATTAGAGGCAAAATTAATACTTAAAGGCACAAAGTAGGAACATTTCAAAATTCAGCAGAATTTTAAATGATGTAATTTGAAGCCTTGTGATGTTTCAGCTGGTGCTTTTATTATGACCAGCGTGGTGGAGCTGAGGAAGACTTTATTTTTTGCATGTCGATGCTGTTCCTTTCCACAGACTGGCCCCAGCAGCAGACGGCAGCTGTGAGACTAGGGAGGAATGAATTTTGGTGGGCAACAAGGAATGAACCTGCCACACTTGCTGCTAGTGTGGCCTCTTTCCATCAGACAGTGAGGGTGAGCACCCAGTTAGAAACTGAAACATAGAAACATAGAAAATAGGTGCAGGAGTAGGCCATTCGGCCCTTCGAGCCTGCACCGCCATTCAATATGATCATGGCTGATCATCCAACTCAGTATCCCGTACCGGCCTTCTCTCCATACCCCCTGATCCCTTTAGCCACAAGGGCCACATCTAACTCCCTCTTAAATATAGCCAATGAACTGGCCTCAACTACCTTCTGTGGCAGAGAATTCCACAGATTCACCACTCTCTGTGTGAAAAAAAACTTTCTCATCTCGGTCCTAAAAGACTTCCCCCTTATCCTTAAACTGTGACCCCTTGTTCTGGACTTCCCCAACATCGGGAACAATCTTCCTGCATCTAGCCTGTCCAACCCCTTAAGAATTTTGTAAGTTTCTATAAGATCCCCCCTTAATCTTCTAAATTCCAGCGAGTACAAGCCGAGTCTTTCTTCCTTGAAGCTTGGTACAAGGAAATGCAGATGCTGGTTTCTAAAAAAAAAAAGACACGCAGTGCTGGAGTAACTCAGCGGGTCAGGCAGCGTCTCTGGAGGAAAAGTACGGGTGACGTTTCGGGTCTGAAGAAGGGTCCCTGGCCGGAAGGTCACCCGTCCTTTTTCTTCAGAGATGCTGCCTGTCCTGCTGAGTTACTCCAGCTTTTAGATTTAGAGATACAGCGCAGAAACAGGCCCTTCGGCCCACCGAGTCTGCGCTGCCCAGCGATCCCCGCACATTAACACTATCCTACACACACTAGGGACAATTTTTACATTTGCACAGCCAATTAACCTACAAACCTGTACATCTTTGGAGTGTGGGAGGAAACCGAAGATCTCGGAGAAAACCCGCGCAGGTCACGGGGAGAAGGTACAAACTCCGTACAGTACAGCACCCGTAGTCAGGATCGAACCTGAGTCTCCGGCACTGCATTCGCTGTAAGGCAGCAACTCTACCGCTGCGCCACCGTGCCGCCATTATGTGTCTATCTTCCACACAAATGAGAGTAAAACCGAGCACCCGGAGGAAAATCCAAATGGTCACAGGGAGAACGTGCGAACTCCACACAGACAGTAGCGGAGGTCAGAATGGGACCTGGGTCTCTGGTGCTGTGAGGCAGCAGCTCTACCCGCTGTGCGCCCGCCACACTGTGTTACTCTAACACTGACTGTGGTGTGAATCAGTGAAAGTCTCCTTATTAGAATCATTACCAATTGGTCACTTTTCAACCCAGCATTTTTTTTTTTGAAATCGCAGATTCAGGGACTGTTTCCGCCCAGCTATTTTCAGGCAACTGAACAGTCCTTTGATCAGCGATAGTGTGGTCCCGACCTCCCATCTACCTCACTGGAGACCTGTGAAGTATCTTTAATCGGACTTTATCGGACTTCAATGTTAAACCTGCATCTGTGGATTGTGGAGGCCAAGTCAATGGATATTTTTAAGGTGGAGATTGGCAGGTTCTTAATTAGTACGGGTGTCAGAGGTTGTGGGGAGGAGGCAGGAGAATGGGGTTGAGGGGGAAAGATAGATCAGCCACGATTGAATGGTGGAGTAGACTGGATGGGCCGAATGGCCTTATTCTGCTCCTTGAACTTATGAACAATTGACATTTCGGTTCCTGACTTGACAAGTCATTTCTGGTCAGCGTTTTTTTTTTTTGAAGCTGTTCTCTTCTGCTCAAGAACATCCCCGTGATAGACGTCTACTCGACTGTTATTTATGACTAGTTTGCCATCACGTCTCATTCAGAGGGAGCACCAGAATCGAATCATCCCAATCAAATCAAGCATCAATTTGGAAACGTGATCATCTCAGTTATAGAAAATAAATGCAGGTGGAGGCCATTTGGCCCTTCGAACCGGCACCATAGCGTAAGTGGTTTAGCTAGAGCTCTACAGCTTCTTTCATGGACGTAGGAAATATACAGACGGTGTGGACATTGCCATTTTGCTGCTTCGCCTTTCCTTTGAGTGATGAAGCTTTGCAAAAGCTAACATCGTTATCTTTATTGTGCAGGAAGGAACTGCAGATGCTGGTTTAAACTGAAGATAGACACAAAAAGCTGGAGTAACTCAGCTACTTGGATAGGACAGGTTTAGAGAGATATGGGCCAAATGTAGGCAGGTGGGACTAGTGTAGATGGGACATATTGTTCGGCGTGGGCAAGTTGGGCCGAAGGGCCTGTTTCCACGCTGTCTGTATGCTTCTCTGAGTTTATTACTCTCTAAGTGCTGGAGTAACTCAGCGGGACAGGCAGCATCTCTGGAGAGAAGGAATGGGTGACGTTTCGGGTCGAGGCCCTTCTTCAGACTGATGTCGGGGAAGAGGGAGACACATCGATAAGGAAGTGTATGGTGTGAAAATAGGACATAGGGAATGGAGATCAAAGAAAACGTAGAATAGATCATTGTTAGCTGGGAGAAGGTAACAACAAAGCCAACAGAGATAAAATATAGTCGGAGACAGTAAGACTGGTCGGAGAACTGTGAAGGGGGAGGGATGGAAAGAGAGGGAAAGCAAGGGTTACTTTATCGTAACGTTATCTTTATTTCCACCTGTTTACTTTCCTGACTGCTGAGGATCAATAATGCACCTGATCCCATTGATCCTTGTCGCTCTGAACTTTGTGACACTCAGGAATTATTTCATAAGTTCTAGGGACAGAATTCCATAAGTTCATAAGTGAAAGGAGCAGAATTGGGCCATTCGGCCCATCAAGTCTACTCCGCCATTCAATCATGGCTGATCTATCTCTCCCTCCTAACCCCATTCTGCCTTCTCCCCATAACCGCTGACACCCGTACTAATCAAGAATCTATCTATCTCTGCCTTAATAATGTCCATTGACGGCCTCCACAGCCTTCTGCGGCGATGAATTCCACAGATTCACCACCCTCTTGACTAAGGAAATTCCTCCTCATCTCCTTTCTAAAGGAATGTCCTTTAATTCTGAGGGTATGACCTTGGGTCCCAAACTCTCCCACTAGTGGAAACATCCTCTCCACATATACTCTATCCTGGCCCTTCACTTTCAATTTGGCCATTTGGGATGGGATGTGGGAGGAAACCCGAGCACCTGGAGGAAATCCTCGTGGTCCCTAGGGGGGGAGACATGCAAACTCCACACAGACAGTGGCCGACGTCAGGATCGAACCTTGGATTCTGGCGCTGTGAGGCAGCAGCTCTATCAGCCGTGCCACAATAGACAATAGACACAATAGGTGGCCACAATAGTAGGCCTTTCGGCCATTCGAGCCAGCACCGCCATTCAATATGATCATGGCCACTATGCCGCCCCTGAGCATAATAGGCAGTAGAGTTACTCTGGTAGTCAGCAGGGAAGCTCCCAATGACAATGTCAAGTTGTAACAGGCCTCGACAGAGAAATTTTTCACCCCTTTCAACGTTATTGACTGAAAGACAGCAAAAGTTCATTTCTCAGTATTTCTTGGTTCATGACTTCCTCTGTACCGTAACCTTGTTTTTCAAGCTAACCAGAAGATTTGTACAGAGTTGACGATAATAGTCCGAAGTAAATACCTGAGGCAGACAGCTGGAAAATCATAAAGTGACAATGATTTGCGCTCAACTAATCACCATTGCAAGGCGAAATGGAAATTTCGGGAAGCAAACTTGGATCACTGCACTCGAGAACGTCCTAAATCGCACTGAGATTCTTAGCGCTGGTGAAGCATAATGGTCTTGAAAGATTCGTGGTTAAACCTAATGGTTTATAATGTTCATCAAAGTGTATGTTTTGTGAAATGATCCAGAGCAAACACTAACCTCAGGTGTGTAGGAAGGAACTGCAGACGCTGGTTTAAACCAAAGATAGACACAAAAGGCTGGAGTAACTCAGCGGGACAGGCGGCATCTCTGGAGAGAAGGAATGGATGGCGTTTCGGGTCAAGACCCTTCTTCAGGTGATGGGGGGAAGCTAGGAAACCATAACAATGGTTTAAAATATATTATAGACAATAGACAATAGGTGCAGGAGGAGGCCATTCGGCCCTTCGAGCCAGCACCGCCATTCAATGTGATCATGGCTGATCATTCTCAATCAGTACCCCGTTCCTGCCTTCTCCCAATTATTAGTTTAGTTTAGTGATACAGAGCGGAAACAGGCCCTTCGGTCCATCGAGTGTGCGCCAACCAGCGATCCCTGCACATCAGCACCAGGGACTAGTTACAATTCGCAGAAGGCAATTAACCTACAAACCTGTGCGTTTTTGGAGCGTGGGAGGAAACCGGAGCACCCGGAGAGAACCCATGGGGAGAACGTACAAAACTCCGCACAGAAAGCACCCGAGGTCAGGATCGAACCCGGGTCTCTGGCGCTGTGAGGCAGCAACTCGACCGCTGTGCCACCTTACGCGCAGGATTTATATTTGTTACGATTTTACAATTCAATCGAATACCTACAAATTAAAATCGGGTTAATTATACAAAAACCTTTTTTTCTTTTCGAAGAAGTTCTGAGTCCCTGATCTTGGTTCAAGTTGGCCGTGGAATGAAAGCCATGCTTTCCTGTCGGGAAAAGTGCCACGGATGAAACTTGCTGTTGATTTATCCAACGGCACTTTGGCACGACATCTATGAGGCCGTTCGGAAGCTGCACTTGAATTAGCCCATCACCCTTGAGGCAAAGCTGACGGACTGATCATGGGTGCTGTGTTGTCATGGTAGTTCCGTAAGATTATGAAAGCTTAAATTTTAAAGACTCTTCAAATTTTACAGATTATGAACGAATACCAATTGTTTTTTTTTAATGCAAAACTATCTAGAGGGAAATTACAGGAAGCTTCTTGGGAATGCACGTCAATGTGAACAAAGGGATCCCTGTGTCCTTGTGATGTTCCTGCAGCTTTCATGCCCCATGGGAAGTTTGTCCTGTTGTTCTGCGTTGGCAGAATGGATTAAACGATATTAAACTTTATCTCTCTTTTGCTGGAGGGATGTGGAAATTGTTTGAGTTGAATTTGAGTTTGGTTTGAGTTCATTCTATTGTCACGACTTCAGATTAGCACCTGCAGTTCCTTATTTCCACACTTTGTTGCTGTGATGAGTTGAGTTTGACTTTAGTTTATTGTCACGTGTACCGAGGTACAGTGAAAAGCTTTTGTTGCGTGCTAACCAGTCAACAGAAAGACAATGATTACAATCGAGCCGCCGGTGGCGTACAGATACATGTTAAAGGGAATAACGTGAATAACGTTTAGTGCAAGATAAAGTCCGATAGCTTTTATGATGTGCTATTTTGTTTAGTTGAAACAGAAAAATCAATATTTCACTGTAAGGATATCGAAGTAACTGAGGCACCCAGCAGTAGTTATGGAAGTTGGACACAAAGTGCTGGAGTAACTCAGCGGGTCAGGCAACATCTCTGGAGAAATAGATGGGTAACCTTTTGGGTCAGGATCCTTCCTCAGTCTGAAGAAGGGTCTCGACCCGAAACGTCACCTATTCCTTCTCTCCCGAGATGCTGCCCGACCTGCTGAGTTACTCCAGCACTTTGTGAATAAATACCTTCGATTTGTACCAGCATCTGCAGTTATTTTCTTATATCCTTCCTCAGACTAAATGGATGGGTGACGTTTTAGGTCAGCACCCTTCTTCGGACTCCCTGCCCGAGGTCATTAGTTGCCAGCCCTGGATGATCCTGGTCTTTTCTCGCTTCTGGCTTTTCACACCCTTCCCCACCCCCTACTTTCAGTCTGAAGAAGGGTCCCGACCCAAAAAGTCACCCATCACTTTTTCTCCTGAGGTGCTGCATGACCTGCTGAGTTACTCCAGCATTTTGTCTATCTTTAGTATAAACCAGCACCTGCGGTTCTCTTTATTTCTGCATTAGTTATGGGTGTTGGAACCATTATGGGTAAACTATACCAGGGCCATGAGGGTTTTATAAGGAGCAGTGTCGAGATTGACCACCGATTGATGAATTTGTACACGTTTGGATTAAAAAAAAAAAGGTTACAGGCCATGTTAAAGATGCAAGCAATGGAGTGTTTTGTGCAAGAACTCATCAGGGGGGGGGTTTAATGCGTGAAGGAATGGGTAATAAAATCGACCGAATCTGCTTCAGAAAGATGGAGCAAACCATTTAATGATTCATAAATGCCAAGCCGTGTAGGAAGGAACTGCAGACGCTGGTTTAAACCGAAGATAGACACAAAATGCTGGAGTAACTCAGCGGGACAGCTAGCATCTCTGGAGAGAAGGAATGGGAGAATGGTCTCGAGCCGAAACATCACCCTTTCCTTCTCTCCAGAGATGCTGCCTGTCCCGCTGAGTTACTCCAGCATTTTGTGTCTAGGCCGAAATAAGATCCAGATATCTCCTGCAGAGCTGAAGCCAACTAATCCCATAATACCACTCCATCAAAGTTAATTTGTAAATGGGGGGGGGGGGGGGGGGGGTGTATTTTCCAATGGCAGTAACATGTCCAGGTTGAATTTTTTCCCCTGTTACTTTAAAGCAAAACAAGGTAATCTCTGGGCATCTCTCTCTACATTCCTGGTATTTATGGCATGCATGCAATAAAAGAATAAGACGTATTTAGAGATAGGAAATTGAAGGATGGTTCTGCAAATCCAGTAGTTTGAGAAAGGAAATGCATTTATGTTGCATGTTTCACGACCTTTTATTAACTTAAATGCAGCCAGTTTGCATGCGGTAAACTCCTGTCAAAAAAAAAGAAAGAAACGATCAAGTTATTTTTTTAAGCCAGTGGTTGTGGGAGGAACGTTGATCCAGATACCGGTCTTTGTCTTTTTGCACTAATGTCTGTTTTTATGTATCTGAGTGTGTGTGTGTATTTGTAGATGTGTATGTATATATGTGTATGAAGGCTCTGTAAACAATATAATAAATGAGAAAAAAAGCTTCATGTATCCACACTCACACTCTCACTCACACTCACACGCACATCTTCACTCACACTCACACCTTCACTCTCACTCGCGCTCACACCTTCACTTGCGCTCACACCTTCTCTCACACTCACGCCTTCACTCACACTCACGCTCACACCTTCACTCACGCTCACACCTTCTCTCACACTCACGCCTTCACTCACACTCACGCTCACACCTTCACTCACGCTCACACCTTCACTCGAGCTCACACCTTCACTCGTGCTCACACCTTCACTCACACCTTCACTCTCACTCTCACTCACTCTCACACCTTCACTCTCACTCACACCTTCACTCACACTCACACCTTCACTCTCACCTTCACTCTCACTCTCACTCACTCTCACACCTTCACTCACACTCACACCTTCACTCTCACCTTCACTCTCACTCTCATTCGCGCTCACACCTTCACTCACGCTCACACCATCACCCACTCTCACACCTTCACTCACGCTCACACCTTCACTCACACACACACACGCTGATCTATACCACACACTATTATAAACGAGAAAAAAGTTCACATATTGTTTACAGAGTACTATGTTGACGTATTCTGCTGTGCTGCTGCAAGTAAGAATTTCATTGTTCTATCTGGGACATATGCTAATAAAATACTCTTGACTCTTGGAAGGTGATTCTGCCGCAGTGAATTGCACTAACGATGGGTTACAGACTCGCCCCATCCACACATTACTCCTGGAGGGGCTGCCGTGTACTTTTGCTCTTAACTCTACCCTTTGGGTTCTGCTGTTACTTTACTTTGATATTCTTTTGCTCTACTTGGACTTTGCGTGACAATCTTATACCATTCTGCAGTTTTGCACTGATGCATTTACTACTCTGTATACTGTGTGTGTTCACCACTGTGTGTATGTGTCTATACTACTGTGTATATATTGTGTGTATTTACCACTGTGTTTATACTATGTGTTCACCACTAGTATAACACCAGTGTGTATACACTGTGTGTATACTGTATCCGTTTACCACTTTTTTAGTTTAGATTAGAGATACAGTGCCTTCAGCAGGCCCTTCGGCCCACCGAGTCCGTGCCGACCAGTGATCCCCACATGTATCCGACACACACTCGGGACAATTTACATTTTTACACCAAGCCAATTACCTTACAAACCTGTACGTCTTTGGAGTGTGGGAGGAAACCGGAGATCTCGGAGAAAACCCAAGCAGGTCACGGGGGAGAACGTACAAACTCCGTGCAGACAGCACCCGTAGTCGAAATCGAACCCGGGTCTCTGGCGCTGCAAGTGCTGTAAGGCAGCAACTCTACCGCTGCGCTACCGTGCCGCCCTGTGTGTATACTGTGTATATTTACCACTGTGCTTATACTGTGTACTCTGTGAGTTTCATGTGAACACACAGTTTCATCGCACCCTGGTGTACCTGATGATAACAACCTGACTCATAATAATAATGACTTATCAAATGATTCAATTGAAGTGTGTTTAGCAGATGCACGTTGGGCCAATTTTGTTTTAATAAAACCTTTTAACCCGTCTCATGGTCCATTTTTTTTCAGTTATTGCATATTTCTTCAATGTCCCATGACATTCTCGTGCATTTTATTTCTATTTTACTTCTATTTTTGTTGTAGGTTAATTGGCTTCGATAAAAATTGTAAACTGTCCTAGTGTGTGTCGGATAGTGCGAGTGTGCAGGGATCACTGGTCGGCACAGACTCGGTGGGCCGAAGGGCCTGTTTCCACGCTGTATCTCTAAACTAAACTAAACGCAATGATAAACACACACAGTATACACACAGTGGTAAACACACGCAGTATATGCTAGGGTTGCCAACTGTCCCGTATTAGCCGGGACATCCCGTATATTGGGCTAAATTGGTTTGTCCCATATGGGACCGCCCTTGTCCCGTATTAAGCCCGGGGGGCTCTGTTGGCACGGACACTGTAGACCCGGGGCTGCTGTAGGCCCGGACAGTGTAGGCCCGGGCGCCGCCTAATGGAGTGTGCGTTTACTACTGTGTGTATACTGTGTGCGTAGCAACCCGCCTCCTGGCCCAGGCGGCCCCCATTGGTGGAGCGGGAGCACGTGGCCACTGGCTGGGTGAAGTCACGTGGTGCGTGGGGCGGTGACGTCACCTTTTGTCCCTTATTTGGGAGTGAGATAGTTGGAAACCCTAATATACACACAGTGGTAAATGCACACAGTATACACACGCTGGTAAACGCACACAGTATACACACAGTAGTAAACGCATAAAAATACACACACTGGTAAATGCACACAGTAGTAAACGCACACAGTATACACACAGTAGTAAACGCACACAGTATACACACAGTAGTAAACGCACACAGTATACACACAGTAGTAAATGCACACAGCATATAAACAGTGGTAAACACACGCAGTGGTAAACGCACGCAGTATACAGAGTAGTATCAAGTGCACATCCGCAGAATGGTGCAAGATTGTCGTGCAAAGTCCAAGTAGAGCAAAAGAATATCAAAGTACAGTAACGGAAAAACCAAAAGGGTAGAGTTAAGAGCAAACGTGCGTGTGCCGAAGGGCCTGTTTCCGCGCTGTGTCTTTAGACCCTGAAGTAAAGCCTAAAAGGAAACATAAGGGAATAAACTTTTCTGGTTACAACCATCCACTGAGTGTTACTGAAATTCAGTTGGAATGTTGTTGAAGAGGGCAGGACCTTGGCAGGGACTGAACTACTTTGTTCAATATCTGTCAAAGTTTTTTTCTAAGCATTTTAAATCACAAAAC
Source organism: Rhinoraja longicauda (assembly GCF_053455715.1). Classification (NCBI taxonomy): domain Eukaryota; kingdom Metazoa; phylum Chordata; class Chondrichthyes; order Rajiformes; family Arhynchobatidae; genus Rhinoraja; species Rhinoraja longicauda. The sequence continues at coordinate 39,452,148 of NC_135969.1, forward strand.
TGCCAAGGCCTGGAAAAGCAGATGAAATCACTTTAATCCCAAACCTGCTTAAATTGAATGGAGAACGCAGGAATGATTTTTTTTTTTGAAAATTGCCTTGCAGGGTTTTTGAATAAACATTTGTGTGTCTGTCAGTGGAGGAATTTGATTGTATGGAATGCAGTTGTTTCAGATAAGTGCTTCCTTTGTACTGAATGGTGGAATTTTACTCCTGTAACCTCCGCAGTAGCTCAATGAAAGAGCTGGGGGGTGGAGGAAAAAATAGTAAAACATTTATAAAGCAGCAACATATGTTTCGGTGGTTCAGCTGTTCCAACTGAGAGAGTGCTTTTTGATTTTTTTTTGTTTTTTAACAACTTTCTAAACTGTATGACCCAATGTGTCACCCATTCCTTTTCTCCACAGATGCTGCCTGACCAGCTGTGTTACTCCAGCATTTTGTGTCCACGGTGTAAACCAGCATCTGCACAGTTCCTCACAACACATTGCAAACTTCTGCAGTTGTTCAGAGAGGTCCTTCTGCAGTTGTACAGTCAAGTCAAGTCAAGTCAATTTTATTTGTATAGCACATTTAAAAACAACCCACGTTGACCAAACTGCTGTACATCTGATTAGGTACTAAGGAAAAAATGAAACACAGTAGCACGCAAACATAACAGCACATACAAAACAGTTCACAGCGCCTCCTCAATGAGCCTCAAACGCTAGGGAGTAGAAATAGGTTTTGAGCCTGGACTTAAAGGAGTCGATGGAGGGGGCAGTTCTGATGGGGAGAGGGATGCTGTTCCACAGTCTAGGAGCTGCAACCGCAAAAGCGCGGTCACCCCTGAGCTTAAGCCTAGACCGCGGGATAGTGAATAGCCCCAAGTCGGCCGACCTGAGGGACCTGGAGTTAGAGAGGTGGTTTAGAAGATTTTTGATGTAGGGGGGGGGAATGTCCATTTAGGGCTTTATATGTGAATAGGAGGAGCTTGAAGTTGATTCTGTACCGTACAGGGAGCCAGTGGAGAGAGGCCAGAATCGGCGTGATGCGGTCCCTTTTACGGGTACCCGTCAGGAGTCTCGCTGCGGCGTTTTGGACCAGTTGCAGGCGGGACAGGGAAGATTGGCTGACCCCAGTGTATAGGGAGTTGCAGTAGTCTAGGCGGGACCTAGTCTAGGGCCCTAGTGAGACCGCACCTGGAGTACTGTGTGCAGTTGTACAGGGCCCTAGTGAGACCGCACCTGGAGTACTGTGTGCAGTTGTACAGGGTCCTAGTGAGACCGCACCTGGAGTACTGTGTGCAGTTTTGGTCTCCAAATTTGAGGAAGGATATTCTTGCTATTGAGGGCGTGCAGCGTAGGTTTACTAGGTTAATTCCCGGAATGGCGGGACTGTCGTATGTTGAAAGACTGGAGCGACTAGACTTGTATATACTGGAATTTAGAAGGATGAGAGGAGATCTTATCGAAACGTATAAGATTATTAAGGGGTTGGACACGTTAGAGGCAGGAAACATGTTCCCAATGTTGGGGGAGTCCAGAACAAGGGGCCACAGTTTAAGAATAAGGGGTAGGCCATTTAGAACTGAGATGAGGAAAAACCTTTTCAGTCAGAGAGTTGTGAATCTGTTGAATTCTCTGCCTCAGAAGGCAGTGGGGGCCAATTCTCTGACTGCATTCAAGAGAGAGCTAGATAGTGCTCTTAAGGATAGCGGAGTCAGGGGGTATGGGGAGAAGGCAGGAACGGGGTACTGATTGAGAATGATCAGCCATGATCACATTGAATGATGATGCTGGCTCGAAGGGCTGAATGGCCTCCTCCTGCACCTATTGTCTATTGTCTAAACTGAATCTTGCTTAAAAGTACAATCTGTACTTTAAAAGAGTGGAGAAAGTGGGAATGCATTTGTGCGGAAACTTTTCTTCTTCCTGTGAATGAAGGTCATTGAGTCGCACAAACTGGAAACAGGCCCTTCGGCCCAGCTTGCCCATGCTGACCAACATGTCCCTTCTACACTAGTCCCACCTGCCCACTTTTGGCGCATATCCCTCTCAACCTTTCCTATCCATGTAACAGTGCAAATGCCTTTCAAATGTTGTTATAGTACCTGCCTCAACTACCTCCTCTGGCACTACATCCCATATACCCACCACCATTTTGAAATTAAAAAAAATTAGGCCGAAACATGGAACCATTTTTAAATTGGTCTGAAGAAGGGTCACGATTTGAAACGTCACCCATTCCTTCTCTCCAGAGATGCTGCCTGGGTTAGTCCAGTATTTAGTGTCCACCTACCATTTTACAGAGGGATCTGTTTTCTGGGTGATATTGATAGTTTCCATTTTGACGTTTGTAGTGTGAAATCAACCATTCAACTTTTGTATTTTCCAATGTGTTGACCATCACTAGTAATTAAAATGTTCCAATGATCTAACGGTGGTAGTGCTGGAACAAGAAGATAGAGTTATACAGCGCGGAAACGAGCCCTTTGGCCCAACTTGTTATTAGGTCATACGGTCATAAGTGATAGGAGTAGAATTAGGCCATTCGGCCCATCAAGTCTACTCCGCCAGTCAATCATGGCTGATCTATCTCTCCCTCACAACCCCATTCTCCTGCCTTCTCCCTGTAACCTTTGACACCCGTACAAATCAAGATATTTTCTCAGATATTTTTGTGGTCAATTTCTCAGTTCAATGTATGGCACGGTAGCGCAGCAATAGAGTTGCTGCCTTACAGCGCCCGAGACCCGGGTTCGATTCTGACTACGGGTGCTGAATGTATGGAGTTAGTACGTTCTCCTCGTGACCCGTGTGGGTTTTCTCCGAGATGTTTGGTTTCCTCCCACATCCCAAAGACATGCAGGTTTGTAGGTTAATTGGCTTGCTATCATCATCATATCATATATATACAGCCGGAAACAGGCCTTTTCGGCCCTCCAAGTCCGTGCCGCCCAGCGATCCCCGTACATTAACACTATCCTACACCCACTAGGGACAATTTTTACATTTAACCAGCCAATTAACCTACATACCTGTACGTCTTTGGAGTGTGGGAGGAAACCGAAGATCTCGGAGGAAACCCACGCAGGTCACGGGGAGAACGTACAAACTCCTTACAGTGTAGCACCCGTAGTCAGGATCGAACCTGAGTCTCCGGCGCTGCATTCGCTGTAAAGCAGCAACTCTACCGCTGCGCTACCATGCCGCCCTAAGTGTGTTAATGTGTGGGGAACTTTGGTCAGTGCGGACCCGGTGGGCCGAAGGGCCTGTATCTCTAAACTAGACTAAAGGCGGATGGCATGTTTGTAACTGCTTATTGCTTATTGCTTATTTTTATTGGTCTTTTTGCTGGACTGTGGGTGACCTTTCATTTCACTGCACATCTTGTATGTGTATGTGCCAAATAAACTTGACTTGAGTTGGCTCTGTATATCCTACCATTGCCTCTCCCTTTGGGTTTTTAAACGCCCGATCTGCTGGCAGCAGAAATCCACCTGTTCTTCCTGCTCCACCTGTTTCACCTTGATGACGCTGTGCATTCCTGAAACACACACCTGTTAATGCTTCAGGTATTCAAGGCTTCCGCAGTTAAGTCAGCCTGACATGCAGGAAGTATTTGCCGAGCTCTAGATACTGAAACCCAGTGGTTTCGATAGCCCTTGATCTGCTGATATGATTGTCTTTCTTTGCCAAACCCACTTATAGATTTTGACCCACTGCAGGCTGCACCTTATTCTAAGACTACACTAAGTGGACCCGTTGGGCCCAAACCTCTCCTACATTGGTGCAGCACCCTTTCCTCCCCCCTCCCTCCCCCCTCCCTCCCCCCTCCCTCCCCCCTCCCTCCCCCCTCCCTCCCCCCCTCCCTCCCCCCTCCCTCCCCCCTCCCTCCCCCCTCCCTCCCCCCTCCCTCCCCCCTCCCTCCCCCCTCCCTCCCCCCTCCCTCCCCCCTCCCTCCCCCCTCCCCCACCTCCCTCCCCCTCCTCCACCACCCTCTCCCTCCCCTTCCCCTCTCCCCTTCTCCTCTCCCCCTTCCTCTCCCACCCCACTCCATCCCCCTCAACCCCCCTTATCCTCCCCCCTCCCTCCACCCCCTCCTCCCCCCTCCCTCCCTAGGAGATAGATTTAAACTTTAAAATGTGAATAACTTTAAATATATAACACCGATTTCAATGAAACTTCTTCCATTAGCACCAAAGGGACGACGTTGAGTAATGTGGGCCTACAATTGTTGCGCTATCGTGTACCGTTTAGCTGTAGTGCAGGAACAAACAAACAAACAAACGAGAGTTTTAGTATATAGATAGACACAAAATGCTGGAGTAACTTAGCAGGACAGGCAACATCCCCCGGCGCTAAACGTTATTCCTTTATCATGTATCTGTACACTGTAAATGGATTGATTGTAATCATGTATTGTCTTTCCGCTGACTGGTTAGCATGCAACAAAAGCTTTTCACTGTAACTCGTACACGTGACAATAACCTGAACTAAGACGAAGAAGAAATGGGTGATGTTTCGGGTTGAGACCCTTCTTCGGACTAATAGAGAAGTTGTGCAAACTGTCAGTATTTTCATATCCCGTCCATATCTCCGGTCTCCCCAGACTCTGTCTGAAGAAGGGTGTCGACCCGAAACATTACCCATTCCTTCTCTCCAGAGATGCTACCTGTCCCGCTGAGTTACTCCAGGATTTTGTGTCTAACTTTGATGTAAACCAGCATCTGCAGTTCCTTCCTGCACATTGGTTTATTACTGTTGTCTGTATCGTGACACAATAAAAAGGTTTAGTTTGGAATATGAGATAGAGAGACACAAAGTGCTGGAGTAACTCAGCGGGTCAGGCAGCATCTCTGGAGAAAAAGGAGGGGTGACGTTTCGAGTCAGGACCCTTCTTCAGACTGGTAATAAATGCTGTAGCTAATTGTTGTGCCATATCTTGGGATACACCTGCATTTACACCAGAACGATGATGCTGTATTATGTCATGAAAGACCAGCATAATCTCATAGTCATACTGCATGGAAACAGGCCATTCAGCCCAACCTGCCCATGCCTACCGACATCCCCAGTCTACACTAGTCCCACCTGCCGGCGTTTGGCCCAGTTGGAAGAAGGATTCCGACCCATCTTTTTTCTCCAGAGATGCTGCCTGACCTGTTAAAGTTACACCAGCATTTTGTGGCTATCCCTCTAAAACCTATCCTATCCATGTTGCCTGTCCAAATGTCTCCTGCATGTTGTGATAGTACCTGCCTCCACTACCTCCTCCGGCAGCTCGTCCTATTGTTTTCTTTCCAGGAATTTGATTCCGTTGAGTTTGCTGAAAGGGACTTATCCCTGTGGGGAGAGCTTTGAGATTGTATTGATAAACATGTGTGACAAAAACATCACGAGTGGTGCAAAAAAAATGGCTTTACTGAGGAATGCTGAATGTGACATCTGCAGACTCCCGGGCAAACAGTAATGTGATGCTCAACGCGAACAAGGAGACTGGACTTCACAAGCCCATTGATTCCATTTACACCGCGCGCTGCCTCGGCAAGGCCAGCAGCAGAATCAAGGACGAGTCGCACCCCGGCCACTCCCTCTTCTCCTCTCTCCCATCGGGCAAAAGGTACAGAAGTGTGAAAACGCACACCTCCAGATTCAGGGATGGTTTCTTCCCAGCTGTTATCAGGCAACTGAACCATCCTACCACCAACTAGGGGACCCTTGGACTATCTTTGAATGGATTTCACCCGCTTTACCTTGCACCAAACGTTATTCCCTTATCATGCATCTGTACACTGTAAACGGCTCGATTGTAATCGTGTATTATCTTTCCGCTGACTGGGTAGCACGCAACATAAGCTTTCCACTGTACCTCGGTACCCGTGACAATAAACAAAACTAAATAAGGCAAGACTAAGGTAGACACAAAATGCTGGAGTAACTCGGCGGGTCAGGCAGCATCTCAGGAGATAAGGAATTCTCTCAGTCAGAGTTGTGAATCTGTGGAATTCTCTGCCTCAGAAGGCAGTGGAGGCCAATTCTCTGAATGCATTCAAGAGAGAGCTAGATAGAGCTCTTAGGGATAGCGGAGTCAGGGGGTATGGGGAGAAAGCAGGAACGGGGTACTGATTGAGAATGATCAGCCATGATCACATTGAATGGCGGTGCTGGCTCGAAGGGCCGAATGGTCTCCTCCTGCACCTATTGTCTATTGTCTATTGAATGGGTGACGTATCGGGTCGAGACCCTTCTTCAGACTGAAGAAGGGTCTCGACCCGTAACGTCACCCATTCGTCCCCTCCCGAGATGCTGCCTGACCCGCTGAGTTACTCCAGCATTTTGTGTCAACCTTCGATTTTAACCAGCATCTGCAGTTTTTCACCTAGGCAAGACTAAGGTTGAGAAATAAATGGTACCTTATTCCTCCACAAAGTGGTGACAAATCCTTTCCAACCAAGGCCTTGCAGGGTCTGATTTCAAAGTCCAAAAGGACCCTCGCGTCCTTTTATAATCTGTAAAGTGCCAACCACTGCTCGTCACCGGTTTAAAGATTTTAGTTTTAGATTGCGGATTTCAGCATGTTTAGAAAGCCCTTCGTCAGAAGTTGTTTGATGATGCGGTGGGATATCTGGACCTGATTAAGTGTCAGTAATTTGATGAAATCATTGTTATCCGACACCAGCTTTGGAAAGCTCCGCTCCAGCTTTGCTGGTATCACTTTACAGAAAGGTAAGTATTCCATGTGCTTTGATTTAGTTTGTTGCCCATTAAACAGGCTTAACGTAGGGGAATGTAGATTGGGTCCCGACCACTTTCAAGGCAGTTTGAAGAAGTGTAGTCATGTCTCGTTTCACTTTTGTGTTTCGGGCAGTTTAATACAATTATTGCTAACATTCGGACTGTGCAGCCCTAAATGAGCTAAATAGGGACAGGCTCCTAGGGTTAGAAAGTCATGAGGGGGGCTCACAATCTGAGTCATGAAGAGATACAGCACGGAAATACGCTGAGTCCGCACACTGAGGGTGGCATGGTGGCGCAGCGGTAGAGTTGCTGCCTTTCAGTGCCAGAGACCCGGGTTCGATCCCGACTACGAATGCTTATACGTACAGAGTCTGTACATTCTCCCTGTGACCTGCGTGGGTTTTCTCCGGGTGCTCCGCTTACCTCCCACACTCCAAAGACGTGCAGGATCGTAGTTTAATTGGCTTTGACACGGTGGTGCAGTGGTAGAGTTGCTGCCTTACAGCGAATGCAGCGCCGGAGACTCGGGTTCGATCCTGACTACGGGCGCCGTCTGTACGGAGTTTGTACGTTCTCCCCGTGACCTGCGTGGGTTTTCTCCGAGATCTTCGGTTTCCTCCCACACTCCAAAGACGTACAGGTTTGTAGGTTAATTGGCTTGGTAAATGTAAAGATTGTCCCTAGTGAGTATAGGATAGTGTTAATGTACGGGGATCGCTGGTCGGCGCGGACCCGGTGGGCCGAAGGGCCTGTTTAAGCGCTGTATCTCTAAACTAAACCAAACAAAGCACTACTGAACCTACTGTAACCCATTCAACTCTTCCCATTAACTCCACCCAGATTCTACTCACGGCAGCACAGTGGTGCAGCTGGTAGAGCTACTGCCCCACGGCACCAGAGACCCGGTTCGATCCTGACCTCGGGTGTAGTTCACGTGGGGGTAGGCTTTATACAAGGGCAAAGGACAGAGCACTGGGCCTCTACAGAAGGACAAAGCAGAAGCCATTGTTATAGCTGAAACTGATTGAAACTGATGGGTGTTTAATGTATAAGAAAATAACTGCAGATGCTGGTACAAATCGAAGGTATTTATTCACACAATGCTGGAGTAACTCAGCAGGTCAGGCAGCATCTCGGGAGAGAAGGAATGGGCGACGTTTCGGGTCGAGATCCTTCTTCAGTCTGAACGAGCCTCACCCCCGGTCACACCCTCTTCTCCCCTCTGCCATCAGGCAAAAGGTAGAGAAGTGTGAAAATGCACATCTCCCGATTCAGGGACAGTTTCTTCCCAGCTGTTATCAGGCAACTGAATCATCCTATTACCAACTCAGTCTGCAGAAGGGTCTCGTCCCGAAACGTCACCCATTCCTTCTCTCCTGAGATGCTGCGTGACCCGCTGAGTTACTCTAGCATTTTGTGTCTACCTTCAATTTGAACCAGGATCTGCAGTTATTTTTCTACCAACTAGAGAGCGGTCCGGACTTACCATTTACGTCATTGGAGGCGCTTGGACTATCTTTAATCGGATCTTATCTTGCTCTAAACATTATTACCGTTATCCTCTAGCTGTACACTATGATTGTAATCATGCAAAGTCTTTTAGCTGACTGGATAGCACGAAACAAAAAACATTTTCACTGTACCTCGGTACACGTGACAATAATAAAATAAACCAACATTATTGGGGTGCTTCGTCAATACCTGGTGCAACCCGTCCTTTATGTGACCAAGTTTAAGTGTTGTGATATCCTTCACGTCAGAATACTCTGCTGTGCATTGGGCTGCATTTTATCCGTGAGATTTGGCGAGTCATGAGTGATAGGAGCAGAATTAGGCCATTCGGCCCATCGTGTCTACTCAGCCATTCAATCATGGCTGATCTATCTCTCCCTCCTAACCCCTTTCTCCTGCCTTCTCCCCATAACCTCTGACACCAGTACTAATCAAGAATCTTATCAATGTCTGCCTTAAATATATCCACTGACTTGGCCTCCACAGCCTTCTGTGGCAAAGAATTCCACAGATTCACTGCCCTATTACTGAAGAAATTCCTTCTCATCTTCCTAAAAGCACGTCCTTTAATTCTGAGGCTGTGACATCTAGTCCAGTGCGTCTTAAACTGGTGAATGGTTCATCCAAGGGTGAATGAAATTATTTTGGGGTGAATGAAACAGAGGGGTGAATGACTTAATAAGTATAAAATTATACACAAGGTGGAATAAGACGAAAATTACCAAAAAACATACGGAAATTTAGTCAAGGGTGAATGAAATTTTGTGATAAAGACTCAAGGGTGAATGACACTGAAATAGTTTAAGAAGCACTGGTCTAGTCCTGGATTCTCCCACTAGTGGAAACATCCTCTCCACATCCACTCTATCTAGGCCTTTCACTGTTCGGTATGTTTCATTGAGGTCCCCCCTGATCCTTCTAAACTACAGCGAGTACAGGCCCAGTGCTGTCAAACGCTGGGTTAAGTCACTGGGTTATACAGTAAGTGGAACGCTTTGAAGAAGCACGCGTAGTGACATGAAGGAATTTGCCTTTTCAAACAGAGCAACAAAGGAAATGGTGATTACATGACAATAACATCTGGAGATGCAATAGATAGATGCCTGGTGTAGGGTTTTGGCATAACTTGAGTCACATTTCTTCAATGTGCTCATACTCTTTATTTTGCCCTTGATCTTCAAATGGCTACAGAAGGACATCCTTTTCCATCTCAATACTGGTGGAGCAGCGGTGGAGATTGCTGCCTTTCAGCGGCCGAGACCCAGGTTCAATCCTGACCATGGGTGCTTGTCTGTGCGGAGTTTGTACGTTCTCCCCGTGACCCGCGTGGGTCTTCCGTTTCCTCCCACACTCCAAAGACGTACAGGTTTGTAGGTTAATTGGTTTGGTATAATTGTAAATTGTCCCTAGTGTGTGTGTGTTGGGTGGCGTTAATGTGCGGGGATCGCTGGACGGCGTGGACTCAGTGGAGCGAAGAGCCTGCTTCCGCGCTATATCTCTAGACTAAACTAAACTAAGATATCCACTCTATTACTGAACGGCACGATGGCACAGTGGTAGAGTTGCTGCCTTACAGCGAATGCAGCGCCGGAGACTCAGGTTCGATCCTGACTACGGGCGCCGTCTGTACGGAGTTTGTACGTTCTCCCCCTGACCTGCGTGGGTTTTCTCCGAGATCTTCGGTTTCCTCCCACACTCCAAAGACGTTCAGGTATGTAGGTTAATTGACTGGGTAAATGTAAAAATTGTCCCTAGTGTGTGTAGGATAGTGTTAGTGTGCGGGGATCGCTGGACGGCACGGACTCGGTGGGCCGAAGGGCCTGTTTCCGCGCTGTATCTCTAAATCTAAAAAAAAATCTAAATCTAAAAATAATCTATTAGTGTTTCTTCTCTTTAATATTCCAACATTCACTAGGCTTTTCTCCACCCTATTGAAGAGAAGGGGATACACAGTGTTAATAAAATCAACATCCATTAAAGATGTCACCATGGAACTATGTTGTCTTCCCTTTTATGTACGTGTGCTGCTATTGTTCCAGAAGTCCAGCAAGAAAGAGCTATTCCTATTCTGAAGAAGGGTCTCGACCCGAAACGTCACCCATTCCTTCTCTCCCGAGATGCTGCCTGACCTGCTGAGTTACTCCAGCATTTTGTGAATAGAGCTATTCCTATGTTTAGTTTAGATTTAGTTTATTGTCACGTGTACCGAGGTACAGTGGAAAACTTTTTGTTGCGTGCTAACCAGTCAACAGAAAGACAATACATGATTACAATCGAGCCATTTACTGTGTATAGAAACATGACAAAGGGAACAACGTTTAGTGCAAGGTCAAGCCAGCAAAGTCCGATCATGGATAGTCCGAGGGTTACTAATGAGGTAGATAGCAGTTCAGGGATTTGTGACGTTGTTTCCTGAATTTACACCATCCAGTTTTCTTTCCACCTGTATCATGGTTCCTGTGAACCTTACAGTTAACAGGGTACCACTTGACAAGCTCGTCACCGCCTCGACTGCCTAAGAATATTGAGGAGACTCAGTACATTGACAAATGCCCGACTGAACTTCTACAGGTGTAAGGTAGAGAGAGAGCACATGGCCTGATTTGGCAACTCGAATGCCCAGGAACGAAGGAGATTGATTACAGGGAGTGGTAAACACCACCAAGTCCATCACCTCCCCACACCATCAAACGGATATAGAAACATAGAAAATAGGTGCAGGAGGAGGCTATTTGGCCCTTCGAGCCAGCACCGCCATTCATTGTGATCATGGCTGATCATCCACAATCAGTAACCCGTGCCTGCCTTCTCCCCATATCCCTTGATTCCGCTCGCCCCGAGAGCTCTATCTAACTCTCTTTTAAATTCATCCAGTGAATTGGCCTCCACTGCCTTCTGTGGCAGAGAATTCCACAAATTCACAACTCTCTGGGTGAAAATGATTTTTCTCACCTCAGTTTTAAATGGCCTCCCCTTTATCCTTAGACTGTGTGGCCCCTGGTTCTGGACTCCCCCAACATTGGGAACATTTTTCCTGTATCTAGCTTGTCCGGTCCTTGTATAATTTTATACGTCTCTATACGATCCCCTCTCATCCTTCTAATGGAGTATGTTTAGGAGCCTCTGCCTCAAAAAGACAGCCAATATCACCAAAGAGCCCCGCCACCCAGGCCATGGTCTCATTCTGTTCCTACGTACCATCAGGAAGTCTGAACACCGTGACCACCAGGTTCAAGGCTAGCTTCTTCCCAGCAACCCGCAGACCCTTTGACACCACACAACACTAACCTCGGCAACTAAGAACGTCTTTTAACTGTATTTGGTCGCACTGCAAACTTGATTTTTTGCATTATTGTGGTTTCCTACTACCATGGTTATTTTGTTATGGATTTTTTTAATTATTATATTTTCTCAGTGTGTATAGCATTTATGGTTCTGTTAGGCTGGTGCAAGCAACAATTTCATTATCATATGTGGTAACAAGGGAAAAATTGGACAATTTGATTCTCTTGACTTGGATAAAACTCATTTAGTTTAATTGGTTGAAAAAGGCAGTGTAAATCCGAAGATAGACGCAAATGCTGGAGTAACTCAGCGGGAAAGGCAGCGTCTCTGGAGAGAAGGAATGGGTGACGTTTCGGGTCGAGACCCTCCTTCGATCCAAAGCCTTTTTTGGATGTTGATTTTATTGACACTGTGTTTCTCCTTTTCTTCCATTCAGTGGGAAGAAAAATAGGAAATGTTAGAATACAATGGAAAATAAACGTGAACAGAACTCCTCTCTGTTCAGGAGTAGATGAGTGGATATCACCCTGGCATTAGAATCAGAAGAATCAGAATCAGAATCAGAACAGCCTTTATTGTCACCCAAAAAAACAAGTCTTTTGGACGAAATTCCATTACCCACAGTCCAACAATAAGAGCAATAAAAATAAGCAATAACACACACAATCACAAACCAACACAAAACAAAAAAAAGAAACATCCATCACTGTGAGTCTCCTCCAGTCACCTCCTTTCTGTGATGGAAGGCCAGAATGTCTTTTCTCTTCCCCTGCCGTCTTCTCCCGCGGTCAGGCTGTTGGAGTTTCCACGTCGTAGAGGTCGGGACTCCGGTCGGGACTCATTAAGATGGAAACATTTGCTTTTTTTCTATCTTGTTCACGGTTTGTTGAAGTTAAGTTAAACATTAACCATAATTTAGAAGACTGAGGGGGGATCTTATAGAAACATATAAAATTCTTAAGGGGTTGGAGAGGCTAGATGCGGGAAGATTGTTCCCGATGTTGGGGAAGTCCAGAACCAGGGGTCACAGCTTAAGGATAAAGGGGAAGTCTTTTAGGACCGAGATGAGAAAACATTTCTTCACACAGAGAGTGGTGAATCTGTGGAATTCTCTGCCACAGAAGGTAGTTGAGGCCAGTTCATTGGCTATATTTAAGAGGGAGTTAGATGTGGCCCTTGTGGCTAAAGGGATCAGGGGGTATGGAGAGAAGGCAGGTACAGGTTACTGAGCTGGATGATCAGCCATGATCATATTGAATGGCGGTGCAGGCTCGAAGGGCCGAATGGCCTACTCCTGCACCTATTTTCTATGTTTCTATGATCCCACTGTACATATTGTATTTAAGAATTAAAAGTGGAGAGTGAGCGTTTTCAAAGAAAAAGATGGTTGAAAGGAAAGATTTCAATGCACCCCATTGTGGAGAAGGTGAATGGTTCAAGGCCATTAGAAAGAGAGTTGTGGCTTCAAAGGTTTATTGCAATCGAGCTGGGAGAAGAGGAGATAGGAGGCACTGGACTGAGCAGGGCTATTGGAGACAGTAATCGCAGCATAACCGAGCTGTGGGTGGGGGGTGTACAATCCCAGAGACTCTTATGAACTTTGCCCTTCGAGTTCCCCTCTCACGCTCATTGAAAGCGTGAGACCACATTTTGTGTAGCTTTTGGACACATGGCATTTACTTTCCTACGTAGAAACATAGAAAAATAGGTGCAGGACTAGGAAATTCGACCCTTCGAGCCAGCACCACCATTCAATATGACCATGGCTGATCATCTAGAATCAGTACGCATGATACAGTTACGAAGGACTATTGTAAATGTTTAGTTTAGTTTAGAGATACAACTCGGGAACTGGCCTTTCGGCCGACCGAGTCCGCACCGACCAGCGATCCCCACACACTAACACTATCCGACACACACTAGGGACAATTTACAATTTTTAATCAAAGCCAATTACAAATCTGTTCGTCTTTGGAGTGTGGGTGGAAACCGGAGATCCCGGAGAAAACCCACGCAGGTCACGGGGAGAACGTGCAAACTCCGTACAGACAGCATCCCTCATCAGGACCGAACCTGGGTCTCTGGCGCTGTGATAGTGACTCTACCGCTGCACCACAGGGCCGCTCGTGGCTGATCTATCTTTCCCTCCCAATCCCATTCTCCTGTCTTATCCCCGTAACCCCTGACACCTGTAACTAATCAAGAATCTATCAGTTACAAGCGATTGAGGAGGCCCAAAAGCAGAATCACTGACTTGAACTGACCAACGGTTCAAGCCATTCTTTGATACAGAAGAGGATTCAGATTGAAAAATTTCTCACTTGTATCTAGGGTTGCCAACTGTCCCGTATTAGCCGGGACATCCCGTATTTTGGGCTAAATTAGTTTGTCCCGTATGGGACCGCCCTTATCCCATATTAGTAGGGTTGCCAACCTCCTCACTCCCAAATAAGGGACAAAGGGTGACGTCACCGCCCCGCGCCACACGTGACCTCACACAGCCAGCGGCCACATGCTCCCGCACCACCAATGGCGGCCGCCCGGGCCAGGCGGTGACGTCACCCTTTGTCCCTTATTTGGGAGTGAGGAAGTTGGCAACCCTGCTTGTAACATGCGCTAATGTTGTTACCACACCTACATTTGGCCTAAATTCCATGTAACTGTTAGCATGCAACTCGATGCAAGTGACTGCTGAAAGGGGTCTGTTTACAATGGACTCGTGGGTGTGGAGTAATCAGCAGTTTGGGGATTTTTCACCCATGATTCATATTGTCATTCTACATATTTTCTCAGGATATAGAAGGAAGTCAAACAATCTATTCCGTCCGTGCCAGCTGTTGGAGCGATTTCATCCATCCCATCCCCTCGTTTCCCTGCAACCCATTTTAGTTTTAGAGATGCAGCACAGAAACAGGCCCTTCGGCCCACCGGGTACAGGCCGACCATCGATCGCCCGTTCACAGTAGTTTAGCCTAGTTTATTATTATTATCAAGTGCACCGAGGTACAGTGAAAAGCTTTTGTTGCGTGCTAACCAGTCACCGAAAAGACAATACATGATTACGATCAAACTGTCCAGTCTACAGATACAGGATAAAGGAAATAACATTTAGTGCAAGATAAAGTCTAGTAAAATCTGATGAAAGATAGTTCTATGTTATCCCATTTTCTTATCCACTCCCTGCACGCCAGGGGGAATTTACATTGGTCAATTAACCTAGGAGGAATTTCCTCCTAAGATTCCTGCAGTCATTTCAGGTCTAGTTGCCCTCACAGTGCCCTTGGGTAGGAATTTCCAGGATTTAGAGTCGATGATGATGAGGGAATGGGATGTATTTTTCAGTTGGAATGACGTGGCATGTAAGTAGCGTGTTTGGAATAGTGTGGCATGTAAGTGGCGTGTTTGGAATGGCGTGGCATGTAAGTGGCATGTTTGGAATGGTGTGGCATGTAAGTGGCATGTTTGGAACGACGTGGCATGTAAGTGGCGTGTTTGGGATGACGTGGCATGTTAGTGGCATGTTTGGAATGACGTGGCATGTGAGTGGCCTGTTTGGAATGATGTGGCATGTAAGTGGCATGTTTGGGATGATGTGGCATGTAAGTGGCGTGTTTGGAATGACGTGGCATGTGAGTGGCCTGTTTGGGATGACATCGCATGTAAGTGGCATGTTTGGGATGACGTGGCATGTGAGTGGCGTTTTAGTAAGTAGGGTGTTTTCACAGAGTCATAGTCAGTCATAGAGTGATACAGTGTGGAAACAAGTCCTTCGGCCCCACCTGCCCACACCGGCCAACACGTCCCAGCCACACTAGACTCATTGGGACAGGCAGCATCTCTGGAGAGAAGGAATGGGTGACGTTTCGGGTCGAGACCCTTCTTCAGACTGCCAGTTCTTTAGACTGAAGAAGGGTGTCGACCTGAAACTACACCGGTTCCTTCTCTCCAGAGATGCTGCCTGTCCCGCTGAGTTACTCCAGCATTTCGTGTCTTATCTTCGGTGTAAACCAGCATCGGCAGTTCCTTCCTGCACACTAGTCTCATTTATCTGTTTCATTTTGGTTTCTCAAACACATCCTTTAAGCACGTTCCCTCCCACCTAGAAACACGATCGTAATCGTTTGTACACAAAGTGCTGGAGTAACTCAGCAGGTCAAGCAGCATCTCTGGAGTAGACTGATAGGTGACGTTTTGGGTTGAGGGCCTTCAGACAAAGAAGGGGCCTTGAACACAAAAGTCGCCTATCCATGACCTCTACCGACGTTGCCTGACCCGCTGAGTTACTCCAGCACTTTGTGTCTTTCTCTGTGTTAACCAGCGTCTGCGGCTCGTTGTTTCGGCATTATAACCTTTTGCACATTTAACAAATCTGTCAGCCTTTGCTGCAGTTGTCTGAGAGATTTTTGTGTGGTGCCTCACTAATGAAGGGGGCAAAGTCCTTCGAGAAGTAAACGGGGTATTAATCAACCGGGTGGTTTTCTCTGGGTGATTTGAGCCTCCCTAGCATTTATTGGAGATGAAGTCATGCATAAAATACTTCTGATTTGCCTTGTGCGTGATAGAATGGCTTATGCAATGGGTCCAGTTAGACCTATGATTAATAGTCGCCCAAGGGATATACAATGTGAGGAAATTTGATGATAATGTCATTGGAAATAACGTCGAGTAGTAAATAAGGCATGCTTGCCTTCACTGGTCTGGAATTTGAGTACAAGTGTCAGGAAGTCATGGTGCAGCTCAATAAACCTCGGTTGGCCAAAGGGCCTCCTTCCACACTGTGTTTCTAATCTAAACAATAGCAGTCTGAAGAAGGGTCTCAACCCGAAACGTCACCCATTGCTTCTATCCGGAGATGCTGTCTGTCCCGCTGAGTTACTGCAGCATTTTAGATTTTAGATTTAGATTTAGAGATACAGCGCGGAAATAGGCCCTTCGGCCCACCGAGTCCGAGCCGCCCAGCGATCCCCGCACATTAACACTATCCTACACACACTAGGGACAATTTTTACATTTTACCCAGCCAATTAACCTACATACCTGTACGTCTTTGGGAGGAAACCGAAGATCTCGGAGAAAACCCATGCAGGTCACGGGGAGAACGTACAAACTCCGTACAGACGAAGCCCGTAGTCAGAATCGAACCTGAGTCTCCGGCGCTGCATTCGCTGTAAGGCAGCAACTCTACCGCTGCGCCACCGTGCCGCCCTTGCGTCGTCAACCCATGCAATCCCTCTCCCCCACAGCATTGTGAAATATCTTCCACTGAAGTGATTATCCAATTTCCCCTTTGACAGCCTCGATTACCTCTGCTTCCAGCACATTGAAAGTTCTGTGAATTCCAGGACATTATGCTTCTGTCTTTTCAAACACGTTCTCGTATATTTAATGAAATTGAACTGCAGATGGTGGTTTGTACCAAAGTTGAATGCAAAATGCTGGAATAACTCAGCGTGTTATGCTATTGAGGGCGTGCAGCGTAGGTTCACTTGGTTAATTCCCGGAATGGCGGGACTGTCGTATGTTGATAGGCTGGAGCAATTAGGCTTGTATACACTGGAATTTAGAAGGATGAGGGGGGATCTTATTGAAACATATAAGGTAATTAGGGGATTGGACACATTAGAGGCAGGAAACATGTTCCCAATGTTGGGGGAGTCCAGAACAAGGGGCCACAGTTTAAGAATAAGGGGTAGGCCATTTAGAACGGAGATGAGGAAGAACTTTTTCAGTCAGAGAGTGGTGAAGGTGTGGAATTCTCTGCCTCAGAAGGCAGTGGGGGCCAGTTCGTTGGATGCTTTCAAGAGAGAGCTGGATAGAGCTCTTAAGGATAGCGGAGTGAGTGGGTATGGGGAGAAGGCAGGAACGGGGTACTGATTGAGAGTGATCAGCCATGATCACATTGAATGGCGGTGCTGGCTCGAAGGGCTGAATGGCCTCCTCCTGCACCTATTGTCTATTGTCTATTGTCTATTGCAGCATCATGAGACAATGATGTTGCCTGAGCCGCTGAGTCAATCCAGCATTTTGTGTCCATCTTCTTGTATATTTATTCCCTTCACTTCGAATCTGTCTCCTGGTCTTTTCCCCGTCTGCTGTGTGACACCTGTCTCCTTCATATCCCTGTGTAGGAAGGAAGTGCAGATGTTGATTTACACTGAAGATAAACACAAAGTGCTGGAGTAGCTCAGCCGATCAGGCGGCATCTCTGAGGAAAATGAAGAGGGGTCTCGACCCAAAACGTAATTTTCTCCAGCGATGCTGCTTGACCTGCTGAGTTACTCTGTCGAGTTCATTTGTGTCTATCTTCCATCAAATTCCCACTCAACCTCGGTTTAATTCCTCCCATGGTGGCTGAAGTAATCTTTCTTGAGATCTACTCTCTTTCTAAAGAACGCTGCTCAGAGTATTCCAGCTGTAGGAACAAGGAACCGCAGGTGCTGATTTACAGGAGAAAAAAAGGCACAAAGTGCTGGAGTAACTCAGGCAGCATCTCTGGAGAACAAGTATGAAAAAGATACGCACAGATGACACTGGCGCAGCGGTAGAAATGCTGCCTTGCAGCGCCAGAGACCTGGGTTAGATTCTGTCGACAAGTGCTGGCTGGAAACAGGTCCTTCAGTCCATAGAATCCACACCATCAGTGATCACCCGTACAGTAGTTTTATCCTGCAAACTAGGATTGTAATTGTGTAGGAAAAATACTGCAGATGCTGGTTTAAATCGAAGGTAGACACAAAATGCTGGAGAAACTCAGCGGGTCAGGCAGCATCTCTGGAGAGAAGGAATGGGTGACGTTTCAGGTCGAGACCCTTCTTCAGACCCAGGGAGATTTTGTGTGCATACCTCATCTTGCTGCAAACAATGAACCTTTTAGAGGAGCCCCCCCACCTTCTGATGCCCTTGGCCATGGTTCGTGTGTTGACCAGACTCGGACACCGGCTGTCGACTGAACAATTTCCTGTGGAAACCGCTGACGCTAAAAGGGATTTCCTCAACTCCGGTCTCTGCTGCTACCACCCTCCTTGCTGAATGGCTCAGAACACTCTTTGATCATCGGTGTTCTCAAGGAAGTAACTGAAGGCAACATGTCCACAATGGGAGCCCGCTGAATGGACGTTCGTGACCCCTGAACAACAGTTTTAATTTAGTGTCATTTAGAGATAGGGCGCGGAAACGGGCCCTTCGGCCCACCGAGTCCGCGCCGACCAGCGATCCCCACACACTAACACCTTCCTACACACACGGGACACTTTTTATACATTTATACCAAGCCAATTAAACTGCAAACCTGTATATCTTTGAAGTGTTGGAGGAAACCGAAGCACCCGGAGAAAACCCACGCAAGTCAGGGGGAGAACGTACAAACTCTGTACAGACGGCACCCGTAGTCAGGATCGAACCTGAGTCTCTGCAGCAACTCTTCTGCTGAGCCACTGTGCCGCCCCTACGCACCCCAGTGTAATGCTTGAGATAGACGCAAAATGCTGGAGTAACTCAGTGGGCCAGGTAGCGTCTCTCGAGAAAAGGAGTAGGGAGTCTAGAGATATGGAAGGGTCAGGTGTGAAAATGACAGATCAAAGCAGACGATGCTAAGGAAATGTGGAATGGTTCATTGTTAGCCCAGGGGAGGTGACAAGGTGGCAAGCAAACAGTAAATTAATCAGAAGGACAGTGAAACTAGTCGGTGAACTAGGATGGGGGAGGGACGGAGAGAGAGGGAAAGCAAGGGTTACTAGAAGTTAGAATTATATTCATATCGCTGGTTTGGAAGCTGCTTGGGACCATGCTCAACAGCTCTCTGAACTGGCCTATAAAATAATTAACATCACAGTAACTGTTTGTCTTGCAACTTATTTTTGCTGCCTTGATTTAGTTCATAGGTTCGAGGACCAGAATTAGGCCATTCGGCCCATCAAGTCTACTCCGCCATTCAATCATGGCTGATCCATCTTTCCCTCTCAACCCCATTCGCCTGCCTTCTCCCCTGGCACCCGTACTAATGAATAATCTGTCAATCTCCAATTAAAAAATATCCATTGACTTGGCCTCCACAGCCTTCTGTGGCAATGAATTCCACAGATTCACCACCCTCTGACTAAAGAAATTTCTTCTCATCTCCTTCCTAAAGGAAGATAGACACAAAATGCTGGAGTAACTCAGCGGGACAGGCAGCATCTTTGGAAGGAAGGAATGGGTGACGTTTCGGGTCAAGACCCTTCTACAGACTCTTTATCAGTCCGAAGAAGGGTTTCGACCTGAAAAGTCACCCATTCCTTCTCTCCAGAGATGCTGCCTGTCCCGCTGAGTTACTTTGGTTTAAACCAGCATCTGCAGTTCCTTCCTACACACGACTCTTTCCTAAATGAAAGTCCTCTTATTCTGAGGCAATGCTGCTGGTCCTAGACTCTCCCACTAGTGGAAACATCGTCTCCACATCCACTCTATCCAAGAATTTCACAATTTGACTCACCAACTACCTCACAACAAACTACGGAGCAGCAATGCATCTGATGGCAGGAACACACAGTGCTCTTTTAAGGTTGAGAGTTCCAGGATTTTGCCCCAGTGGCACTGAGAGTGGTAGTGATGGGGGTCCTTTGTTTTGCACTAATATTGAGCAGGAATAATATTTTAATTTATTGAACTTTCTTTCGTTTATTGTGTTATCGAAAAATAACACCTGTTGTGCTGCTGCAAGTAAAGGACCTGTTCCACTTTAGGCGATTTTAAGGCGACTGCCGGCGACTGTCAAAGTCGTAGCAGATCGCCAAACTTTTCTTTTACTCGACGACAATGACCACGACAATGCCGAGTCGGGTCGAGATTACAGCGTCTTCGGAAACATCGCAAAATTCCCACGCTGTCAATGCTTCTCCGGCGTCCTAATTTTCGCTGAAATCACTGACAAGTCGGTAAGTACTTGAGAGTTTTGAACTATAACATCTTGTATGGGTTACTTAAAAACCAAGCTTCACTGTAACAAGGCATAAACTGGATTTACTTCCAGTTTACTAATAGCAGTACTAAACAATTTAATTTTAAAAGTGGTTAAGTGGATTTTTGTGAAAAGTGTGTGGGCATTCTTTGAAAATGTACGGGAGATGAATATCTGGTTTCTGGGTTGCATATCTGGGTTGGGAGCCCACTTTAAATGTAATGGCTGATGGCCATAAACATCGCGAAAATTCCCACGCTTACCTGACCGTCAAACTGTCGCCTCCAATCTACCTGTCAAATGTCCTGACGGTAAATAAATTGGTTAAACACAAGCATTTTATGGTATTTTGAAATGAGTTTACTTATTTTAATATTACGTGCTTCTAAATGCATCTAAGAGAACCTAGCAAACCTGGGGACAGCATGCGACAGCGCCCGCAATAAGCAACGATACCTGGCGACAAGCCGGCTGTCGCCGAGAAATTTCACTCCGGTTGATTTCTCAGCGATGCGCTGAGATCCACTACGATTCTTGGAAGACTCCTCACGATCATGCCCGCGACACCCCGGAGAACTGTCAGCGACAGCCTAGTCAACGGCAGTCGCCTTAAAATCGCCTAAAGTGGGACAGGCCCTTAAGAGTTTCATTGTTCTGTAGTCGGAACATATGATAATTAAACACTTTTGTCTCTTGAATGCTGAACCTTTGTTATTATTTTCCCATTGTTTCCATCTTCAAGAGGACTGAAGACACACAATCTCTGTGTGTGTGTGTGTGTGTGTGTGTGTGTGTGTGTGTGTGTATACACAAAGAGCCTTGCAGTGTTGTTCTCACAGGGAGTTACAGCGTGGAAACAGGCCCTTCGGCCCACCGAGTCCGTGCCGACTAGCGAACCCCACACACTAACGCTATCCTAAGATTCTAAGAATAAAAGGGAGGCCATTTAAAACTGAGGTGAGAAGCAAGTTTGTGAATTTGTGGAATTCTCTGCCACAGAAGGCAGTGAAGGCCAATTCACTGGATGAATTTAAAAGAGAGTTAGATAGAGCTCTCGGGGCTAGTGGAATCAAGGGATAAGGGGAGAAGGCAGGCACGGGTTACATGATTGTAGATGATCAGCCGTGATCACAATGAATGGCGGTGCTGGCTCGAAGGACCAAATGGCCTCCTCCAGCACCTATTTTATATGTTTCTACGATTTACAGTTTTACCAAGTCAATTAGCCGACATACCTGTACGTCTTTGGAGTGTGGGAGGAAATACCCACGCAGGTGTGGTCCAACAATTTTAGGCATCTCTTTTAACTATTTTGACAGAGTGAGAACTTAGGTTTCCTATTTCACTTTGTATCAGGATAGACAATAGACAATAGAC